>NC_072000.2:24044753-24354568 GCF_028885655.2 Pongo abelii
GTTTCTCCTCACCATTCTGATCACTCCTTTTCATTGTCTTAAATGTGGTCCTCTGTCGTTTTGTAAACGTTTATGGCAGTATCAATATATCAACACAGCATTATCTATTCTGTTACTTCAACTAAACTGTGAATTACTTAAGTCACCAAGTTTTTTAAAAGTTAACAGATTTTACATCCAAGAGCAATTTTAAGTTTACAGCAAAATTGGGTGGAAAGTACAGAGAGTTCTTACATTCTGCTCTCTGTCCCCACAGCCTCCCTCATCAAGGACATCCTGCCCCAGTATGGTACATTTGTTACAACTAACATTGATACACCATTATTAAACAAAGTCTGTAGTTTAAATCAAGAGTCACTCTTGGTGCTGTACATTCTATGAGTTTGAACAAATGCATCATAATCATGACATATATACACTATTGTAACACCATACAAAGTAGTTTCACTGCCCTAAAAGTCTTCTGCGGTCCACATGTTCATCCCTCTCACCTAACTCCTGGAAACCGCTGATGCTTTTACTGTCTACATTGTTTTGCCTTTTCCAGAATGTCATATAGTTGAAATCATACAGTATATGGGCATTTCATATTGGCTTCTTTTACTTAGTAATATGCCTTTAAATTTACTTCCATGTCTTTTTATGTCTTGATAACATATCTTCTAAGGGCTGATTAATATTCCATTGTCTGGATATAGCACAGTTTATCTATTCCCCTGTTAAAGGATATCTTTGTTGCTTCCAAGTTTTGACAATTATACATAAAGCTGCTATAAACATTAATGTGAAGGGTACTGTGTGGACATATGTTCAACTCATTTGGGTAAGTACCTAAGAGTGTGATTGCTTATTGTATGAGAAACATGTATTTGGTTTTGTAACAAACTGCAAAAATTGTCTACCATAATGGCACTGGGTATTTTTAAACTTTGTTTTATAAAGTAAAGAAATGTTTTTTTATGTAATGTATACAAGTGGCACATTTTGAAAAATACATAAAAGTATAAAGAATATCAGTCACCCACAGATAAACAGATTTTGGCATATACCCTTTTTCATTTTTGAATAATAAATTTCTAAAAGTAGAAACAGAATGCTTGATAAAATACAATATCTTTTTAGAGTTCTTGATTTATAATGCCCAACTGTCCTCCAGAAAGCCATGACATTCTACAAGAATGTTCTTATCAGTATTAGATATTAATAAATAGTTTCCAATTTGATTTCTTATTAAGGAAGGAACATTTTCCATATGCATACTTGACCTTTTGCTTATTCTCGGTATCGTTTGTTTAGATCCTTTTGAGGGGCAGGCCTTTCTAAAGTATTTCTCCTTAAACCCCGAATTGTCCAGTATGAATTATTCACGGAAATGAAAAAGTGTAGGGTTTGGGGGTGAGGTTGAGGGATGTTAGCCATTATCCACTCAACGTTAACTAGTCTTACAGATTAGGAGATGGATTCAAATCTAAAAAGAACGTCATTAATTCACACTTTGTGAGTAAACAGAATCACATCTACTGCAGAATCACAGAGGACGCATAAAATTAGGGTTCATGGTCAGCAAAACGTTCTTTTGTTGCCTGAAAATAGAATTCTAATTAGTGCTTCACAGTCTTTGGGTGAGGAGGATGCATTAATAAAACCTTCTGTTGGCTGAGTAGACTGAAGCATGAAAACACAGTGAGAATCGAACCGGCGACCTTAAGGATAGCCACAGTTGCAGATTTTTAGAGTACTCCGCTCTACCAGGTGAGCTATCAGAAATCGCTCGTAACCGACGTTAGCGTAGATTTTTGTGCATTGAATAGCGGCTGGTGAGACTCCTGACTTCTTTGTATTTGGGCTCAAATTACTGTTCAAGAAGTTTCCAGAGAGCCAGGTCTATAGTTAACTGAGTCCCAGGAGCAGCCCCGAGGCAGTAGGAAGTGAGATCTGAGTCGGAGGTAGTGAGAATGGAAACAGAGCAGAAGCCACCGGCTTGGGGTGAATCTGCATAGCTTCTGAACTAGGCTGCCCTCAGAGTAATCTGCGAGCCAGTTTTCGCCCCAGGAGCGCAGGAAGGGACCACCAAGCAGGCTACAAGTGGAGAAGTGCGCAGGACTCCGGGGGTCATGGCTATCGGCAGATTAGATTAGATCTCTTCCCCACAAACACAGAGGTATGGACCAAGTCTAGCATTTTTCTCCCAGCGACGTGAACAGTCTAGTTTCTTCCTCGCTTACTGCGGAGTACAAACACCTATTTTCCCAGTATCGTTCATAGGATCCCGACGCTGTACTTTTTCGTCTCAAATCCAGGATATGGCTTTCATGGAAAGATCATAAAGTGCTTCCTTTCTTCACTAGTTTGTTTCAGCATTGAAAAGGCTAAAAAGCTCCTGCTGTTTTGCTTGGGAAAAGGGGAAAAAAAATTCTAACAGATAAGGCCCCAGCGAGATTTGAACTCGCGACCCCTGGTTTACAAGACCAGTGCTCTAACCCCTGAGCTATGGAGCCTCCACAAAAACTGCACACTTAACAATCAATCTATTATGCAGTTAAAATCCTAGGTAAATAGTATTTAAGTCTAAATAAAGTTTAAGAAATAAAAGGAATTTTTGAAGGACGTGCCTCTTAACGTATAAGAAAGAAACATTTTCTTGACCAGGAGCGCACTGGAATGCAAGTCACTGTAAGGGTAAAATGGGGAATAACAAAATTATTTAATAAAAAGTAATGATTATTTATTCCAACTTTTAAATTCTGGATTATTTGCTTCTTTGGAGATAGTTGAATTATTATCTTTTGAAAGTGGCTCTGTTTTTATTACAAAAATTAAAAGTATGTGTTTCGATAGACAAATGACTTACGTTCTTTAAAAGAGATGAGTTTTCAGCTTGCTTGCTCATCAAAAACGAACAAACAAACCATAAAAGACATTTAATATATATTGTTATCTTAACAACGCATGCTCCACGGTACATGCTCCCCAGCTTCAGGCTTGACAAGTCCCAAGTGTCGAGCAACATCAGGGTCAGGGTGCGTTTCATTACAGAAGAGAATGCAATAGTGATCAGAGACATTCTCCCCAACCCGCTTGGATTCTTAGTCCAACTCTTAGTCTGAGATTGGGGTTGTTTTTAAAAGGGAGGCGGCTGTCTTCAAGCACAGGACGTACCCCTCGGACCTTCAGAGTTTAGGGGTGGACACAGTGAGGGCGTGAAGGCTTCCAGATCTCCCCCAGCCTTTCAGCGGAATCAGGCTCGGTCACAGATTCCTCTAAGTTACCTGAAGCAGAGGTGGCTAGAAGGGGTCCAGCCCTTTCCTTGGTCCTTTAACTCTCCTCTTCCTAGCATCTCGGAGTCCGGGCGGCAGCTCCTTCTCTTCGGGCCTCCAGGCTTTTCTAAGCGCCAACTTGAAGTCCAGAAAGAATAAAAGTGGCGTTGTCGCATGGGGAGGTTGGGGAGGAAGAGTTTCTCTTCTTTTCTCTCCTTTGGTGTCAGCCTGACCAGGAGGCTCAGTCATTCACTGGACAGCTCCCACTGGCCAGGAGCCAGCTTGGCGCAGGGCAAGCAATGTGATCAATCAAGGCAGACACTGATGCGCCCTGGAGAGGTTAGAGCAAGAGCCCGGGAGCTTCGGTTCCCAAGCAGAAGAGGCTACAGAGTAAGGACAACCGTCCCCCCCGCCCCCACCACCACCCACCCACCACCTTTTGAGTGGTAGAGAAGTGGGCTTCTACAGAAGAGAGTGTGGGCAGAGAGCAACTTTTCCCTGACAGCACCTCCTGGGCGCCCTTGAAAGGCGCCTTAAATCTAAACCTATATAATACATAGGTAATCAACTAAAGCTGAAAGGGAATGGCCAAAGCACCCACGTGGAGTGCTGGGTGCTGTAGGTGAGAGGTCTGAGGTGGTGGCTTTTAGAGCTCAACATCTTTGGTAACGTTGGTTCGACCTTTTCCCCTGCCAGTCCCGCGGTGACCTTTATCTTTCGGTGAGTGAAATTGGTCGTTCTTGTTTTTCCTGGGTCCTCCAACCACAGGCCACCTGAGATGGTCCTAGTCCCTTTGAGTACTCAGACGCTTCCTGTGCATTGACCGACACAGTTCGGCCAGGATCCTGAAATGAACGTTTCTACCTTCGGAACGCTGCGGCTCGGATCCTTCTGAACCTGCATATTGACTTTCCTGGGTTCTGGAGAAAATCACTGGATTCTAAAGAAATCAAAACTGTTCAAATGTTGTGCTACAACTAAAAAAATAAATGAACACTCTTAGAAAAAAACGTTGTTCCGGTTCTGGCTCGTTGGTCTAGTGGTATGATTCTCGCTTTGGGTGCGAGAGGTCCCGGGTTCAAATCCCGGACGAGCCCGGTTTCCTTTCTGTTTCATCTTTCTCTCTTTAAAGTCAGTAGCTAACAAATACTGCAATCGCGGCTACGGCTAGGTCACCTATGCCTCTTCAACGTCGACCTGTGGGGGATGAGATTGTTGAGCAAATTGTGGCTGCTTTTGCTGAAAGAATCAAAGACAAAGAAGACGCTGCGAAGGGCCAAGGTCTTCATCACAGATCAGGGCTCCCTGACGGACTCTGACAGGATCTTTTGTCAGGAAGAGAGTGTTCGGGCAGTTCTTACCCAGTATTTTGTGTGGAACAAACTAGTGCACTTTTCACTAGGTCACTTCGCATGGAAAAGATTGCTACCTGAGGGCGTGTTAGGGTCACAAAGTCCCAATAGAACCCGCTTTCTGAGACCCTGACTGTGCGGTGATCCAGCCGCGGAATGGAGTCTAGCCCCTGCCCTGGCCTTGACGCCTGCTCCGCAGCGCACTGTTGCACTCTTGGTTGTTCTACTGAGACTGCCTTTCCCACAGTTGCAAGCGCTGTTGCATCGTTCGAATGCGAAGTCGCAGCCCTGGGAACTTGAGGGCTTACAGGACACAGACATTCATTTTGTTCAAGGAAGCGCAATTGGATTATTTCCAGGTGTTATTTTCGAAAACACAGTATAACATAGGAATAGTTTTTTTTTTCACTTCTGGCAAGAATCCACCAGACCCATTAGTGCTCTCTGATGGCTCACCTGAAAAATCAACAGGTTCTACTGTTGGGTGTCTACGTATAATCCTTGAGTGTGGTTCGATTCTGGAGTGAAGAAGTTGTCCTCGAAATGAATTGCTGGGATGACGGGCGCCTCAAAGTTGCTTGTCTTTCTAAACTGCTTGTTTAGAAAGAAATCTTTAGGCCGGGCGCAGTGGCTCATGCCTGGAATCCCAGCACTTTGGAGAGGCCCAGGTGGGTAGATCACCTGAGGTCAGGAGTTCGAGACCAGCCTGACTAACGTGGTGAAACCCCATCTCTACTAAAAATACAAAATAGTCAGCCGTGGTGGTGCACGCCTGTAATCCCAGTTACCTGGGAGGCTGAGGCAGGAAAATTGTTTGAACCCAAGAGGCAGAGATTGCAGTGAGCCAAGACTGTGCTATTGGGCTCCAGCCCGGGCAACAAGAGCAAAACTCCATCTCGAAAAAGAAAGGAATCTTTAACAGGATTTCTGTCTAGCCCAATTATATTTGTCCTTTCTGAGGTTTCCCCTGGAAGAGTTATGTGTCCAGAGGAAAATAAAGGGTTTTGTGATGATTAAAGGAAGGAAGGAGAAAAGGAAGAATCTGTCAACACGCCCTGACTTCCAGGTTGGTTGGTGGGTGGGAAAGGTGAGGTGTCTAGCCTGGTACTTTGCCTTTGCTGAACGACTACCAGTGGATATGCCCAACAGGAAGTTGGATATAGTGTCTGTGATACATCACATAAACAGAATTGAAAATAAAATCATATGATTATCTCAATAGATGCAGAAGAAAGCATTTGACGAAATCCAGCATCCCTTTATGATCAAAACCATCAGCAAAATCAGCATAGCAGGGACATATCTCAAGGTAACAAAAGCCATCTATGACAAACCCACAGCCAACATCATACTGAACACGGAAAAGTTAAAAGCATTCCTCCTGGAACAAGGCAAGGATGCCGTGCCCACTTTCACCATTTCTATTCAACATAGTACTGGAAGTTGTAGCCAGAGCAATCAGACAAGAGAAAAAAATAAAGGGCATCCAAATTGGAAAAGAGGAAGTCAAACTGTCGCTGTTCGCTGATGATATGATCGAATACCTAGAAAACCCTAAAGACTCATCCAAAAAGCTCCTGGATGTCATCAATTGAATTCAGGAAAGTTTCAGGATACAATACAAAGTACACAGTCAGTAGCACTGCTATACACCAACAACGACCAAGCTGAGAATCAAATCAAGAACTCAATCCCTTTTACAACAACTTCAAAAATAAAAAATAAAATAGTTAGCAATATACTTAACCAAGGAGGTGAAAAATCTCTACAAGGAAAATTACAAAACACTGCTGAAAGAAATCATAGATGACAAAAACAAATGAAAACACATCCCGTGCTCATGGATGGATAGAATCAATATTGTGAAAATGACCAGACTGTCAAAAAGCAATCTACGTATTCAATACAATTCCCATAAAAATACCATTGTCATTCTTCACAGAACTAGAAAAAAAATCCTAAAATTCACATGAATCCAAAAAAAGAGCCTGCATAGCCCCCAAGCAAGGTTAAGTGTAAAGAACAAATCTGGAGGCATCACATTACCTGTCTTCAAACTATACTGCAAGGCTACAGTTACCAAAACAGCATGGTACCAGTAAAATAAAACGAAACAAAACATGTAGACCAATGTAACAGAATAGAGAACCCAGAAAAAAACCAACTACTTACATTCAACTTATCTTTGACAAAGCATACAAAAACATAAAGTGGGGAAAGGATGCCCTATTCAACAAATGGTGCTGGGATAATTGGCAAGCCATATGTAAAGGAATGAAATTGGATCCTCATCTCTCACCTTATACAAAAATCAACTCAAGATGGATCAAAGACTTAGATCAAAGACCTGAAATCATAAAAATTCTAGAAGATAGCATCATAAAAACTCTTCTAAACATTGACTTAGGCAAATAATTCATTACCAAGAACCCAAAAGCAAATGCAGCAAAAACAAAAATAAATAAGTGAGACCTAATTAAACTAAAAAGCTTCTGCACAGCAAAAGAAATAATTGGCAGAGTAAAAGACAACCCACAGAGTGAGAGAAAATATTCACAAACTATGCATCCAACACAGGATTCAAATATCCAGAATCTACAAGGAAATAAAACAAATCAGCAAGAAAAAAGCAAATAATCCCATGAAAAAGTGGGCAAAGGACATGAATAGACATTTCTCAAAAGGAGATATACAAATGGCCAATAAACATGAAAAAATACTCAACATTACTAATTATCAGGGAAATGCAAATTAAAACCACAATGAGATACCACCTTGCTCCTGCAAGAATGGCCATAATTTAAAAATCAAAAAATAATAGATGTTGGGGTGGATGTGGTAAAAACGGAACATTTTGTACACTGCTGGTGGGAATGTAAACTAGTACAACCACTATGGAAAACAATATGGAGATTCCCTAAAGAACTGAAAGTAGAACTACCGTTCAATCCACCAATCCCACGACTGAGTATCTACCCAAAGGAATAGAAGGCATTATATGAAAAAGACACTTGCATACACATGTTTATTTACAGCAGCACAATTTGCAATTGCAAAAATATGGAAGCAACATAAATGTCCATCAACTAATGAGTGAATAAAGAAAATGTGCTATATTGGCCTGGCATGGTGGCTCACTCCTGTAATTCCAGCACTTTGGGAGATGGAGGTGGGTGGATCACTTGAGGCCAGGAGTTCGAGACTAGCCTGGCCAACATGGTGAAACCCTGTCTCTACTAACTGGCTATGGTGGTACACGCCTGTAATCCTAGCTACTCGGGAGGCTGAGGCAGGAGAATCACTTGAATCCAGGAGGCAGAGGTTACAGTGAGCCAAGAATGTGCCACTGCACTCCTGCCTGGGTGTCAGAGTGAGACTCCGGCTCAAAAAAACAAAAATAAAGTGGTACATATACACCATGGAATACTACTCAGCCATAAAAATGGACACAATAATGGCATTGGATGGAGTTGGAGACCATTATTGTAAGTGAAGTAACTCAGGAATGGAAAACCAAATATTGTATGTTCTCACAAGTGAGAGCTAAGCTATGAGGATGCAAAGGCATAAGGAGGAAATAAAGGACTTTGGGAACTTGGGGAAATGGTGGGAGGGCACTAAAAGATAAAAGACTCCATATTGCCTCCATATTGCCTACAGTATACACTGCTTGGGTGATGGGTACACCAAAATCTCAGAAATTACCACTAAAGAACTTCATGTAACCAAAAACCACCTGTTCCCCCAAAACAATTGAAATAACATACATAAATAACAAAGAACACACTGACTATTTCAAATAAGAGGAGAAGATCAGTTGTGCCAAACTCTGCTGAGATAAGCATGAAGAGTAACATATGCTTGCTGAGTTTAGCATCACTGTCATTATCAATGATGTCATTACGAGCTTTATTTATTTATTTAATTTTTGAGACAAGGTCTCACCCTTTGGCCCAGACTGGAGTGCAGTGATGCAATCTTGGGTGACTGCAGCCTCAAACTCCCAGGCTCAAGCAATCCCCCTTGTTGGCTTCCCAATGTGCTGGGATTGTAGGCATGAGCCACTGCACCTGGCCTTATTAAGAGTTTTATATGTGAAATGATGCAAACAGAAGCATTTTCTACTTCTTCTAAATTAAGTATATTCTGTCTTAACTGTATATTTAAAAAGAAAATACAAATTTCATGTCAATGAAGGTAAGACCTTAGAAAGGAAAGCTTAGAAATGAACATCAACAAACAGATTTTTATTTATTCTTTTATTTAATCACAAACTTTCATAGACACACAAGTTTGTATCACTGTTGTATGCATGCACACACTCACATGTGCACTCAATCTACACATAACATCATACCAAAATTTCAGGCAAATTTATTTCATATAATAGTTTGAATAAAGACACTTATCATGGTACCTTTATAGAAATTCGAAGCTGGGCGCGGTGGCTCACGCTTGTAATCCCAGCACTTTGGGGAGGGTGAGGCGAGCGGATCACCTGAGGTCGGGAGTTCCAGACCAGCCTGACCAACAAGGAGAAACCCAGTCTCCGCTAAAAATACAAAATTAGCCAGGTGTGGTGGCACGTGCCTGTAATCCCGGCTACTCGGGAGGCTGAGGCAGGAGACTCGCTTGAACCCGGGAGGTGGAGGTTGCAGTGAGCTGAGATCATGCCATTGGTTTCCAGCCTGGGCAACAGAGCAAGACTCCATCTCAAAAACAGAAAAAAAATTATATATTTATATATTCATATGTATTATGTCTACCCCAAAAGTCTATGAATTCATTGATGGCAGGGGCCAATATTTGTACCTCTAACATACCAACTTACTTCCTAGAACACAGTATTCAACAAATTTTATTGAATTAAATTGAGCCCAAAGTTATTTTTCACAATGAAACACATGTTGAAAATGGATGATTTAACGTGCTTTATTGCCATAATATGGGGCAAGTACTTCAAGAAATGCTGTAAATGGTTCCATGAATTCCTTTCCTTGGCCAGTGGCTGGAATAGACTTCAGATTTTTATGTTTCATGAAACTAGGTAATTTTTAAGGCAATATTTCATCTCCTCTCTGGGCAACACTTCTAGATCACTCCAGAAGAGTTATTTTTACCTTCCAATCATTCTTTCCATTCCTTTAGCACTCAGAAATATTTTGGAATAAAATTATCTAGTGTGTTTGCATGCATTATGAATAGAACTAGATAAATACATTTCTATTTTCCATGCCCACTGAAGCTTATGGCTAACTCTTTTGATGCTCATACTCAGTTTGCCAGTTTTGCAGCACTATTTTGAGTTTACTATGCTGTCTATACCTTGATATTTATGTGTTTTGTACATTGTTCCTATGTACACAAACACACTCTAATGTGACAAATCCTGTTTAATGAATGATGACCCCTGTGAAAATTTCTCTAACAAGAAAATGCACTAGGAAGAGTAAACCAATTTTTATAAGATCTCCAATGTCCTTTTGTAAATCTCCTTATCATCCACATTCCCTTAAATTATTATCTGTCCTTTAGTTCTCCCCTCTAAAGTTCAAGCTGCTTGAGGTTAGAAACAATTTATTCTTGTTCATCTTAGTATATATTCGTATATCACAGTGTTCAACAAAGATTCTTCACAGACCTTTGCTGAATGAATGAATAAATAAATAAATAAATATTTGTTTCCAAAATTTCCAAAGGGATTTCCATGAATAGGAATCCCTTTTCAAATGTCCAATAAACTAGATAAAATTTACTACAAAGTTTGGTTCTTGGTAGATACAACAATATTTGGCATTCTTTTTTTTTTTTTTAGATGGAGTTTTGCTCTTTCGCCCAGGCTGGAGTGAAGTGGCATGATCTTGGCTCACTGCAACCTCCAACCTCTGGGTTCAGTGATTCTCCTGCCTCCTTACATAATGCCTCCTTATGTAATGAAATTATATAAAATTACCCTTTTTGGTAGCTGGGATTATAGGCGCCCGCCACCACGCCTGGCTAATTTTTGTGTTTTTGTAGATGTGGGGTTTCGCCACGTTGGCCAGACTGGTCTATGAACTCCTGACCTCAGGTGATCCACCTGTCTCGGCCTTCCAAAGTGCTAGGATTACAGGCGTGAGCCACCGCGTCCAACCTATGTGGCATTTTAACTCTTTAATATTAAAGCTCCTTATTTTACTAAAAACAAAATAAGATTTAACACAACAGATACAAGAATGTAAAAAGATGAACAAATGAATGAAACATAATCCAATGACAAAACTAGTGGAGATGTCTTTATCATTGTAATAAAGTGCACACTAGAAGAATACAGTAAATGCTATTACTCATGAAATCCCTCATTGATCTGCTTTCCCAAAGGCACCTGGAATTACCATAGAGAAGTAATTAAGTCCCTTTATTAAATTTGCTTCACCTCTTTTTCCTCTAGCAGTAAATGTAAATTTTTCTAACAAGCGTGTACAAAAATATACAGATAATCTATTTTTATTTCATTTTATATCTATAAGGAAGTTTTTCTTAAAATTCTTGACTTGCATAAACAGTTGGAAGGCTCTACTTAGACTCTCAATCAGTTTTTAGCTTTTGAGGAGAGTGCACAAATGGATTTAAATGTTGAATTAAAGCTACAGTCCCTCTTCTCAGACAAATGCATGTATATTCAAGCACATAAAATTTAGATACCTATTGGGCATATAAATTTTCTGAAACCCATCCTTAGATTCCCTGTATGACCATGGGCCCATAGGTTAAGACTCACAGGTTGGAAGGTCTTAGGAAGTGGCGATGATATTGATCATGATATATCAATAATAATAATAAGTATTATTATTATTAGGTATGATCTAGGATCAAGAAATTTTGCCTGAAAGAGAAGAAGTGTGGATTGATGACCTGGGAATTCATTAGTAGTTCCAGAATTCAGTCTTTTGGTGATATCCATAATGATGATGGAAAGGAGCATGATAATGAGAATGTTTGGACTTTAAAATATGATTTTTAAAAATGACAAGACCAGGCGTGGTGGCTCACACCTGTTATCCCAGCACTTTGGGAGGCTGAGGTGGGTGGATCACTTGAGGCCAGGAGTTTGAGACTAGCCTGGCCATCGAGCGAAACCCCATCTCTACTAAAAATACAAAAATTAGCCAAGTGTGGTGGTGGGCACATGTAATCCCAGCTACTCAGGAGGCTGAGGCAGGAGAATTGCTTGAACCCAGGAGGTGGAGGTTGCAGTGAGCTGAGATCACACCACTGCACTCCAGCCTGGGCGACGGAGTGAGACTTTCTCTCTCTCTCTCTCTCAAAAAAAAAAAAAAAAAAAAAAAGACTAGTTACCAGACTCTTCACTTTCACTTTACTGCTTTCTCATTGAGATATTTATCAAGTAAAAGATTCCCTAAAAAGCCTGCCACTACCTTCCTAAACATGTCCTTCAAAGCTTCCTTGACTTGCTCATTACGTAAGGCATAGATGAATGGATTCAGCAGTGGTGTCACAAATGTCGTTATTACTGTCACTGCCCAGTTAGTGTCCACAGAACCACTCTGCGATGGCCGCACATAGAGAAAAATGGCACTTCCGTAGAAGAGGGTCACCACTATCAAGTGGGACGTACCGGTAGAGAAGCCCTTCTGACGGCCTGAAGCAGAGGGGATGCTCAGGACAGCCAGCACAATGAGGCCGTAGGACACAGCAGTAATCAGCAAGGAAGATACAATGACAAGGGAGGCCAGGACAAAGTCAGTCTCCTCCAGCTTCTTGGTGTTGGTGCATGCCAGGCGGAGCACTGGGCCACTGTCACAGAAGTGCTGCACCACAGCGCCCTGCTTACAGAAAGGAAGCAAGGCCACAGCCACTGTGGGACCAAGCACAGGGACGAGTCCCCCCACCCAGCAGGCCAAGGCCACATGAAAGCACACAGCCCCACTCATGAGCAAGGGGTAGCACAGAGGATGACAGATGGCCAGGTAGCGATCCACAGACATGACAGCCAACAGTAAGAACTCGGAGGCCCCGAGAAAGAAGTAGAAATAGAATTGGGTGATACATGCAGCAAAGGAAATAGTGTGTTGCCTTGAGAGGAAATTGCTCAGCATCTTTGGAATGATGACAGAAGTGAGCAGAATCTCTAGGCAGGACAAGTTACCCAGAAAGAAGTACATGGGGGCCTGTAGTCGAGTATCAGCCCTTAACCACCCCCACAGTCAACACGTTGCCTATCAGAATCAGGAGATAGACAAGAAGAAACACAGAAAATAATTCCACTCTTGCGCTGTTGAGATTTGGGAACCCTGCCAGGACGAACTCTGTTGGATCACTACTGTGGTTCCCATCAGGACTCATTGTCTTTTCCACCTGTCCATCAATAGAAACATGATCCTGGTAAGAGCAGGTCCTCTGCTTACAGTCCTGAAACTTACTTCATCATGGTATATGGGACTCATATCCCCAGTTTATCCAATTGCAGGTCCTGTTAAGATCTGAAGCACTTAAGGTCATCATCTGATTGATTTTAGCACTGGAGAAGATTTTCTCTAAAGGGTAACAAAACTTAGGTATGAAAATGCCAGGAGCCTCCATCTCCTCCATCTTCACATCTCCTGTTCTCAGATCTTAAATAATGACACCTCATTATTGTAATAACAATATCACTGAGCATCTGAGTTGGGCAAAAATATCTGAAAAAGGATTTTGTGAAGAATATGATTACCATTCAACTGGGATCAGAACTTGAGTCAGACTACCTAGTTTTAAATTCCTGCATCTCCACTTACTGGCTGAGTAGCCTTGGCAAGGTTACTTACCCTCTCTGTGCTCCTCAGTTGTGAAATGCTGTAAGGAGCAAATGATATAATAGTGCAAAGAATTTAAGAGTTTCTAGTACTTAACTTAAAAATTATGTGGCAGAGAAAGCCCCTGGCTATAAGTTAGGACACCAGAATCTAGGCTTGGCTTGCCATTACTCTTGGAAGATTATCAATTTGTATTTTAACCGTCCAACTGTACAATGAGTCACAGGAATCTAGGCCATTAGTATACCTAATGAAATTATATAAAATTACCCTTTCCGGCAGGACGCAGTGGCTCATGCCTGTAATCCCAGCTGTTTGGGAGACCGAGGCGGGCGGATCACTTGAGGCCAGGAGTTCGAGACAAGCCTGGCCAACATGGTGAAACCCTGTCAGAGGTTTGTCAGAGCCAAAATTATGAATTTCTGACCGCAACTATTAATAAAAAATTATGTTCCTATTCTTTGATTCTTATTCTTTGATTCAAGTCCTCCCAGTTCTGAGGACCACCACCAGTTAGAAAAATCAAGTCAATTATATCCAGAAAGCTTGTTTAAAAATGCCTCAGGTATCAGGAGAATCCTTACTCCCTTTTGACAGAGCAGGAGCACCATCGTCTTGGACAAACACTGCCACTTTAAGTTCCATCTCCCTTTCTAGCCTCATGCATTTCAAAGAAATCACTTCTCTTCTAACTACAGGCAGCCAGAAAGAGCAGACAGTAAAACACAAATAAGACAGCTTGGGCACAGAGGGAGGTGAGGGGAAATTCTTTTGGGTAACTGCCAAACTTCACCCTCATACAATGGGCCCCAGTAAAACGGTGGGCCTTAATAAGCACCTTTCTTTCCCTTCAGGTGCACTAATATAGGGAAGCTAAAAGCAGACTCGGGAGTATGCCTGCAGCTACAGAAAGATTATGGGAACAGACACAAAACTCTCCCTCCCAGATAAGCACAACAAAGAGACACAGAAGCAGTCCAAGCCTCTGATAAACTCTCCCACCCTGAATCCTTAAAAACTCCTAGTCTGTAAGAAAGAGTGCCTCTGACCTAACTTGGCCAGAAGTTCCTCTCAGGTTTGTTTTCTCCTCCCAGGTTTGTTTTCTCTCTAAAATAAACTTGTCTTGACTGGCAAGCCACCTTTCATGTTTCTTTCCTCTTTCTTTAATTCTTACACCTGTAGCCATGCAAAATATAAGAACTGATCTTAAGACCCTTGGTTCTCTGTCAGCCCTATTGTTCTCTTTTGTTGTTGTTGTTGAGATGGAGTCTCACTCTGTTGCCCAGGCTGGAATGCAGTGGCACGATCTTGGCACACTGCAACCCCCACCTCCTGAGTTCAAGCAATTTTCCCGCCTCAGCCTCCTAAGCAGCTGGGACTACAGGCACATGCCACCACACCCGGGTAATTTTTGTATTTTTAGTAGAGACAGGGTTTTGCCATGGTGGCCTGGCTGGTCTTGAACTCCTGGCCTCAAATGATCTGCCTCTCCTCGGCCTCCCAAAATGCTAGGATTACTGTTGTTAGCCACCATCCCCAGCCAACCCTATTGTTCTCTAGCACACCCCAACAGTCTTTATTCTCAGCAAGCATTAGACTCTTTACTTACAATTTCTCTCCTGTGGGTCCCGCAGGTCCAGACAGGAAAATATCTGGAGCTTTTTTCTAGGATAAAGCAGTTCTGTGGTCTTTCTCCCTGAGGATTCATTCAGTCTCCCCTCCCTCCAGCTTCTATAGAAATTGCCTGTTGTCAGTAAAGTCATTCAACTTTTGCTGCGTATTTATTATGTACCAGATGCTGCTGTACTTGGAGATTCAGAGATAGAAGACATTGTTACTACCCTCATGTAGCCCACTGCCCACTAAGAATGACAGAAAAATTAAGATGTGTGACAGGTGGAATGTTACAGGGAAGTATAGGGTACCAAAGGGAAACAGGAAGGGAACCAAACTGAAACTCAGAGAGACAGGCAGTATTCTGGAGAAAGGCAATGCCTGAAATAGTACTAGAAAATGAGTATGCATTTGATAGAGAGAAGGACGCATCTTCAGTGGAAAAGAGCAGTGTGTGAACACAGTACCTTTGGGCTATAGCACAGAACATAAGGGGTGGAATATAAACAGATGAGACTGGTCACCCCAAAGGGGACTCCGTCTGGCACTCTGTTGCTCCCTGTGAAAATCCACCATTGAGCTGAACCTAAACTGTATCTTAAGCGACAGGAAGATGAGTTACCAACTTTGAGTATGGAAGGGATTCCTCCTACCTCCTCCTGAATGTCCTTGTTGTCTCCATGAGGGTGGGGGTCACCCTGAAAAAACATTTTTCCCCTTTTTATGATTCAAGGTCCTGTTCCATCTGGGAGTCCTTCCCACACCCTGTACCGTAAGGCTGACAATAGGCTCACATCCTTGGAGTTGGGGAGGATGGGCAAAGCACTTGGGAAAACAAGGAGAAATTGGATAATCTCCTTCTTCTCCTGGGCTTTCCTCTCATGTTGTCATTCTGCCTTGTGAACAAGGGGGCTTTCTAATCCTGAGCAGGATGTGTCATGCTGCCTTTCTTATGGCCATGAGTAAGCCATCAGGACCCACCCTTCCCTCCCTGTAGAAAGAACGCCTTCCGCAACGCAACGTGACCACTGTCTTAGATTTCCACAGGCATAATTCAAGTGAAAGACAATTATCTCAATTATCTCACAAGTGAAAGACAATTATCTCACAAGAAATGTTACTACAAAAACAACATGGGGCTAGAAGGCAAGGGGTACATATGGAGGGGTTACACCATTTACCTCCTATTTTTGAAAAGACTTAGCCCACTTAGGTAGTTTGTTTCATCTCTAGTTGTGGAAAAATGTTCCACTTAAAGCCATGTCTTCACTTTTTTTTTGCTAATAAAACTTTTGTACAAAGCATCAGTTTTCTTCTTTTAGATCCCTACCTTCCCTGACTCCTGCTATTAGCCTGAGGGCAGGGAGGGAGAAGGCTGAAGTCACTGGGTGGGATCCTTCGTGCATAACTTGAGTTTCCATTGGAGATATCTTCAGATGAGAACTAATCTGGGCATCAGAATTAATCTGGACATCAGGAGCCCAGCTAGCAGCAGTGCTTTTTGGAGAGAGGTTAACCAGATGGCGAGAAAGTAAGACCATAGAGAAAGAAAGAAAAAAAATTCCTAAAAGACCCAGGGGAGATTTGCCATTCAACGGAAATTTCCTAGACTCTGTAAAAAAAAAAAAAAAAAAAAAAAAAAAGCTGACCTTTTGTTCAAGAAAGGGTAATTGGGACTATTTCTCCATTTGTCTGTCAACTACATCAAACCAGGTCACTGCAAAAATTTAGGAGCGTTAACGATGAGAATGAAGAAGAGGATGGAGCTTGATCAACCATGGAAGGCTATGACCATCATCCACCTTTCTCCTGCATGACACCCAGGGGAGATGTTTATATCCCAAGTAACACAGACATTGTGTTTTCTCCCTGATGACTTAAAATGATATTGGGAATCCCTCCCCTGGCTTTGGGGTTAGGAAATAATGGGAGCCCCATGGGCTTGATAAGACAAGGGAAATTTCCCAGTTTCATCTCTAGCTAATTCTACTGCTTCTCCCAGCCTTGCTTCTTATCTCCTAGTGGTAATATATATGTTCCACATACCCAAAGAATTATTCAGAATTCTGGGCCATTGATCACATTTTTTCCATTTGTGATGGCCCTGACTAAAATCTTGACTCTTCCTACTCGTGTCCTAAGACTCTTCTGAGTCTAGTGCACATCTGGTCTTCTGAGACAGCTTCCCCTACCCTCCATCCTTAGTCCTACCACCCTACTCACTCTCCTACCCGGGGTATGGCAGGTTCTGTTGATCTCAATCTTAATATTTAATCCATTGTATTATAACGTTGCTTTTCTATCTGTATCCCCTGCTAGACTCTAAATTCCTACGGCAGGAATATTTTCATCTCTGTATTTCTGGCACCAATCACAGTGCCTGGCACATACTAGGTGCTTGACAAATGGCATGTGAACTAGACTGTTCTGAACCCCAGACTTAAGGAGCAGCTGCCCTTGTCAGATGAGCACCAATTAAGTTTTGAACTGAGAGGAGGAGTGCACAGGGCTCCTGGGAACTAGTTTAGCTGAATTACATCCTTTCTAGACATACTCCTTTCTAGAAAAAAGAAAATATCTAAAGGGAAGGAAGCATGAGAAGTGTCATCACTAGATTCTAAAGGAGTGACAGCAAAGACTGGGAGAAGCTGGCTGAGCTAAGCCAAACAACAACAAACTAAACTAGAAACTGCAACTGCTGTTTGTTAAGCTGAGGGAAGAAGGGGTCTGAAAAAGAGACCCATGAAGTCTAAGAACTAGTAAAGCACATTTAAGCTCCCCCCACCCGCTTTTTTTTTTTTTTTTAGACAGAGTCTTGCCCTGTCACCCAGGCTGGAGTGCAGTGGTGCAATCTCGGTTCACTGCAACCTTCTCCTCCCGGGTTCAAGCAATTCTCCTGCCTCAGCCTCCCAAGTAGCTGGGACTACAGGCGCCTGCCACCACACCCCACTAATTTTTGTATTTTTAGTAGAGACGGGGTTTCACCATGTTGGCCAGGCTGGTCTTGAACTCCTGATCTCAGGTGATCCACCCGCCTCAGCCTCCCAAAGTGCTGGGATTACAGGCATGAGCTACCACGCCTGGCCAAGCCACACATGTTTTTAAACCTTAATCAAATCTTAAGGACTAAGGAAACTGCAGAAATAGATGAGATCAAAGACAGATAATTTGTTTAAAACAAACACACAGGCTGGGCGCAGTGGCTCAGGCCTGTAATCCCAGCACTTTGGGAGGCCAAGGCGGGTGGATCACCAGAGGCCAGGAGTTCCAGACCAGCCTGGCCAATATGGCGAAACCCCATCTCTACTAAAAATACAAAAATTAGCTGGGCCTGGTGGTGCCTACCTGTATTCCCAAGTACTAGGGAGACTGAGGTGAGAGGATGGCTTGAGCCTGGAAAGTGGAGGTTGCAGTGAGCCAAGATAGCGCCACTACACTCCAGAGCAAGGCTCCGTATCAAAAACAAAGCAAAACAAAAAACACTATTTGCCCAGTTGACATTGGCTTTGATATTTAGCTTATAATACTTTTTCTTTTTTTTTTTTTTTTTTGATACAGCGTTTTTGCTCTGTTGCCGCCTAGACTAGAGTGCAGTGGAATGTTTTCGGCTCACTGCTACCTCTGCCTTCCGGGTTCAAGTGATTCTCCTGCCTCAACCTCCCGAGTTGCTGGGATTATAGGTGTCTGCCACCATGCCCAGCTAATTTTTGGAGTTTTAGTAGAGACGGGGTTTCACCATGTTGACCAGGCTGGTCTCAACTCCTGGCCTCAAGTGATCCGCCCAGCTCGGCCTCCCAAAGAGCTGGGATTACAGGCATCAGCCACCGCAACTGGCCACTTATAATACTTTCAAACTAACTTGATCATAGGAATTTCCTAGTTTTTTTTTAATGAAAGTAAACCTTGTTAGAAGAAAAAATTGTATTTATTTTTAAAGCACACTCACATGGTTCAAAAATAAAAATGTATAAATTGAAAAGTTCTAGTCCACCACATTCCTATTCACCCCATCCGCCTCGCCTAATTAACCATTTTCATTAGTTCATTGTCCTCCTTCCAGTGTTTTTTGTGTATAAACAAGAAAATAACAAAATGTTTATTTATTTACTTCAGACTTTCTTACACAGTTCTGCACCTTGTTTCTTGTTTTCCCCTGGAAAACTTTCCCTGTCAGAAAATAGAGAACAAAACAAAAATGTAGAAACCAAGAAGACTACTAGAATGACACATCTATTGAATGAATGAGTTGCAACATTCTTGAATTACATGTCTGCTTTAATCATTGTTTGATATCTCTTTTGCTTCAATTTTCCTTACAAGTAAAAATCCTATTGTAATGGAAATTGTATCAAAAAATCTAATTGACACTTTGTAAATAAAAATGAGCTAAAATAAAATGAAATGATATCTGGAATTTTCTTCAAAATAAAGTGAGGGCTATAGATAAAACTTTCTTGGCCATGAACTGGTAATTCATGGAGCTATATGTCAGCTATAACTGTGACTCATTATACTATTTTCTCTATTTTTAATATGCTTGAAATTTTTCATAATAAAAAGCCTCAGAAATATGTAGTGAAAATCAGGCATCTACTTCAAGAAAACTCTAAATTCTTAGAATACGATTTTCCCAGTTAAAAATTAATAAAGGTGTGAAATACTTCCCTGAATTTGGAGACTCTAGTTCCACAAAATTAACCAGCCAGCCACTGGAGAATGTCAAATACCATGTGGGCTACTCAGAGCCAGAAAGTGTAAAACTATAATGAACTACCAGCTCCAAGAGGAACTTAACTTTCTCAGCAACAACCTGCCTTCTGGTTCAAAAGGAGTGGAGGCAATATAGAAACACACATACACACAGAATCACAGTCTAGAATAAGGTGGGTTTTTTTTGTTTTTTTGTTTTTTTTTTTTTTTTTTGAGGTTGAATCTCCCTCTGTCACCCAGGCTGGAGTGCAGTGGCACTATCTCAGCTCATTGCAGCCTCCACCTCCCGGGTTCAAGCGATTCTCCTGCCTCAGCCTCCTGAGCAGCTGGGATTACAGGCATGAGCCACCACGACCGGCTAATTTTTGTATTTTTAGTAGAGAGGGGGTTTCGCCATGTTGGCCAGGCTGATCTCAATCTCCTGACCTCAAGTGATCCACCGCCTCGGTCTCCCAAAATGCTGGTACTACAGACATCAGCTACCGTGCCGGGCCTATGGAGATTTGATTGAGTTAACAGATTTCAGAACCTATCTTTTTCATTATGACAAATTCTTTAATATAAAATTTAAACTTTTTTCCTTTTCTTCCTTTCTCTTTTTATTTTTTAACACATAGGAAAACAAGACAGTGCTATTACCAAGTCTCGTAGTAAGAGGATGTCTTTGTTCAGGCTGCTATAACAAATTACCATAAACAGGTAAACAACAAACATTTATTTCTCACCATTCTAGAGGCTGGAAATCTGATATCCCAGAGCCAGCATGGTTGGGTTCTTGGTGGGGCTCTCTTTCTGGTTTACAGAGGGCAGTCTTCTTTCTGTACCCTCACATGGAGGAAAAAGAGCTAGCTAGCTCTGTGGCCTCTTCTTATAAGGAGACTAATTTCGTTCATGAGGGCTCCAGCCTTACATGCTAATGCTTTTCCAAAGGTCCCATTTCCAAATACCATCACATTGGGGTTAAATTCATTATATGAATTTAAGGGGACATGGCCATTCAGTCTATTGCAAAGGAACTATTAGGAGGAAAAAATAGCAGAGGGAATCGAGTTTTTTTTTGTTTTTGAGATGGAGTCTCGCTCTGTCGCCCAGGCTGGAGTGCAGTGGCCCGATCTCGGCTCACTGCAAGCTCCGCCTCCCGGGTTCACGCCATTCTCCTGCTTCAGCCTCCCGAGTAGCTGGGACTACAGGGGCCCACCACCATGCCCGGCTAATTTTTTGTGTTTTTAGTAGAGACGGGGTTTCACCGTGTTAGCCAGGATGGTCTCGATCTGCTGACCTCGTGATCCGCCCGCCTCGGCCTCCCAAAGTGCTGGGATTACAGGCGTGAGCCCCCGCGCCCGGCGGGAATCGAGTTTTTAAAAAGAGAGAAACAAACACAAGTCTAAAATACAAACAGGAGAAATCTGCTCCATAGTCCTCAATTCATCTATTTGAATTGACATGCAAATATTACCAGGCCTTGAGTATAACCATAGTGTTAATGAGAAGGATAAAAATGAACAAATAGAATGAGTGACCTTAGAGGAAACAGATACTTAAATGATGGAAACAATCTTTACATTTCCAAATTTATATTAATAAAATAATGTAAATATTAACAAACCAGGAATAGATGTAATGAAAAAGGAACTTCTAAGAACCAAAGAGTTCTTTAAATTAATAATGATATCATCAAAATTAACATAATATATACACACATATCAATCATAGTCATGCCCTGCATAACAATGTTTCCATCAATGACAAACTGAGTTTACAACAGTGGTCCCAGATTATAATGGAGTTGAAAAATTCCTATTGCCTAGTATTTACTATACCATATTTTTTGTTTATTTTAGAGTGTACTTTGTCTACTTATATATTTTTAAAATTTTAACTGTAAAATAGTCTCAGGCAGGTCCTTCAGGAGGTATTTCAGAAAGCATTGCTCTCACAGGAGATAACATTTCCATGCGTCTTATTGCCCCCAAAGACCTACCTGTGGTGGCCGGGCATGGTGGCTCACGTGTAATCCCAGAACTTTGAGTGGCCAAGGCGGGCAGATCACCTGAGGTCAGGAGTTCGAGACCAGCCTGACCAACATGGAGAAACCCCATCTCTACTAAAAGTACAAAATTAGCCTGGCTTGATGGCGCATGCCTGTAATCCCAGCTACTCGGGAGGCTGAGGCAGGAGAATCGCTTGAATTCGGGAGGCTGAGGTTGCAGTGAGCTGAGATCATGCCATTGCACTCCAGCCTGGGCAACAAGAGCAAAACTCGGTCTCAAAAAAAAAAAAAAAAAAAAAAAACACCAAACAAACAAACAAACAAACAAACCCACCAGTGGGGCAAGATACGGAGGTGAAAGACAGTGATATAGTGATATTGACAATCTTGACCCTGCGAGGGTCTAGGCTAATGTGTGTGTCTTAGTTTTTTAACAAAAAAGCTTAAAAAGTAAAATAAAATTAAAAAAATTTAGATAAAAAAGCTTATAGAATAAGGACATAAAGAAAATATTTTTGTATAAATATACAGTGTGTGTTTTAAGCTAAGTGCTATTACAAAAGAGTAAAAAAGTTTTAAAAATTAGAAAGTTTATAAAGAAAAAGTTATAATAAACTAAGGCTAATTTATTATTGAAGAAAAAATTAAATAAACTTTTTTTTTTGAGACGGAGTTTTGCTCTTGTTGCCCAGGCTGGAGTGCAATGGCATGATCTCGGCTCACCACAACCTCTGCCTCTGGGTTCAAGCGATTCTCCTGCCTCAGCCCCTCGAGTAGCTGGGATTACAGGCATGCACCACCACGCCCGGCTAATTTTTGTATTTTTAGTAGAGACAGGGTTTCTCCATGTTGGTCAGGCTGGTCTCCAACTCCTGACCTCAGCTAATCCACCCGCCTTGGCCTCCCAAAGTGCTGGGATTACAGTTGTAAGCCACTGTGCCCGGCCCCATTTTTTATCTGTAGCTTTTCTATGTTTAGATACACACAAATACTTAACATTGTGTTACAATTGCCTATAATACTCAGTACAGTAACATGCTGTACGGGTTTATAGCCTAGAAGTAATAGGCTACACTATATAGACTAGCTGTGTAGTAGACTATACCACCTTAGTTTGTGTAAGTATACTCCATTATGTTTGCACAATAATGAAATCGCCTGATGATGCATTTCTTAAACCATATCCTTGTTGTTAAGTGACACATGACCATATATAAGAGGCTTGGCTGAAGACAATCTTCTAGAATATAGAACTAAGAGATGAAATATATGAGAGAAATATTAAGAGACATGGAAGTTAAATCCAGGATGCTCAACATATATCTAATAGGAACTTCAGAAAATAATAAAAATAGAGGAGATAAAATAAAGAAAGAATAAATAAGTTGTCTGAACTAAAGAAAGACACTTCTGAAATTTGGGAGACCAGGCAGTGAACAGTATTAAACATAAAAATACCCACAACTATATACAGCTTGGTGATGTCTCCAAAGTCCAAGAATAAAGACAAAAGCTTAAACGCTTCCTGAAATGTAAAAGAAAAAAAATTATCTATAAAATAAGAAAAATCAGTTTCATCATCAATGAAAACTCTGTGTAACAAGAACAATGTCAGTTATCTTCAGGAGTAAGAGGGAAAATGATTTTGAGTCTAGTATATTGGTTTTCTAGGGCTACCATCATAAAATACCATAGACAGGGTAGCTTTAACAACATGAATTCATTTTCTTACAATTCTAGAGGTTAGAAGTCCAAGATCAAGCTAGTGGTTTCTTTTGAGACCTCTCTTTGGCTTGCAGATGGCTACCTTCTCTCTCTGTCTTTACACGGTTCATCTTTTATTTGCATACATCACTGGTGTCTCTCTGTGTCCAGATTTTTTTCTTCTTATAAGGGTATTAGTCAGATTGGATTATGGCACACCCTAACAGCCTCTAACTTAATCACCATGTTAAAGGTGCTATCCTATAGTCACATTCTGGTGTAGGGTGATTGGGGCTTTAGCATATTAAATTTTGTAAAGACACAGTTCAGCCCATAATACCTACAATTCTATTTTCAGCATAAATAGCAGTCAAAAGAGAGTCTACATTGAGGGCACTCGGTGGGGGGCTGTTCTAGAACTTATATCTTCATTAAGATCCATGGATGCATTCTAAAGGAATTACTCAAGGTTGAACTGAAAATAAAAAATAAAATCATAAAACAGTGAGATGCAAAAAAGTTATGAGCAAGGAAAGAAATAGAACTTATATGTAAATGTAAATAATTGTTAAGACATTGTTTTAATATACCTGAATTAAATTTTCTAACATTTTATTCAAATATTTCATCTAGTTTCATAAGAATATCAGTTATAGTGTCACCTAATGGCCATAAAAATCAATGCCTTGGAGATAAAAATCACAGATTATATAAAAAATTTGAAGATAGTAGAGAAAGTAATGACTTGAAAGCTGAGATTCTTTCTCACCTTATTCTGAGTTAAATTAACCATAGCCATTGATAGAAACTGTTAATTTATACGTATGTTAAAAATGTAAGGAGAACTTCCACTTTTGGCCATGATGGAGTAACAGGAACTGGATTTATCTTAACCCTAGTTAACTGTAAAATGCACAAAATATGTGAAACAATGACTTCTAGAAATTAGACAACAGGCAGCGAAGGACTGTGATGCCTAAGAGAAGAAAAATAAGAGTGAATCCTATGAAGTATTTCCCCAGCTTTCAATTGAAAGGCAATTTCCAACCTTAATTACATAGAGGCAACCCAAACAGACACATCATTCTTGCTAAGTTGAGAAGACAAAGATTAGAGCTTGAGGAGGTCAAGAAGCAGAATACTGGAAAAAAGGGAGCTTCACAAATAAAAAACTTCTGACATCTGCAGATGAGAGACACTTTGAGTCTTTCACTGAGTAATGACCTATGTGTGAAAGGAAACTACCAAGGCCAGGGAAAGAATCACTGGAAAACAGGAGACTCAACAATTCCCAGATCCCACATAGGGGTAAAAATGGTTTATGTTCCCACAACCAGAGTATAAAGACCTTGCAATATCCACAACTTTGGGTAAACACCAAAGAAAATGGTGAGAATATGCCGGTGCTGCAATAAAAGCTGCTCTGTACCTGCCCATAATGTGATTTTTCCTCTGACTGTTATGTAAGATTTTTCTCTTATTACTGGTCTTAAGCAAATTAATGATGATGTACCTTTGATCAATTTTCTTCTAGGGGTGTGTGTACGCATATGCACATACTTGAGATGCATTAAGCTACTTGGATCTGTGAGTTTATAATTTTCATCATATTTTGAAATTTTTCAGTAACTAGTTTTTAAGTTTTTTTGTCCCCCTTTCCATTTTTTTCATTTTCTTGGAAGCCCTAATTTAATATGTGTGTGTGTGTGTGTGTGTGTGTGTGTGTATGTGTGTGTTAATATTAGAGAATGTAGTTTCAGGCTAAATACTTTTACCGGACACAAAGAATGGCATTTCAACATTGTAAAATGATCAGTTAATCAAGAAGACATGGCCAGGTGTGGTGGCTCATGCCGTAATTCCAGCTTGGGAGTCCGAGGAGGGAGGATTGCTTGAGTCCAGGAGTTTGTAACCAGTCTGGGCAACATAGACAGACCTACCTCTACTAAAAATTAAAAAATTAATCAAACATGGTGGTGTGTGCCTATGGTCCCAGCTAATTGGGTGGCTGAGGTAGGAGGATCACTTGAGCCCAGGAATTCAAGGGTGCGGTGAGCTATGATCACAGCACTGCAATGGAATAATATTAAATGCTCAATTAAAGCCACAAAAGGCAGAAAAATAGTAGAAGACAGAAAAAAAATGAACAAGGGCAACAAATACAAAGCAGTTAAGATAGAAAATATGGTAGTTATTAATCCAACTATATAAATCATTATTTTTATTGTGAATGGTCAAAATACACCAATATAAAGACTTTCAGGGTGGATTGAAAAGACCCGACTATATGTTATCTACAAGAAATCTACTTTAAATATAAAGACAGAAAGATACTCCATGCTAGTACTAATCTAAAGAAAGATAGAGTAGCTATGTTAATTTCAGACAAAGAAGTCTTCAGAGTAAGAAAATTGTCAGGATTAAGAGGAAATTACATAATGATAATGGGGTCAATTATGCAAGAAGACATAACAATCCTTAATGTGTTTACGCTGAATACAGCCTCAAAATATATGAAGCGAAAATTGATAGAACTCCTAGGAGAAATCAAAAATCCACCATTATAGTTGGAAATTTAAGCATACCTCTATCAGTAATTAACAAATCTAACAAATCTAGCAGGCATAAAATTAGTAAGGGCATAGTTGAACTCAATAGCACCATCAATCAACTGGATTTATATGGACATTTATAGGTAAATTTATACAACCACAGCAGACTATACATTACTCTCAAGCTCACATGGGACATTCACCAAAGTAGACCACATTCTGGGTCATCAAACACACATTAAATATCTTAAGTGAATAGAAATCATAACAAGATGTGTTCTTAGACTGCAATGAAATTAAACTAGAAATCAGTAACAGAAGAAATCAGTAACAGAAAATCCAAATATTTTTAGATTAAACAACACACTTCTAAGTAACACATTGGTCAAAAAAGAAGCCTCAGCATTTGGACTAAATATAAATAAAAATACAACTTATCAAAATTTATAGGGTGCAGTAAAAGCAATGCTTAGAGAGAAATTTATAGCATTGAGTGTGTATATCAGAAAAGAAGAAAAATCTAGAATCAATGATCTAAGCTTCCACCTTAGAAAACTAGAGAAAAGGCCAAGCACGGTGGCTCACACATATAATCCCAGCACTTTGGGAGGTCAAGGAGGGAGGATTTCCTGAGCCCAAGAGTTTGAGACCAGCTTGGGTAACATAGTGAGCCCCATCTCTACAAAAAATAAATAATAAATTACTCAGGCATGGTGGTGCACACCTGTAGTTCCACCTACTTGGGAGGCTGAGGCAGGAGGATCACTTGAACTCGGGAAGCAAAGGTTGTAGTGAGCCCAGATTGCACCACTGCACTCCAACCTGGGCAACAGGGTGAGACCATGTCTTAAAAAAAAAAAAAAAAGAAAGAAAGAAAAAGAAAAGAAAAAAGAAAACTAGAGAAAGAAGAACAAAAATTAAATTCAAATAAGAAGAAAAGTAATAAAAATTAGACAGGAAATCAATCAAGTGGAAAAACAGGAAAATAATAGAAAAAATTAATGAAATCAAAGGATGGTTCTTTGAAATGGTCAATAAAATTTATAAATCTCTAGCCAGGCTAACTGAAAATAAAAGAGAGAAAAGGCACAAATTACTAATATCAGAAATAAAAGTGGGAAATCACTGCTTGCCCCACGGACTTTAAAAGAATAAATAAATATTATAAACAACTTTATGCCCATAAATTTGATAACTTAGGTGAAATGGGCCACCTCCTTGAAAGACACACTACAAAAACTCACATAAAGAGAAACAGATCATGTGAATAGGCCTGTATGTATGCATGAAAGTGAATCAGCAATGTATAATCTTCTGAAACAGAAAGCAACGGACCCATATGGGTCCACTGATAAGCTCCATCAAACGTATAAGAAATGATGCAAATTCTTTACCATCTCTTACAGAAATTAGAAGCAGGAGGAACACTTTCTAACTTACTCCATGAGGCAAGCTTTACTCTAATATCAAAACTAAAGACACAACAAGAAAGGAAAATTACAGATCTATATATCTCACAAATACAGATACAAAAATCCTCAACAACATATTGACAAATCAAATTTAACAATGTATAAAACAAAAATACACATTACAACCAAGAATGATTTATTGCAGCTATGAAAGTCTGGCTCAATATTCAAAAATCAATATAATTCATCCCTTGAACAGGCTAAAGAAGAAAATCTATGTAATCATATCAATTGATAGCGAAAAAGCATTTGACAAAACTAACACGTATTCATAATGAAAACTTTTAGAAACCATAATAGAGAGGAATTTCCTCAACTTGATAAAGAACACCTACAAAAACCCTTCAGCTAACATCATACTTATTGGTGAGAAATTAGAAGCTTTCCTGCTAAGATAGGGACAAGACAAGGATGTCCCCCACTTACCACTTCTGTTCAACATCTTACTGAAATCCTGGTTAGTATAATCAGATAAGAAAATAAAATAAAAGGCATGCTGATTGGGAAGGAAGAAATAAAACTGTCTTTGTTCACCAATGGCATGACTGTCTATAGAAAATCTGAAAGAATTGACCAAAAAAACCCCTCTTGTAACTAGTAAGTGATTATAGCAGGCTTTCAGGATAAAAGGTTAATAAACAAAAGTCAACTGCTTTCCTATATACCAGCAGTGAACAATTGGAACTTGAAATTTAAAACATAATGCAATTTACATTAGCACCAAAAAATAAAATACTTGGGTATAATTCTAACAAAATATGTACAAGATTTATATGAGAAAAACTATAAAATGCTGATGAAAGAAGTATAAAAGATATAAATAAATGAAGAGATATTTTGTTCATGAATAGAAAAACTATTGTTACGATGTCAGTTCTTCCCAACTTGATCTACAGATTCAACATAATCCCAGTGAAAAGTTTAGCAAATTGTTTTGTGCTATCAAATATCAACACACTGGTTCTAAAGTTCACATGGAAAGGCAAAAGCCCAGAATATTTCACCCAATGCTGAGGAACAAAGTCAGAGGACTGACACTACCTGACTTCGAGACTTACTATCAAGCTGCAGTGATCAAGACAGTATGGTATTGGCGAAAGAATACATAAACAGATCAGTGGAACAGAATAGAGAACTCAGAAACAGACCACACAAATATAGTGAACTGATCTTTGACCAAGCAGGCATCTTTACTCATGATTCAATGGAGAAAGGATAGTCTTTCTAACAAATGGTGCTGAAACAGCTGAACATACATATGCCAAAAAAACATGGATTGTCCTTCCATTTATATAGTTTTTCATGACTTCTCCAATAATATTTTGCTGTTTTTGCCTTGACATTTTATACATTTTAAGAGATGTTTCTAGGTATTTCATTGTTTAATGCTATTATAGAGGTAACCTTTTAAAAAGTGAACATTCTAACTGGTTGATTATGACATGTAAAAATATAACTGATCTTTGCATGTTGACATTTGGTGCCACAAATGTATCAAAATCATTTATTTCTAATAAGATAACTGTATATTTCTTTAAGTTCTCTTTTTATACAGTTACTTCTTCATTTTTATTTCTTCTAACAAAAGCCTTCAGTATAATATTTAATAGGAATGAAGGCCAGTTGCGGTGGCTCACGCCTGTAATCCCAGCACTCTGGGAGGCTGAAGCGGGTAGATCGCTTGAGGTCAGAAGTTCAAGACCAGCTTGGCCAACATGGTGAAACCCCGTTACTACTAGAAACACAAAAATTAGCCGGGTATGGTGGCAGGTGCCTGTAATTCCAGCTACTTGGGAGCTGAGGCAGTAAAATCTCTTGAACCCGGGAGATGGAGGTTGCAGTGAGCAGAGACTGCGCCACTCACTCCAGAGTGAGACTCCATCTCAAAAACAAACAAACAAACAAAAAAAAAAACTCCCCTCTCCAAAAAAAACCAAACAGCAAAAAAATAGGAATGGGGTGTCAGTCAGTCACCCTAAGCTTGTTTGAATCTCAAACAGAAATCTAGGACCATTTCACCATTAACTATGCTGTTTTCAGTAGTCTCTAGTCATTACTCCAGGATGTCACTCTGTGCAGGGTGCTGTGCAAGGTACCGATGATACCAAAATGAACATGACATTGTCCCCGATTTCAAGGAGCTCACTCCTGAGAGAGATATTAACGCATAATATCAGTATAGAGTGATAGGTGGGAAGATGCGGTAATCAGGGAGTATCAGAGACAAAGAGGAGGAGAACCAGATTAAGACTTGGGAGTTACGAAAAGGTTCTGGTAAAAGATGATCCTGTCTTGAGTGACAGAGAATGAGAAGACTGACAAAAGAGGAGGCAGAGGGATCAAAGCAGGGTAAGCATCCTGTGACCATCTTGTGTTCATAAGCCCAGGAAACATGGTACATTTTGGCTGAGTCAAAGAGTCTGGGTGGGAGTGGGGAAAATGAAATTGATTAAGCTGGTTACTTCAGAGGTGCCATTTCTGGCTCTCCAACATTTTCAGTAAAATATTAAAGCTAGAAGAAGAGAAATCTCGTCTGTAAAAAGAATACATCTTCTGGGACAGTGTTGACCTCCCATTGATGGTGGGTCATGCTGTAAGACAGAGGAAGGAACTCACTTGCCTTTTTCTTTTGTGACTCAAATTCATGCCTTATTATCTGAAAGACCATGAGGCTGCAACATGGGAAAACAAGGAGCTATGCCTAGTAAGAAACTGCTTGCTTTTTAGGCTTTCCTCCTAAGCACGGCTTCTCAGACGCTGTTCTTCTGCCTTATAAAAAAGAAAGGAGTGCCTTTGGATCCTGAGGAGGCTGAGACACCATGTTATTTATTTTGGCTACCAGCCTCTGTGACCCCAGTGTGTCCTCTTTTAGAGAATGTTTATCTTTAAAGTGCTTAATAATTTTGCCTTGAGGAGGCACTGATATTTAAACAAGGAGACTGCCTCAGAACGTCTCAAGGTATTTCAGTTTGTATATACTGTGGGACCGGAAGGCAAAGGGTAGACCTGAAAGGATTAAACCTCTCGGCTTCCATCTGAAAAATACTCTAACACTTATCCACTGTCCTTTTACCCAATACAGTTCGGAATATGTTGCAATTTGCGGTCAGGTCTTATGTTCTTGCTTATGTATTTTACATATAAACAGTCATTTTACCAGTGTTGGACCACATCCTTCTTGATTGCCGATATTAGTCTGAGTGGAGAGGTAGAGGAGAATGACAAAAGCCTTAGTTTCTAATTAATCCCACTATTTAAAGGTAGAAAATAATATATATAGTCTATTCATACCATTTAGTCATCACTGAGGATGTTCCACATAGGAACCGATATTGATCTAAGCATCAGGACCCCAGTTAAGAGTAGTACTTGCTGGAAAAGGCCACCCAATTAGTAAAGAGATCATATGATAAAGTTTGAAAAAGAGAGAAGACAATTTTTAGAGATCTTGAAAGAAGCTTTCCCAATTCCCCATTCCTGCGAAATCTGAAAAGCAGGAAAAGCAGTCATTCAACATAAGATTTTTCTCCCTTGGCATCAGTCATGCCTTCGTTTGTCAGCTGACCCAAGCCAGGCAGCTGCACAAAGCATGTGCAGAGGCAATGACAATGGGAGTGGAGATGAAGGGAGTGGAGGTGAGTGAGGAAGAACATGAACATTATGCACTTTTTCTCCTGCTTGTCGCTCTGGGGAATAATATGTATATGATTATATATATACATACATACACACACACACACACACACACATACATATATACACACACATATATAAAGCTTCATAGCTACAGTGCCCTGTCTATGAGGACTCAAAGAGATGTAGGGCAATCTTCTCTGTTTCTGGGGTGAGTAGCAATTGAAACTCCAGGGATATAATGACATAGAAAAAATTCCATGCGCAACTTTTAAAATCCTCGTTTCCTGATACTCTTGGATTTGTTTGTATGTTCTAATGATACTATATATAGTTAGTTACATGCACGATCAACACTCTTCAAAGTGCTGGGATTACAGGCCTGAGCTGCTGCAGTCGGCCTCCTTTACTGTAGTTTTGAGCACACTATATTCTAACAGTCTGCTTCCATTTCTAAGTCCCCTATGGACATTAACATATGTTTGGTCAAGATGTATATTTCAATCCCTGTATCCCAGAATCTGGGACAAGACAGGTGCTTAGTAGAAGGTTCGTGAACAAAACTTCCCTGAATGCCAGTCTCAAGGAGGAGCAGCTCTTATAAGTCAACAAACCCTGGGTTCTTGAGCTAAGAAGAGGATGTAGGACTTACTACACCCATTATTGATGAAGACCTCCTTGTAGTCATATTCAGTAAGCACATTCTTGGCTCACTGCAACCTCTGCCTCCCAGGCTCAAGCAATTCTCATGCATCAGCCTCCTGAGTAACTGGGACTACAGGCACGTGCCACTACACCTGGCTATTTTTTTTTTTTTAAATAGAGTCTCACTGTGCTGCTCAGGCTGGTTTTGAACTCCTGGGCTCAAGTGATTCTCCTGCCTCAGCCTCCCAAAGTGCTGGGATTACAGGCACACAATCTCAATAGAGTTAAAAAAAAAACATCTAAATGTGGTTAAAGGCCAGGCACGGTGGCTCATGCCTATAATCCTAATACTTTGGGAAGCTGAGGGTGGAGGATTGCTGAGCCCAGGAGGTGGAGGCTGCAGTGAGCCATGACCTCACCGCGACACTCCACTCTGGGCAACAGAGTGAGACCTTGTCTCTAAAAAAATAAGTAAATAAAAATAAATGTGGTTACAGCATTGCCCCAATTTAGTCAAGCAATAAAATTCTAAGATGTGCAAGAAAGTACAGAGGTTCCATCTTGGGTCACATTTTGAAGATTTATACAGATGGTGACATTGAAAACTGAGGTATCACTGAGGCTATAGAGCTGTAGAATCCTCATGAAGGCTAATGATGTATGCCCAATGGCAAACCGTGGTGTGAGAGACCTCTGTAATCCCAACATGAGCTAAAACCCCCTTGTGGCGTCTGCAACAACTGCAGAAAACAAGAGCCAGGAGCTTTCCCAGGAGCCCCCCAACTGTGCCCAGACCAACCTGTAAACTGAAGAAGCTACTGAAAGTTCTCATCCTGAGACTAATGTCACACAGTCAGTACTGCAATATTTTATTCTGGCAACTAACACACTTAGAAAAAAAAATTGTCAGAGATTTGCATTAAATAGGGTAATAAGTTCAAGTTATGTCCAAAATGTAGATAAAGCAGAGCCCAGAAGACCAGGGTAAACTCTATACATGTCCATCCATTGAGAGAATTGAGAGAGAAAAAGAGAGTAAAAAAGGAAAAGACCGACACAGAGAGAGCAAGAGAGAGAGAGAGAGAACAGAAAACAATGAGACAAGGTCAGGTACCAAGGCAGTTATAGAACCCCTAGAACATGAGAAGGAGAGGGTGACTTTTTACCAAGGATGCCACGGTTGTCCGTGACCCTGCACTGTCTTCTTGTAGAGTAGTCTGCCTCCAGGAATCTTGACCTTCCGGACTTGTCTTGGGCCTACCACTTTGCTCACCTCCATGTCTGGAGGGCTCCGTCAAAGGTGAACACAGCGATGTTGCCACAGCCCCTCAGCAGTGCTCAAGCCCTAAAGCTGTCCATGAACAAAAGTGAAAGAGTGAGGTGTGGTGGGGGTGCTGATTAAGAGGATTGGCTGGGTCACAAGACAGAAGCAACAGGCACTATGGTGCTGACAAGTACATGTCTCTGGACTGCGGGAAGAATGAGCAGACTCCCAAGGCCACAGCATAGGCTGTGGGAAGCTGGGTGATCCGGAAAGGCCTTGCTAGGTTTCGCCCGGGAGAGTGTGGATGCTGGCTGGCTGGCAAAGCCTTTGACCAGGCAGAGATGCAGCCACGTAGTTTTGGTGCGTGCGTGTGCAAAAGAATAAGGCACCTCCTTCGAGCCGGAATCGAACCAGCGACCTAAGGATGTCCACAGGTGTTTCTACAGGCTACAGTCCTCCGCTCTACCAGCTGAGCTATCGAAGGGCGCACGATTCTGGGGTTGGGTCATTGATCTTTCAGCAAATGCAAGAAGCTAAGTCCTTGCAATTCTAGTCGTCCAGTAAGCTTTAAGTTGGTTGGAACTCGCCTTGGAGAGATAACCCTGCGCCGATCGCCACCGCGCCCCTTTTGCGGCGGAACGAAATCATCTGGGTGTGGTTGACTGGCTTCCCTCGGCATCGATAACAACGACCCATGAGGGGCGAGCCGGGTAGGGGGCGTGGGGGTAGTGGTGGGAGTGTGCTCTCACTTATTATCTTCTTCCTCCTGTGCATCCCCCTTTCTACAGGGGAGGATGACAGACCTCAGTGGCAAAAAAAAAAAAAAAGTGAGACGGTGAGAGGCAGAGGGGTTGGTGAGGTGAATGCAGGGTGCGGGGATCCAGTGAGGGAAGGGTTGCTGGAGGAGAAAGGAGGAGAACTGGAATGGACACTGGTAGAAGGCTTCCAACCTCAGCCGAGCCGCAGGGTCTGGTGGTGGCCGGTAATGAGGCCCTTCCCTAACACTCTGACCTCCCTACACCTTCCGCTGCTCTCCCACCCCCTCATCCCCACCCCGCTTCTTCCTCTCGATGCGCTTTCTGCCTTCTACCCACAGTATCCTAAGTTCACTTTTTGGCCCGTTGAGGTGTGCTGGGAAGTGGGGGAAAGAACAAATAGAATTAGGTGAGGAGACCCCTCCCAGGGATTGCAGAGGCACATGTGATACCCCTCCTCCCTCGGGGCCAATCTGGTGGTTGGCTTCCCTCCTCTGCAAACCGACCAGAAATATTTTGCCAGTTGCAACTTTTAGAAGTAGGACAAGGCTCTGTGGGCTCTGAAAAAGCAAAGGGGCAAGGACCAGCCTGAGCAACATGGCAAAACCTTATCTTTACAAAAACTACAAAAATTAGCTGGGTGTGGTAGCATGAGCCTGTAGTCCCAGCTACTTGGGAGGCTGGGGTGGGAGGATTGCTTGAGGCCAGGAGTTCAAGGCTACAGTGAGCTATGATTATGCCCCTGAACTCTAGCCTGGGTGACAGAAGAGACCCTGTCTAAAAAAAAAAAAAAAATTGGGGGTGGGTGAAGTAGAAGACAGAAGTGTCAGTGTTGGACTGCTTACCCTGACCCCATGTCTTTAACAATGTTTCAGATCTCATCTGGTGTGTGCCACTACCCCAAGACCACTGGGACACCCACCCCCCAGCTGAACACCTAGTGGAGGTGAAGCAGGCCACATCCAAGGGACCTGGCCACCACTGAGTTTAAGTCCACTCCCTGTCTTATGGCAAGTGGGTCTGGATCTCTGAGGGCAAGGGTCAGATGCTCACAGAACCCAGCTACTCTCTGTCATGGCTCAAACAGGAAAAGTTGGTACCCAGGTTTCAACCTTGCTTGTGCTAGCCACCAAAGCCCATTCACTGGCTCACCTCTGATTTTGCCACCAAACCACTAAACAGAGGTTCCAAAGAACCTGGGGTTCTCTATATCCCATCATAAACTTATCCAATAAGGGACAAAGGTACTACATTTGGTCTGTGTTCGCTGGTCTGTGCCTTTGGTGTCATTGGAGGCAGGGATCTCTCTGCGGCTCCAAAGCCATAGAATCATCCTGGGCACTGGCGATGCCACAGCTTGGCCTCCTTCTGTTAGCAATGAGAAGCAGGAAAGGCTGACAAAGCCAGGGGAACACTGGGGGAAATAGGGAGGTGGAGGGAAATCATGAGCTGCTTCCCAAGAGAGGAAGACATGTGTAGTCTTCAGTGTGAGACCTGCAATGAAACAGCTCTTGTGGCCACAGCAGGTAGTGGAGGCAGGTGTCCCAGTCCCCAGAGGGCTTCAGAGGGCCACGTTCCCATGGGCCATTTGGCTTGGAGTGCTCTCTGTGATAGGTTGCATGTGTGCATCAAATCTCTGGAGATTCTTTCTGAGATGGTGAGATGAGACCAACGAATGCTTGTTGGCTTTCTTCTCTGCCCCACACCCACAGAACCCACTCCATCTCCCTGGAGGTGAAACCCCTCTTCGTTGGAGAAAACCTAAGTCCATTTCCTGCTTCATTCTCTCTGATTGGGCCTCAGCACGTTTTCCTTCAGGGTGAGAGTAGAGTCCAACTGTGCCTCTAGTCCCAAAGCTCCAAACTGCTCAGACCCACCAGGCAGTGGCCTAAGGCAGCAAATTCGTGTGCCCCTGTATAATGACAGCTGCCACTCAAGCTTTACTTCTGCTCCCTGCCATGGACCCAACAGCCCCTAACTCTCCAGGATCACTGAAGCTCTTTTCGAGCCTGCACTTTTGTACTCCCCTTCCATCTCCCTTACCCTCTCGAGTAGCAGGGCACTCAACACAGGTGTTTTTGCTGGCTTTGAACTGAATGTTAGGTCCTCGCTTTTCCAGCAGAGGCCAAACTCGGCTGTAGCAGCATGAAAAGTTGTGAAGGCTCAGAAAAAGTGAGGCTTGAGGGATTTGGGAAAAGCTGTGGGGGTAGGGGATAGACTCACCTTGTCCTCAACCTAAAGGGCAACCTGACCTTGCTAATGGAAGTTCTTAGGATTAGGAAATTCTCAGGGTGACAGCTGTCTCCCCAAAGTAGACACAGCAAAGTAAGTATGAACACTTTCTTTATGCCTGTATAGGTCTATACATTTCCAGCCAAGGAGAACGAGAGGGGCAGGCTGAGGGCTCAGGGGAGAGAGAGAGGGAGGCAGAGACACAGAGACAAAGAGAAATATACAGAGACAGAGAAACTGTGAAAGAGAGAAAGAGAATGAGACAGAGACGAACATGAGACTGTCGGATCTCAATGCAGTGATAAAGAGCCTGAGATGGATGAGAGTGAGAGGGTGAGTTTTCACGGAAGATACCATGGTTACCCCCACTTTACACCCTTGTCAAATAAGCTTGACGTTCTCCAGGGAACTTGACCTTCCAGGCTTTGCCCACCTGGTCAGGAGAGCTCTGTCAAAGGTGAGCACAGCGGTTTTGTCACAGCCAGCGGCGATGCTCAAGCCTGAGAGCAGTCTGTGAAGAAAAGCGAAGAATCGCAGGGTGGGGAAGTGGGGGGCACCATGAATAGAGGGATTAGTGGGGTCACAAAGCAGAAACAAGATGTGGGAAGCTAGGTGATCAGGAAAGACTTCGTGGGTGTTTTGCCCGGGAGAGTGTGCTTACTACTTGGAAGCTGCAGGGCTTTTACTTGGAGGCTGCAGGGCTTTTAACCAAAAGCATCAGGCACTTCCTTCGAGCCGGAATCGAACCAGCGACCTAAGGATGTCCGCAAATGTCTGTACAATCTACAGTCCTCCGCTCTACCAGCTGAGCTATCGAAGGGTGCGTGCTATCAAAGCTGGGTCATTGGACTTTCTGCAAACAGAGGGAACCACATCCCTGGATGCTTGAGGTCCAATACGCGTTGGGTTGGTTGGGACCCACTTTGGAAGAGAACCCTGCGCCGGTCGCCACCACGCCCCTTTCGGGGCAGAACAAATCCTCTGGGCGAGGATGCCTGGTGTCTCTCGGGCTCTGACAGCCACCATCCACGAGGAGGAGCTCTCATCTGTGACAGCCTTCCTCTCCCTGAGCATCCTCCTTTCTACAGGTGAGGATGACAGCCCCCAGTGGCCTGAGAGAAAATGAGGTGAGTCAGCGAGGGCACAGGGATTGGCGAGGTGGTTGGGTGGGTCTAGTCGGGGAGAGAACGCTGGAGGAGGAAAAGAGGAGAACCCTAATGGGCGCTGGATAGGCAGCTGACAACTCCAGCCCAACCTCAGGGTCTGGTGCAAGTCTCTAATGGGCGCTTCCATAATAGTCTGGCCTCTCTATTCCCTCCCCTACCACACACACAGGGCCCTCCTCCCCAGGTGCCCAGCCCTTCTCCTCATAGTAGTCTATGCTCACATTTTGGTGCATTGAGGTGCACTGGGAAATGAGGTGAGGAAATCTCTCCCAGGCTTGCGGATGCACATGTGAGATACCCTCTTCTGCAAACAGGCCAAGAATTCCAATCAGAAGCTGCCGATTTCTGAAGTAGGGCAAAGTTCTGTGGGTTTCCTTGAAAAACAAGAAGGCAGGTAGAGGACAGAAGTGTGAGCTTTGGACTCCTTATCCTGACCCCACATCTTTGACAAAAGTTTCAGATCCCATCTGGTGTGTGCCCACCACTCCAAGACCACTGAGGCACCCTCTCTGCAGCAGAACACCTAGAGGAGGACAGGAAGCCACATCCACGGGACCTAGCCTCCATTGCGTTTATGTCCGCTTCCTGTCTTATGGCAAGTGGGTGTGGATCTCCGAGAGTGAGGGTCAGATCCTCACAGACCTCCTGCTACTCTCTGCCATGGCACAGCTGGGAAGAGTGGGCACCTGGGCTCACCTTCACTTGTGCCAGCCACCAAACCCATTTGTTGGCTCACCTCTGGTTTTCCCCCAAAGCACTGAGCAAAGGTTCCAAGGGCTCTGGTGACTCCATGCCCCATAAGGAATATATCCAATGAAGGCCTGAGGTGCTACCTTTGGTCCCTCTTTGTTAGCTGGTCTTTGCCTTTGGTGTCACTGGAGCTGGGATCTCTCTGTGCCTCCAGAGCCATAGAATCATCCCGGAGCACTGGTGACACCAAAGAAGAAAGGTTGACACAGTCGGGATGACGTTGGGGAGAATAGGCAGTGACGGGATACCAGGAGCTGCTTTCCACGTGAAAAAGATATGTGCAGTAATATGTGCGGTATCCAGTTTGAGAGGCACAATTAAACAGTTCCTGTGGACCCAGCAGGTAGTAGATGGGGCAAGCCAGTCCTAAGCAGGCTTCAGAAGGCCATGCTTTCCTGGGTCATTCAGTTTGGAGTACTCTCTGATAGGTTGCATCTTTACATCAAACATCTGGAAGCTTTTTCCAAGATTATGTGATGAGACCAAAGGATGCTCATTGGCTTTCTTCTCTGCCACATACCCACCAAACCCACTTCAACTCCCCAGAGTGGAAGCTTCACTTGATTGATAAAGCCCAGTCTATTTCTGACTCCATTCTCTCTGACTGGGCCTCAGCACATTTTTCTTGGGAGTAGGAGAACCCAACTGTGCCTCTAGGTCCCAAAGCAAACGCTCCGAACTGCTCAGACCCAAGAGGCAGTGGCCTGTCTAAGGAGGCAAATTTATGTGCCTCTGTATAATGACAGCTGTCACTCAAGCTTTACGTCTGCTCCCTGCCATGGACCCAATAGCCCCTAACTCTCCAGGATCACTGAAGCTGTTTTGAAGTCTGCACTTCTGTGGTACTCCCTTTCCCTTTCCCTTACCCTCCCAAGTGGGCAGGGCACTTGGTGCAGGTGTTTTTGCATACTTTGAATTGAGTATTAGATATCCTTACTTTTCCAGCAGTAGCCAAACTTGGCTGTAGCAACATAAAAAGTTGTGAAGGCTCAGGAAAGGTGAAGCTTGAGGGATCTGGGACAGGGGGATGGGTGGGCAGTTTGTAAATACAAGTGGAAAGGCGTAGGATGGTGGGGGCACGAATTGGGGTCTGGCTGGCTCACAGGCAAGGGGCAATATTTTGCGCTGAAGACTACGAGGATTCGGGAAGAATGAATAGGCTCCCAGGCGTGTGATCAGGAAATGCAGGATTTTTGCTGGGTTTTCCCGGGGAAAGTGTAGTTATGACTGGAAGGCTGCAAGGTCTTTGACCAGGAACAGGTGCAGCCAGGCAGCATTGTGCGCAAAAGAGTCAGGCACTTCCTTCGAGCAGGAATCGAACCAGCGACCTAAGGATGTCTACCAACGTCTCTGCAGCCTACAGTCCTCCGCTCTACCAGCTGAGCTATCGAAGGATGCACACTGATGAGGCTGGGTCATTGGACTTTCTGCAAATGGAGGAAGCCAAGTCCCTGGACGCCGGAGATCCAATACTCGTTGAGTTAATTGGAACCCGACTTGGAAGAGAACTCTGCGCCGGTCTCCACTGCGCCCCTTTCCGGACAGAGCAAATCCTCTGGGCCGGGATGGGGGTTGGCGGTGCCTGGCTTCTCTCGGGCGCTGATAGCCACGATCCACGAGGAGGAGCTCTCACTTGTGGCCTTCTTCTCCCTCTGCATCGCTCTTTCTGCTTGTGAAGATGACAGCCCTTAGTGGCCAGAGGGAAAATGAGGTAAGACGGCGAGGGCAGAGGGGTTGGTGAGATTGATGGGTGAGTCCAGTGGAGGAAGGGACACTGGAGGAGGAAAGGGGGAGAACCAGCATGGGCGTGGTGTAAGCAGCTTCCAACCCCAGCCTAGCGTCAGGGTCTGATGGAAGACCCTAAGAGGGCACTGCCCTAACAGTCTGTCCCCTACTTCCCACCACCTCAAACACACTCCTCTCGATGTGCTCGGCCCTTCTGTTCTACCCACAGTGTCCTATGCTCACTTTTTGGAGTATTGAGGCATAATGGGAAGAGAGGGAGGAAATGCAGGAGGATAGGTGGAGGCTGGGTATGGTGGCTCGCACCGAAATCCCAACAATTTAGCGGGCCGAGGCAAGAGGGGCGCCTGAGCCCAGGCTTCGAGATCAGCCTGGGCAACATAGGGAGAAGCCGTCTCTACAGAAAAACTTCTAAAAATTATCCGGGTGTGGTGGCCTGCACCTGTGGTCCTAGCCACTCAGCAGGCTGAGGTGGGAGGATCATCTGAGCCTAGGTGTTCGAGGCCACAGTAAGCTGTGATCTTGCCACTGCACTCCAGCCTGGGCGACAGAGACAATTAAAAAAAAAAAAAAGATATGTGGGGAGAGAGTAGGGCCAGGGGCTCACAGATCACCACGTGATACCCACTACCTCTAACCCCAAAGGCCAGCATAAAAGCTTCGATCCAATCCTCTGCTACTGACCAAGAATCCTTTCCCAGAGGCTGCTGCTTTCTAAAGTAGGGGCCCCTGGAAAGAAAAAGGGGCTGATAGAGGACACCAGGTGAGCTTTGGACCCCTTACCTAGGTCCCAAATTTTTACAAAGGCTTCATATCCCATATGGTGTGTGTCCACTATCCCAAGACCACTCATCACCCACACAAACAGTAAGACAGGTACTGATGGCACAGCAAGCTGAACCCAAAAGACCCACCCTTTATTGAGTTTATAGGGGAAAAGTCAGGGTCAGGGATCACCCACACTTTTGCTGATGACCAAACACCACTCAATGGCCCACCTCTGTTTTTTCCCTCAAAGCACCAAGCCTAGGTTCCAAAAAACCTGGTACTGCCACATCTTATCAAGGACATATCCAGTATAGACCAAAGGTTCTACTTTGGTTTCTGTTTGTTGATCTCTGCAGCAATGTCATTTGAGGCTGGGATCTCTCTGGGGCTGCAGAGCTACAGAATGTTGCTTGGGCACTGGTGAGTCCACAGCTCCGCCCCTTTCCATCAGCAGTGGGAAGTAGGAAAGGCTGATACAGCAGAGAAGAGGTAGGGAATAGGCCGTAGAGGGAGAACAGGAGCTGCTTTCTAGGAGGGGAAGACATGTGTAGTCTCTAGTTTGAGACGCAGAGTGAAAAAGCAGTTATGCCCATCGGGTAGGAGAGAGTGGTCAGTCACCAGGTTCCCAGAAGGCCTCTGAGAACCAAATTTCCATCACTGTTTTGCTTGCAGTGCTCTCTGTGATAACTTTCATCTGTACATCAAGTGTCTGAAGACTTTTTTTTTCCCAGAGCATAGGATGGGACCAGGGGACACTCGTTGTGGTTCCTTTCTGGCCCATACTTTGATGAACCCACTTCATCTTCCCAGAGGTGAAGCCCCAATTGGTGAAAGTCAAGCCCATTTCCTGCTTCATGCTCTCAGATTGTGGCAGCCATCTTCCTCCTGTAGAAGGTGCAACCTTCCAGCTGTGCCTCCAGAGCCCCCACATAAAAGTTTGCATGCTGCTTAGATGCAACAAGCCAGTGGCCTTATGAGGTGAACTTGTGTGCCTCTGCAAGGTGGCAGCTGCCACCCAAGCTTCAATTCTGCTCCCTGCCATGGACCCAACAGCCCCCAACCCTCCCGGGTCACTGAATTTCTTCCCAAGTCTGCCCTTTTATACTCTCTTTGCCTCTCTCACACCTTCACAACTAGCAAGACACTTGGTGTAGGTGTTTTTGCAGACTTTGAACTAAGTGGAAGGTATCTTTCTTCTTCCAGCAGGAGCCCAAAGTTTACTGTAGTAACATTAAAAGGTATGAAGGCTCAGGAAATGTGAGGCTTGGTGTATGTGGGAAGCGGGCACATTTTTGTTCTCAACCTGAAGGAAAATGTTATGGAGCCAGTGGAAGCTCTATTTATTAAGAAAATCTCAGGGCGGCAGCTCTCTCCCACAAATAGACAAAACAAAACAGAAATGGACATTTTCTGTCTGTACACATCTATATATTATAAGCAAAAGATAATGAGAGAAATAGAGTCAGAGAAAAACAGAGAGAGAGAGAGAGAATGCTCAGATAGAAAAGCATTGCTAGAGACCTGGAGAAGGAGATGAGAGAGAGAGAGCATAGAGAGCATTTTTGTTTGTTTGTTTGTTTCCTGAGGATGTCACAGTTGTCTCTGACCCTTTTCTCTTCCAGCAGGCTTGACCTTCTGGGAGATGATGGTGGGCCCACTGGTTTAATAGATTGACAGATCTATCAATGGTGAGCACACAATGTTGCTAGAGTCAGTGGCCCTCAGCACCCAGAGCAGTCTGTGGATAAAAGTGAAAGAGCTCTGGATGGTGGGGGTGCAAAGGGGGTTGGGGAGAGGGGCTGACTGGGTCACAAAGCAGAAGCAAGGGGTGCTTTGCGTTGAAGAGTACCTGTCCCTGGACTGTGGGAAGAATGAGTGGGCTTGCAGGCGTGTTTCCTGGCCACAGCACAGGTGTGGAAACCAGGTGATCAGGAAAGGTTTCTCTGGGTTTTGACTGGGAGGGTGTGGGTGGATACTAGTCGGAGGCTGCAGGGCATTTGACCAGGCACCAGGTGGCATTGCGTGCAAAAGTATCAGGCACTTCCTTCGAGCCGGAATCGAACCAGCGACCTAAGGATGTCCACAGGTATCTATGCAGTCTACAGTCCTCCGCTCTACCAGCTGAGCTATCGAAGGGTGCACGTTGCAAGGGCTGGGTCACTGGACTTTCTGCAAATGGAGGAAGCCAAGTCCTTGGAACGCTGGAGGTTCAACACACTTTGAGTTGATTGGAACCCGCCTTAGAAGAGAACCTTGCGCTGATTGCTACCGCGCCCCTCTCAGGGTGGAGCAAATCCTCTGAGTGTGGTTTCCTCGCGTCCCGGAGCGCTGATAGCCACAATCCAGGACGGGAGGCTCTCACCTGTGGCCTTCCTCCACCTGTGCATCTCCCTTTTTACAAGTGAGGATGACAGCCCTCAGTGAAAGAAAATAAGAGGGTGAGAGGGCTCAGTCAGAGGGATGGTCGAGGTGGATGGGTGGATCCTGTGGGACAGGGGTTGCAGGAGGAGGAAAGAAGAACTCGGAAAGCTTCTGGGTGGGCGGCCGCTATCCGCAGACCATCTTCAGGGTCTGCTGGAAGTCCTTAAGGAGCCCTTTCCTAAAACTCTGGCCTTCCTACTCCCTTCCCGGACAACACACATCCCCCTCCTCCCGATGTGCCCCGCCCTTTTCCCTACAGTCCTATGCTCACTTTTTGACGCATTCAAGTGTGCTAGAAATGAGAGAGAGAACAAATGGCACTAGGTGAGAAGAACTCGCCCAGGGCTTGCAGATGCACTGTGATACCCTCCTTCCTCCCCAGCGCCCACCTGGGGCTTGGCTTCCCTCCTCTGCAAACTGACCAAGAACTCTATTTTTCCCCCCCAGAGGCTGTGTCTTTTTGAAGTAGGGCAAGTATATTAGTCCGTTTTCATGCTGCGGATAAAGACATACCTGAGACTGGGATGAAAAAGAGGTTTAAGTGGGCTCACAGTTCCACATGGCTGGGTGGGGGAGCCTCAGAACCATGGCTGGAGGTGAAAGGCACTTCTTCTTGTTCTCCTTCTTTCCTTCTTTTTTTTTTTTTTTTTTTTGAGATGGAGTTTCACTCTTGTTGCCCAGGCTGGAGTGCAATGGCGTGATCTCAGCTCACTGCAACCTCCGCCTCCCAGGTTCAAGCGATTCTGCTGCCTCAGCCTCCGGAGTAGCTGGGATTACAGGTATGTGCCGCCACGCCCGGCTAATTTTGTATTTTTAGTAAAGACTTGCGGTTTCTCCATGTTGCCCAGGCTGGTCTTGAACTCCGACCTCAGGTGATCCGCCCTCCTCGGCCTCCCAAAATGCTGGGATTACAGGCGTGAGGCACCGCTCCTGGCCAAGGCACTTCTTACATGGCAGAGGCAGGAGAAAATGAGAGAGAAGCAAAAGCGGAAACCCCTGGTAAACCCATCAGATCTTGTGAGACTTATTCACTATCCCGAGAATAGCACTGGAAAAACTGGCCCCTGTGATTCAATTATCTCCCCCTGGTCCCTCTCACAACATGTGGGAATTTGGGGAGATACAATTCAAGTTGAGATTTGGGTGGGGACACAGCCAAACCATATCATTCCGCCCCTGGACTCTCCAAATCTCACATCCTCGCATTTCAAAACCAATCATGCCTTCCCAACAGTCCCCCAAAGTCTTAACTCATTTCAGCATTAACCCAAAAGTCTACAGTCCAAAGTCTCATCTGAGACAAGGCAAGTCCCTTCTGCCTATGAGCCTGTAAAATCAAAAGCAAGCTCGTTACTTCCTAGATACAATGGGAATACAGGTATTGGATAAATACAGCCATTCCAAATGGGAGAAATTTGCCAAAATGAAGGGGTTACAGAGCCTGTGCAAGTCCGAAATCCAGCGGGGCTGTCAAATTTTAAAGCTTCAAAATGATCTCCTTTGACTTCAGTCTCACATCCAGGTCACACTGATGCAAGAGGTGGGTTCCCATGGTCTAGGCAGCTCCACCCCTGTGTCTTTGCAGGGTACAGCCTCTCTCCAAGCTGCTTTCCTGGGCTGGCTTTGAGTGTCTGCAGCTTTTCCAGGTGCATGGTGCAAGCTGTCAGTGGATCTACCATTCTGGGGTCTGGAGGACAGTGGCCGTCTTCTCACAGCTCCACTAGGCAATGCCCCAGTAGGGACTTTGTGTGGGGGCTCTGACCACACATTTCCCTTTCACATTGTCCTAGCAGAGGTTCTCCATGAGGGCCCCACCCCTGCAGCAAGCTTTTGCCTGGGCATCCAAGCGTTTCCATCCATCTTCTGAAATCTAGGAGGAGGTTCCCAAACCTCAATTCTTGACTTCTGTGCACCTGCAGGCTCAACACCATGTGGAAGCTGCCAAGGCTTGGGGCTTCCACCCTCTGAAGCTACAGCCCAAGCTGTATGTTAGCCTCTTTCAGCCACAGGTGGAGCAGCTGGGACACAGAGCACGGAGTTCCTAGGCTGCACACAGCACTAGGACCCTGGTCCCAGCCCACGAAACCACTTTTTCCTCCTGGGCTTCTGGGCCTGTGATGGATGGGAGGGGCTGCCGTGGTGGTCTCTGACATGGCCTGGAGACATTTTCCCCATGGTCTTGGGGATTAACATTAGGCTCCTTGCTACTTATGCAAATTTCTGCAGCCGGTTTGAATTTCTCCCCAGAAAATGGGTTTGGGTTTTTCTTTTCTATCACATAGTCAGGCTGCAAATTTTCCAAACTTTTATGTTCTGCTTCCTGTATAAAACTGAACGCCGCCAGGCATGGTGGCTCACGCCTGTAATCCCAGCACTTTGGGAGGCCGAGGCAGGTGGATCACGAGGTCAGGAGATTGAGACCATCCTGGCTAACATGGTGAAACCCCGTCTCTACTAAAAATACAAAAAAAAATTAGCCGGGCGTGGTGGTGGTCACCTGTAGTTCCAGCTACTCGGAAGGCTGAGGCAGGAGAATGGTGTGAACCCGGGAGGCAGAGCTTGCAGTGAGCCGAGATCGGGCCACTGCATTCCAGCCTGAGCAACAGAGCAAGACTCCATCTCAAAACAAAAAACAAAAAAAAAAAAACTAAATGCCTTTAACAGTACCCAAGTCACCTCTTGAATGCTTTGCTGCTTAGAAATTTTTTCTTCTGCCAGATACCCTGAATCATCTTACTCAAGTTCAAAGTTCCACAAATCTTTAGGGCAGAGGCAAAATGCTGTTAGTTTCTTTGCTAAAACATAACAAGAATAATCTTTGTTCCAGTTCCCAACAAGTTCCTTATCTCCATCTGAGACCACCTCAGCCTGGATTTTATTGTCCATATCACTATCAGCATTTTGGGTAAAGTCATTCAACAAGTCTCTAAGAAGTTCTAAACTTTCCCACATTTTCGTGTCTTCTTCTGAACCCTCCAAACTGTTCCAACCTATGCCTGTTACCCAGTTCCAAAGTCGCTTCCGCATTTTTGGGTATCTTTTCAGCAATGCCCCACTCTACTGGTACCAATTTACTGTATTAGTCCATTTTCATGCTGCTGATAAAGACATACCCCAGACTGGGATGAAAAAGAGGTTTAATTGGACTTACAATTCCGCATGGCTGGGGAGGCCTCAGAATCATGGTGGGAGGCGAAAGGCACTTCTTACATGACAGTGGCAGGAGAAAATGAGAGAGAAGCAAGAGCAGAAACCCCTGATAAACCCATCAGATCTTGTGAGACTTATTCACGAGAATAGCACAGGAAAGACTGGCCCCCATGATTCAATTACCTCCCCCTGGGCCCCTCTCACAACATGTTGGAATTTTGGGAGACACAATTCAAGTTGAGATTTGGGCAGGGACACAGCCAAACCATATCAGCAAGGTTCTGTGGGTTTCTTGAAAAATAAAAATAAAAATAAAAAAATAAACAAACAAAAAAAATGGCGGTAGAGGATAGAGGTGTGAGTTTCTTCTGACCCCACATCTTTGGCAAAGTTTTCAGATCCCATCTGGTGTATGCCCACCACCCCAAGACCACTGAGATGCCCCTCCAAGCTGAACACCTAGTGGGGGTACAGCAAGCCACCCCGAAGGGACCTAGTGTCCATTGAGTTTAAGTCCACTCCGTGTCTTATGCTAAGTGGGTCTGGATGGCCAAAGGTGAGAGTCAGATGCATGAACACCCCTTACTACTCTCTGTCATGTCCCAGACTGGAAAAGTGGGCATCTGGGGTTCACCCTCGCTTGTGCTGGTCACCAAAGCCCACTACCTGGCCCCCTTCTGCTTTTGCCCTCAAAACACCAAACTGAGGTTTCAGAGGACCCGTGCCTCCATGTTCCATCAGGAACATATCTAATGAAGACCTAAGGTGCTACCTTTGGTCCCTGTTCACTGGTCTCTGTTTTTGGTGTCATTGGAGACTGGGGTCTCTCTGCAGCTCCACAGCCATAGAATCATCTCAGAGCACTGGTGAATCCACAGCTTGGCTCCTTTCCACTAGCAGTGAGAAATGGGAAAGATTGACACAGCCGGGGGAACGTGAGGGGAATAGGCAGTGCTGGGGGAGACCATCTGCTACTTTCCAGGAGAAGAAGACACATACAGTCTCCAGTTTGAGACCCACAATGAAGCAGTTCTTGTGGCCATAGAGGATAGGGGAGGGCAGGGACCCAGTCCTCAAAGGGCTTCAGAGGGCCATGCTCCCATGGACCACTGGGCTTAGAGTGCTCTCTGTGATAGGTTGCATCTGTACACCAAGTGTCTGATGCACATTTTTCTGAGATCTTGGGATGAGATCAAGGGACACTCATTGGCTTTCTTCTCTGCCGCATACCCACAAAACCCATTACATCTCCACAGATGTGAAGCTCCATTGGTTGGTGAAAGCCCAGTCCATTTTCTGCTCCATTCTCTCTGACTGGGCTTCAGCATATTTTTCTCAGAGATAGGGGATCCCAACTGTCCTGCTAGATCCTAGTGCAAAAGGTCCAAACTGCTCAGACCCACCAGGCAGTGGCCTTTCTAAGGAGGTGAATTTGTGTGCTTCTGTATGATGACAGATGTCACTGAAGTTTCACTTCTGTTTCCTGTCATAGACCAACAATCCTCAACTCTCCCAAGTCACCGAAGCTCTTTTCAAGCCTGCCATTTTGCACTTCCTTCCTGCTCTCACAGCCTCCTAAGTGGCAGGTGTTTTTGACATCTTTGAACTAAGCGGTGAATGTTAGGTATCCTTACTCTTCCAGCAGGAGCCAAGCCCAGCTGTAGCAAAATAAAAAGATGTGAAAACTCAGGAAAGGCGAGGCTTGAGGGATTTAGGACGGGGTGAGTGGGTAGACACACCATGTCCTCATCCCGTGGGGCAACCTGACCTTGCCAATGGAGGTTCTTTGCCTTAGAAAATTCTCAGGGTGGCTGCTGTCTCCCCAAGTAGACACAACATAGCAAGGATGAGCATTTTCTGTCTGTATGAGTCTATACATTTCCGGCAAAGGAGAATGAGAGAGACACAGAGTGATAGGGAGAAGGGGCAGAGACAGACAGAGAGAAATATACACAGACAGAGAGAGAATGATTTAGAGACAGAGGTGAGGTAGTAATAGCCCAAGAAGGAAATGAGAGGGAGAGGGTGAGTTCACGGATGGTATCATGGTTGTCCTCGACCCTACACTGTTGCCCTGAATGCTTGATGGTCTCCTGGGAGCTTGGCCTTCCAGGGTTTGCCAGCCTGGTCGGGAGAGCTTGGTCACAGATGAATCCAGCTGTGTTGCTAGATTCCCCAGCAGTGCTTAGGTCCAAAAGCAGCCTATGAATAAAAATGAAACAGCCTTGAGATGGTAAGGGTTCGGATGGGGGATTGGCTGGGTCACAAAGCAGAAGTAACGGCACTTTGCACTGAAGTGTACTAGCAACAGCACAGGCATGGCAAGCTAGGTAATCTGGATAAGGCTTTGCTGGGTTTTGCCTGGGAGAGTGTGGCAACAGCAGGGCCTTTGACCAGGCAGAGGTGCAGCCAGGGAGCATTGGTGTGTGCACAAAAGACTCAGACACTTCCCTCAAGCAGGAATTGAACCAGCAACCTAAGGATGTCCACAGATGTGTACGGTCCTCCACTCTATCAGCTGATCTCTCAAAGAGTACACAAAGTTAGAGCTGGGTCACTGGACTTTCTGCAAATGGAGGACACCAAGTCCCTGGAATGCCAGAGATCCAAGATGTGTTGGGTTGGTTGAAACCTGCCTTGGAAGATAACCCTGCGCTCTTGTTGCCCAGCCTGGAGTGCAATGGCACGATCTTGGCTCACTGCAACCTCCACCTCCCAGGTTCAAGCAATTCGCCTGCCTCAGCCTCCCAAGTAGCTGGGATTACAGGCATGTGCCGCCACGCCCGGCTAATTTTGTATTTTTAGTAGAGACTTGGGGTTTCTCCATGTTGGTCACGCTGGTCTTGAACTCCTGACCTCAAGTGATCCGCCTGCCTCAGCCTCCCAAAGTGCTGGGATTACAAGCGTGAGCTACTGTGCCCGGCCCGGAATAAAACAGTTTTACTTCTTCATTTAAACATGGATGGCTTCCATTTTAATTGTTTTGCATTACTGTTCAAGAATCTCCATACATTGCTGATGACAGTGATGAAAGCAGATGTCCTTGCTTGTCCTAATCTCACAGGGAAATCAGTCAGTCTTTCATCATTAAGTGTATTGTTAGCTGAAAGTTTTTCATAGGTGCCCTTTATCAGATTGAGAAAAGGCCCTTCTATTTCTAATTTGCTGAGAGTTTATATGAGAAGCAAATGTGTAGCGGGCATTGGTGGCTCATGTCTATAATCTCAGTGCTTCGGAAAGCCAAGATGAGAGGATCACTAGAGCCCAGGAGTGCAAGACCAACCTGGGCAACAAAGTGAGAACCTGTCTTTATGAAAAATTTTAAAACATTATCAGGGCGCCAGGCGAGGTGGCTCGCACCTGTAATCCCAGCACTTTGGAAGGCCGAGGCGGGCGGATCACCTGAGGTCAGGAATTCCAGACCAGCCTGGCTAACATGGTGAAACCCCATCTCTACTAAAAATACAAAAAAATTAGCCGGGTGTGGTGGCAGGCACCTGTAATACCAGCTACTCAGGAGGCTGAGGCAAGAGATTCGCTTGAATTTGGGAGGCAGAGGTTGCAGTGAGATTGCGCCACTGCGGTCCAGCCTGGGCAACAAAGAGCGAAACTCCACCTCAAAAAAAGAAAAGAAAAGAAAAGAAAGAAAGAAATATTATCAGGGCATGATGGCACACACTGGTAGTCCCAGCTACTCAGGAGGCTGAGGCAGGAAGATCACTTGAGCCTAAGAAGTTGAGGCTGTAGCGAGCTATGGTTGTGCCACTGCCCTCCTGCTTGGGGGACAGAGGGAAACCCCCAACTCTAAAAATACAAGTAAGTAATAAATAAATGAATGTGAAATTTTGACTAATGTTTTGTCTACATCTTTTGATATAATCATGTTTTTCTTTTTAATATAATATAGTTTGTTATATAATAAATTAGATTGATTAATTTTGAATATCAAACCAAATTTGCTTTTCTGGGATAAATCCCCCTTAATTCTGACGTATCATTATTTTATATACCATTGGATTAAACTCGCTAAAGTTATGTTAAACTTTTTGGCTTCTATGTTCTTAAGAGACACTGACCTGTAGTTTTCTTTCTTTTGAAGTATCTTTGCTTTTAATATGAGAATACACTGTCCTTATGTAAAGAGTTGAGAATTATTATCTCCTCTCCAGTTTTTCTGCAAGAAGTTGTGTAGAATTGTCATTATTCCTGAAACATTTATTAAAATTCACCAGTGAAGTTATCTGAGCTTGATAAATACATCCCAGAGCATAAAAACTGAAGCAACTGGAGCCCCAGGGAGGCTGGAACTCACACCTTTGTTACAGCCTGGTGCATTAACCCTTGAGTTGCTGACCTTACTATTTTATTCTTCTAGGAGACATCTTCATTTTGTTGATCCACAACCAAGAAAACTAACAGAAGGAAAAAGGAACAGATATTTGTCTCTAGGCTCAAGCAATTGCAACCCTCCTCCCAAAGTCATCATACAAGAAGACAAGGCCCCAGACCAGACTAGGAATACAATCTGCATAAATGTCGCCTGGACAAAGCCCTTGCCCCCATCCCCCTCCTGATTTTTCCTGCATGGCACTTGTCAGAAAAAGGAAAATCTGAAAGAACAATGTTTAAAAGCGGCCCAAGATGGCTGCAGGTTGGGCATATAGGTAATAGAAACTAGACCTATGAACTAAAGCTGAACTCTAGCCTGAAAGGCTAAAGTTTGTCTTTTTTTGTCTTTTTTTTTTTTTTTTTTTTGAGACAGAGTCTTTCTCTGTTACCCAGGCTGGAGTGCAGTGGCATGATTTCGGCTCACTGCATCCTGATGCCTCCTGGGTTCAAGTGATCCTCCTGCCTCAGCCTCCCAAGTAGGTGGGACTATAGGCACGCACCACCATGTCTGGCTACTTTTGTATTTTTTTTTTCTTTTTTTTTTTTTTTTTTTAGCAGAGTCAGGGTTTTGCCATGTTGGGCAAGCTGGTCTCAAAATCCTGAACTCAGGTGAACCACCTACGTCTGCCTCCCAAAGTTTGGGATTACAGACGTGAGCCACCACGCCCAGCCATGTCAGATGTTTTCACTGATGTGTACTGATTGTAACCTTGCCTAGCAGATGAAGCACAAAGGCAGTGTCAACTAAAAAGTCACATAACAGGCACTTGAACTTAAAGAAGTCATGTTTAGATTTATTCTCAGCCAAGTTTGAGGAGTTATGCCTGAGAACACAGACTTAGAATAGACCTACAATAGGTCCCAAAGTAGTTTACATGAGGCACAGTATATTTAAATTTTCTTTTTTTTTCTTTTGAATATCTTCTTTTTATTATTATTATATTTTAAGTTTTAGGGTACATGTGCACAATGTGCAGGTTAGTTACATATGTATACATGTGCCATGCTGCTGTGCTGTACCCATTAACTCGTCATTTAGCATTAGATATATCTCCTAATGCTATCCCTCCCCCCTCCCCCCACCCCACAACAGTCCCCAGAGTGTGATGTTCCCCTTCCTGTGTCCATGTGTTCTCATTGTTCAATTCCCATCTATGAGTGAGAACATGCGGTGTTTGGTTTTTTGTCCTTGCGATAGTTTACTGAGAATGATGATTTCCAATTTCATCCCTGTCCCTACAAAGGACATGAACTCATCCTTTTTTATGGCTGCATAGTATTCCATGGTGTATATGTGCCACATTTTCTTAATCCAGTCTATCATTGTTGGACATTTGGGTTGGTTCCAAGTCTTTGCTATTGTGAATAGTGCCGCAATAAACATACGTGTGCATGTGTCTTTATAGCAGCATGACAGGGATATGTGTGGCACAGAAGGAGGGAGAAGTGGTTAGTGAAACAATGGTTACATTCTTGTGATTCTGATGAGTGCTCAGTGACACCATACATAAGGTAAATATGCAGTTGAGTGAGTAGGGAGAAAGGTTAAGCATCTTAGAGTCTGGTGGAGGGAGGGTGACTAATTCCGTTCTGTCTTTGTTCTACATCTGATAAACAGGTTTATGACCAGTCCCTGTCAGTGAAATATTTAACAAACTCCAGTTACACAGGAAAGAGGTCAGCTTTAGTTTATAGGCCTGGGTTTTATTACTCATATGCTCAACTGCAGCCATTGTGGGCCCATGTTAACATTTTCTTTGAATTTTCCTTTTTCTAACAGCAGGATAATGTCAGTCATTCCCCTCCAAACCCTAAGATGCGTACATACTCGTTTACTTGTTACCCTCTTCCTATATATGTTAAACACACATTTGGTTTGTCTGTGTATAACATCACTAAACATCAGTCAAAACTGTAAAAATGTCACCTTTGCTTCACTGCCCCCTTCTTTGATTTTTTATTTAGAAAAAACATGTAAATACCGTGCCTCATGTAACCCACTCCTGGACACATTCTCAGTTTGCACTGTTTGTGTTCCAGGCTACTGTTCTTGGTTTGGGACAAAATTAATTTTGATTTCTTTAAGTCCATAGTGCCTATTATTTTAACCTTTTGGGTTGACACACTGGGGAAACATGGGCCCACTATGACTACTTTGTCTCTCCTGAGCTGGAAAATCAGTGTCAGTGCAGACTGCCTGAGACCTTCACTAGACCCAGATTCCCCACCTCCAGCAATCTCCCCAGTTTCTCAGTAGAAGCTATGGGAAGAGTGCCGCTGGTGAAACCACCTTTACAAAAATTATAACAGTGAAAGAAGTCTGATGTAACCAACTCCATCTTTTTTTTTTTTTTTTTTCCCGAGACGGAGTCTTGCTCTGTTGCCCAGGCTGGAGCGCAGTGGTGCAATCTCGGCTCGCTGCAACCTCCGCCTCCCGGGTTCAAGCGATTCTCCTGCCTCAGCCTCCCGAGTATCTAGGATTACAGGCGTGCACCACTACTCCCGGCTAATTTTTGTATATTTTAGTAGAGATGGGTGTTCACCATGTTGGCCAGGCTGGTTTCCAACTATTGACCCCAAGTGATCTGCCCGCCTTGGCCTCCCAAAGTGCTGGGATTACAGGCGTGAGCCACCGCACCCGGATACCAACTCGATCTTGCTTCTAACCTCCAAGCTTCCTTTGCTCATTTCTGGGCGTATGCCAAGCAAACCATGGGAGGAATTTAGTTTGTAGTTTAACTTTAAGACAAACATGACAACAGCCCCTTCATGAAGCAAACCCCCTCCTTGCTTGGGGTCAGACCTCCTTTGTAAAAGTAACAACTTAGCCCACAGTATTAGAAATTATGACTCAGGAGTCATATAGCCAGAGGCCACAAGATCGTAACCTCCTCAATTGCTCCTATATTACATTATTATTGTAAAAATCTAAGATTGCTGTTCAAGGTATTTTTCAGACTGCATTCTGAATGGATCAGCTGGCGTCACCGAGATGGGTAAACTGGCCCCCTCTCAGGAACTGACTCAGTGAGAGAAGGCAAGCTCCGACTCCCTATGATTTTATCTCTGACCTAACTAATCAGCATTCCCCTGCCTGCCCAAATGTTGCGGGACTTTTCTTTAGTTCAGCTCAAGACAGGGTTCTTTGTCCCCCGGCCACGAAAATTCAGGCTCGCAGACAATTGGAATGGTGAGTAAGACAGGGTTTTATTGGGTGAAAAAGGAAGAAAAGGGGGACTCTGCTAGGCCAGAGTCCCTGCTAGAGCACTTGCCGCCCAGGCCTTCAAATCCCAGGCTCCTCCCAGGAAGAGATGGGGCCAGGCTCCTCCTCGCTGCGAATGGCACTAACTTCCCGAGGTTCCACCCTAGTGCGCATTCGTCCCCGTGCGCAGGCTGGTCAGGGAGTCTGCAGGGACCCCCTTCCACCTGGCTGTCTCACAACTATCCTTGAAAAATCCTAGCCTCGGCCGGGCGCGGTGGCTCACGCCTGTAATCCCAGCACTTTGGGAGCCCGAGGCAGGCGGATCACGAGGTCAGCAGTTCGAGACCATCCTGGCTAAAACAGTGAAACCCCGTCTCCACTAAAAATACAAAAAATGTGCCGGGCGTGGTGGTGGGCGCCTGTAGTCCCAGCTACTCGGGAGGCTGAGGCAGGAGAATGGCATGAGCCCGGGAGGCGGAGCTTGCAGTGAGCCGAGATCGCGCCACTGCACTCCAGCCTGGGTGACAGAGCGAGACTCCGTCTTAAAAAAAAGAAAAACCCTAGCCTCTGAATTTTCGGGGAGGCTGATTTGAGTAATAACAAAACTCCAGTCTTCCATTTAGTTGGCTCTGCATTTACTAAACTCTTCATTGCAATAACACTGTCTCAGTAAATCAGCTTTTCTGGGCAAGGGCAAGATGAACCCATTAGGCAATTATGCTGGTGCTGGGAGCAGCATCTCTCTCCCATCTTTTCTATAAGCTCTGTCACAAAGAAGCTAATACTTTTAGAATATGTACCTCAAGTTAGCCTCTGAGGGTTGAAAATGAATGATTTTTAAGCCAAACTAATTTTAAGCACCCACAACCGACTGAATGGACTCCTGGGATTAAAGGTGTGAGCCATGCCCAGCCTCAGCTGGATAATTTTTTAAAAACATTTTTTGTAGAAATGGAGCTTTGCTATGTTGGCCAGGCTTGGCATATATTATTTTATAAATTGTATATACATACGTATAATTGTATGTACTAGTAATGAACTATCAGAAATTGACATTTTAAAAAGCAATACAATTTACAACAGAGTAATTAAATATAAAATACTTCGGAATAAAATATGTCCAAGACTTGTACACTGAAAAAAAATGCTAAGAGAAATGAAAGGAAACCTAAATACATCAAGAGACATTTCATATTTGTGCATGAACAGACTCAATATTGTTAAGATATTAGTTATCCCTAAATTTATTTATAGATTTAATCTAATTACAAGAAAAATCCCAACAGGGTTTTTTTTTTAAAGAAATTGACATGCTAATTCCAAAATTCATATGCAAATTCAAAGACAGCATGCCCAAAACATCTTTGGAAGAAGCAAAGTTGGAAGACTCACTCTGCCTGACTTATTTATATTTTATTGTATTTATTATAAAACTGCTATAATTAAGACAGGGTCATACTGGCATTAAGAAATTTAAAACAATAGATCTATAGAGCAGGAGTACAGAGATAAAACCACATACATATTGTTAATTGACTGTTGGCAAAGCTTCAAGGGCAATTCAGTGGAGAAAGGTAGTTTTCTCAACAAACTTTAGAAAAATCGCAACAACAAATTTTTTTTTTTTGAGACGGAGTCTCACTCTGTTGCCCAGGCTGGAGTGCAGTGGTGTAATCTTGGTTCACTGCAACTTCCCCCTCCTGGGTTCAAGCGATTCTCCTGCCTCAGCCTCCCAAGTAGCTGGGACTACAGTTGCGCGCCACCATGCCCGGCTAATTAAAAAGATTCTTGATCCCTACATTGCTCTACATATAAAAATGAACCTCAAGTAGATCATAGACCTACCAATAAAACCCACAACTTTAAAATTTTTATAATAAAATCTTTGTCAACTTGTGTTGGGGAAAGTTTTCTTAGATACAACACTGAAAGTATGACTCACAAAAGAAAAACACAATTAAATTAACTGCATCAAAATTAAGAAACTTCTGCCTTGGTAAAGACACTGTAAGAGACAAGCTACACACTGGGAGATAATCATCTCCAGAGATGGCTTTGCCTCCTAGGGGACATTTGGCAGTGTCTAGAGACTTTTTTGATGTCACAGCTGGGTAGGGAGGGCATATTACTACTGACATCCAGTGAGTAAAGGCCAGGGGTGCCACTAAGCATCCTACAATACGCAGGGCAGCCCTCTACAGTAGGGGTGACTACAGTAAAGAGCCACATGGATAAACTTATCACTTGCCTACTTAAGGCACCGGCCAATCAGGTTCCATCGCCACCTGCTAACATGAGCTGTTGCCTCCTTCCCAAAGCCTGGAGGTAGGGACAATGCCTGGATTCAAACTTGGATATGATAGACGCCAAATCCTGCCCAGTGCACCTCCTGGGTACCAAAGGTATCACATGGGGTAGGAAGGGCACTGCACTCAAAGGCCAGAAAGTAAGGTTGCTCCTTAAAGAGCTCAAATTCTGACTTCAAACTCATATTTGGACTCTTTGTGGTCCAGGTGGTCTTCTGTGGTTGGCTCAAGCCTGAGCATTGAATCTTCTGAAATATCACCTCCCTGAGCCGGTGACCAGTTGCCTCCCTTGGTGATTTGTGTCCTGCTTAACTCATCTTTTTTACTGTCCTAGTGACAGAACTAGAGGGACAGATACTGAAGGAGAAATGGTGGGTGAGGGAAGGGGTTGTAGCAGGAGATCACAGGCAGGTGAAGAAACCAGAGACAACATCCTGTAGGAAACGCAGGGTGTTCCCAGAGGCAGTCAGTAGCAGGGATGTAGGGATATTTTACATTCTGTGTGTAACTGCTCAGATTTCTTCAGGTTAACACTTAGGAGCAAATGAAACAAAAGCTCACTTCACTCCCTGCTCCCCTCTACTCCCTGCTCTACCTTATCCTTCCCTTTCACAGAACACATACTGCACTTTCAAAGTTATTTCAAGATTCCAGCTCAAATGTCATTTATTTGGCAAGGTCTTACCAGCTCCCTTTCAAACAGAAGTTGGGAATACATCTTTTAGTGGTCTGGGTGTTTGATTGTTAAGAGCTCCCTGTGGGTAGACTGTGAGTTATTCATTCAGCAGCTCCATTCCCCCAGCCCAGTGCTAGGCAGTGAGAAAAATTACATGTTGGGTTTGACATTAGGTCAACCCTCTAGTGAAGACACACTGAATAATTACTACTGATGTAGGAACAAAAGACCCTTGCAGCAGTGGGATTTAAACCCACGTCCCCAAAGAGACTGGAGCCTCAATTCAGTGCCTTAGACCATTCAACCACACTAACAAACTGCTAAGACTAATTGGCCACACCACCAAACCATCTTGTCCTTTTCCAGCGATGTCTTCTGGAAAGGATGATATAATAGAAAGAGCAGGCTACTATTCCAGCTGTCACCGCTCTTTCATTTTGTGCTTTGGCATTCTCCCCCCTTAAGCTTTCTCTGGAGTACTGTTTTCTCTGCTTCTCAGTCCGTGTGGTGGACTATGATTGATGTTATAGCTCCCACAACTGCCATTTCCTTTCTAGTATTGGCAGGCTAATTAATTTAGACCAATCCTTTTTGAAATAAAAATTATTAAAAATATTGCATAAGATTTTTACCAAATCTCAGCTGGGTGCAGTAGCTCACGCCTGTAATCCCAGCACGTTGGGAAGCCGAGGCAGGAGGACTACTTGAGTCCAGTTCAAGACTAGACTGGGCGACATGGTGAAATCCCATCTCTAAACAGAAATAAATAAAATAAATAAATACTTTTTTTTGTGGGGGGGATGGAGTCTCGCTCTGTCACCCAGGGTATCTTCAGATACCCCGTCTCTACTAAAAATACAAAAATCAGCCGGATGTAGTGGCATGCACTTGTAATCCCAGCTACTCGGGAGGCTGAGGCGGGAGAATTGCTTGAATCTGGGAGGTGGAGGTTGCAGTGAGCCGAGATTGCACCACTGCACTTCAGCCTGGGCAACAGAGCGAGACTGTATCTCAAAAACAAACAAACAAACAAACAAAAAAAAACCAAAAAAAACCCAGTCATTTGTTAATTCCTGAAATGCTGGGCTATATAATTTTGGTAGCCTGTTTGAGTGGGAGAAACAAGAGGATCAGACATCAAGACACAGCACCCACCAGAGGTAGGAAGACTACTAAGACACCCTCCCAATATTAAGTTGGAACTCCAAAGAGCTATTCCCCTAAGGTAAGGGCAAACAAGAAGTACACCTATATCTGTTCTCCTACTTCTAGTAATTGTTCTGGAGCTCAGCAGAAAAAAATTGAGCTTAGCAAAGGAAAATAGAAAGTGTGAGGAGTTTTTCTGAGAAGCTGGGACCACAGGTCAGCATTCTGATTTGCACCTTGGGTTTACATATCTTGGAGGTCCAGAGAATGCCTGGCCATTAACTTTGTTTAGGATCCTCTTGGGCTGATAGAGTGCCAAGTGCCTGGGAGAAAAAAAAGTAATATATATATTTTTAAAGGAAGATAACATTCATCTTGTCCTCAAAAACTCACTGCATGTAATTTTGCAAAGACATTGAGCAGTACACATTCAAAGATGATCAAGTTTTACAAGAAAACAAAACAACATGAATTGACAAAACAACAGCCTAAAATTCAGATATTAGGATTATCAGTTACATATATTAAAACAACTATAATTACTGTGCTTAAGGAAATAAGAGACAAGCTGGAAAATATCTGCAAAAAACAGGAAATAAAAAAATTTGGCCTAGTAGTTTTGAAAAACAATCAACTAGAACTTCTAGAATGGGAAATTACATTTTAACCAAAACAAATGACTTAATGGGCATATCTAACAGCTGATTAAACAGAGCTATAGAGAGAATTACTGATTAGTATTAAAGGTAAGAAAATGTTATCCAGAATGCAACATAGAGAAAAAGACCAAATACATACATACATACATATATATATGTATATATATGTATATGGAAGAGAGGTTAAAATAAATGGAAGACAAGGTAGGAAGCTCTAATAGATGTTTAATTTCAGTTCCAAAAAGAGAAAAAAAAATAGAGTAAAAGCAATATAGGAGGCTGGCTGGTCTGAGTGCAGTGGTGTTTACAACTAATTGATCACAAGCAGTTACAGGTCTCTTTGTTCCTTCTCCACTCCCACTGCTTCACTTGACTAGCCTAAAAAAAATAAAAATATCTATATAAAAAATATAGGAGAAGATAATGGCTACTATTAGTTAAAATGTATCTCCCCTAAATTTATATGTTGAAGCCCTAATCCCTAGTATCCCAGAATGTAACTGTATTTGGAGATAGGGCGTTTAAAGAGGTGATTAAGTTAAAATGAGGCCATTAGGGTGGGCCCTAATCCAACCTGGTGTCCCTATAAGGGGAGTAAATTTAGACACAAAGAGAGGCGCTAAGGGTGTGGACCCACAGAGGGACAGCCATGTGAGGCGGCAGCAAGAGGCCAGCCATCTCTAAGTGAAGGAGAGAGCCCTCAGAAGGAACAAAACCTGCCAACACTTTGGTCTTGGATTTTTGACCTCCAGGACTGTGAGAAAAATGAATTTCAGTTGTTTAAGTCACCCAGTCTGTGGTATTTTATTATGGAAGCCCTAGCAAACTAACACAATGACTGAGAGTTTTCCAGAACTAAAGAAAAACAGCAGTATATGGATTTAAGAAAACCCATACCCAAAAACTTGACACTGATACCATATTTGGAAAAACATGGGTTTTCCCTATGGTGTCCTGTACTCCTGTTTTATGTTTCTAAATGGAAAGCTTCCTGGGCGATGCATCTGATTGGTGGAGCCCAGGTCACATGCCAATTCTCAGCTGCAAGCTGGGAAAGCAAGTGTTCTAGGACAGACTTACTTATAATATGTGAAATATCCACATGTAAGGAGAATTTTTAAAAGATGTTGGGCACACACTAACATAACATATGCCTATAACAGGGCTATTCAAAACTTAGGTTCTAGTCTCGGCTGTTTTCTCTGTATTCTTTTCCTTCAAGAGTGCATAACTCGTAGTCTCTAACTCAACGGATGACTTATGTAATTTGATTAATTCATTTATCAATTCATGAAACTCTAGACACAAAAGTATTCTGGCTATCATACAATTCCCATGAACTGCTCCACCTTCACTTCGTATTCAGTTTACCTAAATCCTAGCATCACCCCTCTGCCCTCTCCAGATACCCTGAAGAGGTAGGCTTCGTTTTTTCTGCAAGTATTATCTTGCCTCTTCAAGACACCTTTGAGAGTCCCCTCTCTTTCCTCTTGATTTCACTTCATATGTAGGTTCAGCAGAATCGCCCCTCCCTGTAACACTCTCACTCATCCCCTCCTTTCCAGTCCCATAACGATTACCCTTTTGCAGCTTTATGTTTGAGCATCTGCACCATGGCTAGTCACTGGTGTTTCTGACTCTGGTTGCTCGTCCCTTCAATTAATTCCGCAAACTCATCAATGTTTGGTGAATTTCTATTTTCTTCTACTAATCTTCTCACCTGCTGCCCCAGCCGGTGTTCCCTTGAATGTCTCAGTCTTTCTCTTGGACTTTGCTCGTAATTTTATTCTACCAGGGACCACCCTGCTCCCATTTTTGTCTAAGTCTTCACCTCCCTTCATAGTGCAGCTCAGGCCAATGCCCTCTTGAAGACACCCCCGGATGGTTCACTTTGTAGATGTGTGGACCTTGGCATGGCCAACGCCCCTTCACACCTGGCACAGCTACTTTTCATTGTTTTCCTTCATGAAAACTAAAGTTCTTTTGTTCCACAAGACTGTGACTGTGACTTCAGGATAAAGATCATATCTGGATCCCTAATTCTTAGTGCAGAGCCTAGCACAGAACTGGAATGCCGTGTTTGTTGAATGAAGGAATGAATTAAACTGCAAATTAACGGATGCCTGCTCTGGCACTGAGACTCGCAGCTGTGAGAAAGGTATCTGGAGGCAGACAGTTGCTGGTACGAACTCCTGAGTCAAGCAGGAAACAAAATGCGGATGTCAGCAGTTTCAAGTGAGACCTGTGGTGAGCTCCTTCCTCTGCCGGTTTTCCGTTCTTAATTTTCAGTCTGAAGTGAGGGAGTGGAGAATCTTTCTGTGTTAGACTGTCGCGTTGGGCAGATTTCTCCAATCTTAGGATAGTAGTGGTCCCTGTCACTGGCCTTCACTTTGCACCATCTCCAGCAAGAACACTGAGTCTGTGAACTGAATTCTAGTGGTTGGGAAATGGATTGAAACGACATCCAGGTTTTAACTTAGTTTCTATGCTCAGAAGTTAGCAGAAGCCCTGCAAATCTTTTCCTTTTCTGTGAAAGAAAAGCGAGCTTCTCCGTGAGGCCCTATAGCTCAGGGGTTAGAGCACTGGTCTTGTAAACCAGGGGTCGCGAGTTCAAATCTCGCTGGGGCCTTCCGGAATTAATTTCTTGATACAAGTTTTTAAAAAAAACTCTCCTCCTAGTCTTTCTGAACTAAGTCTCAGAAAATGTGGCGAATTATAGCTTCTTTCCCCAGTTCAGAGCTTCCAAACACCAGCTCAGCAGAACGTTTCCTTTAGGTTCCAGTAGTAATGCTGCTTTAGCTCCTGGAATGCGGCGGAATCCATTCATTACACAAGCGGTGGAAATCGCCGTCAGCCTCTGCCGATGCCCTGGCTTGCGGACTGGCAACGAGAGCCCTGCTGGCTGCCGGGCGGGAAATGGGGACAGCTAGGTGAGACAATAGCCCTTTAAGCTATTCTCAAGCCCCGGGTCTGGGCATATTTGGAGTACAGATCAAGGTTCTCCTTCTGAAACGCGAAGAGCCAGCGATGGCCGCTCCGGCCAGGAGTCCAGAAAATAGATGCTCACTGTGCGTGCGGCAAGGTTTCATGTGCCAGTGGGGTTTTGGGAAATTAAGGGCCCGACTTTAGGGGCGAGACTTGGGTCACTAGATTTGATTTTGACGCAGAGAAATGTGGCCTTCCTTTTGAATGAGCTAAAAATATTTTCTCCGAAAGCGAATTCACACAGAAACATTGGGTTTGCCCAGATGTCCTCTATTTCGGGGGTTCCCAACCCTTGGGCCGCGCACCGGCCCATGGCCTGTTAGGAACCCGGCTGTACAGCAGGAGGTGAACTCCGGGCTAGCTACCAGTACCGCCTGAGCTCCGCCTCCTGTGAGATCAGAGGTGGCATTACAATCTCACAGGAGCGCGAACCCTCTTGGGAACTGCGCATGCCAGGGATCTAAACTGCACTCCTTATGAGAATCTAAGTGATGCCTGATGATCTAAGGTGGAAGAGTTTCATCCCGAAACCATCCCCCAACTCCTCCCCGCCGCCCCCACGGTCCGTGGAAAAACTGTCTTCCACGAAACCGGTCCCTGGTGCCAAAAATGTTGGGGACCACTGCTCCATTCTACACCCTCTCCCTCCCGTGTCTGTGGACGCGTAAGCGGAAGAGCCGAGATTGGGAGGGAAGCGCAGGAAGTGAGGACACCGGGGAGCCCAGGCCTAAGCCTGGAGGCCCGCCCTCTCCGGCGTTCACAGTTGCGCAGTCAGAATTGTGGGCGTCCCACCGCCTCAGCCCCCAGTTCTCCGACGCCCGGGTGCCGGTCCCCACCTTAAACACAAACACACGCATCCATGCTCGCGAGGCCCCTGGGTCCGCGCCCAGTGAGGCCAACAGCCCTCGGGCGCCCAGAGGATGTGCAGCCTCGGTATGCCCGGGTTCCAGGGGCGCCTGCTCTACTTGGGAGCCCCTCAGTGAGGCAGGGGAATACAGCTTTAGAAAGGTTGTCCTCAGAACCTCGGACGCAGGACTGTCTTACAAGCTGGCTTTGCGACTCTGCAGTAATCACTTTCCGGATATAAAGAACTTTCTTTCTTTCCTGTCTCTGGTTAAGGATATCTTGAATAGAGGTTTTTAGGAACTTCTTTTCCGGGCTCCCTTCGATAGCTCAGCTGGTAGAGCGGAGGACTGTAGTACTTAATGTGGTGTCATCCTTAGGTCGCTGGTTCGATTCCGGCTCGAAGGAGAAGCTGCTGTTTTGGGGTTTACAGTTGTTCTTCGTTTGTGCAAAAAATCTCTGTATCTTGACGTGATGAAATCTGTTTGTGTCTCTTACCCTTGTCCGAAGGAAACAGCTTAGCCACGAGTTGAGCTGCGTTAATCACGTCTTGAAAAGTTGGGGGAAGGCACTATTGTCTTGCCGAAGTGTGTTATATTTTGGCTTCTACGTTAAGTCCAAAGGCCGGCAGATATATACGTATCGCGTGTCTGTCCTGGGGCTCAGTACCCTACGGCCTTGCAACCGAGCTCAGCTCTGGCCCTCGATCTCTATTTCAGCCCCCTCCAAGTTCCCTCCAGGCCTTAGCGGGCTTCAATCGCTCCCCGGGCTCAGTGAGACACAAGCATGTGATTTAAGTCTAAAAAGCTGCCTTCCTTCACCCCATCCTGCGTCTGGATCGAGGAGAATAAGCCAGAGAATAAGCCACACTTGAAACTTGGTAAAGATGGAAGGAATAACTAAATAAGGCCAAAGGGAAATGTCACAACGGAGGAAAAAAACAAAACAAAACAAAAAAACCTTCAGAACAGCAGGCGGAAAAGAGACATTCAGAGTGATAGCAAGAAACCTGTCAACACAGTGGCTCGTTGGTCTAGGGGTATGATTCTCGCTTTGGGTGCGAGAGGTCCCGGGTTCAAATCCCGGACGAGCCCTCAAAATTACCGTTTTTCCACCCCCTTTTGGCAACCAGTGAAAAAAGTTTCCGTTAAATTTGAAATACAAACTGTCTCGCGTTGGGCTGTCCTGCCAAAGAAAGCAGCACCGAATAAGTATGTGGCAGATGGGGCTGTCGACTAGTGTCAAGACTAAGCTTCAAGGCTTCCTGGACGCTCAGCCAGGGGTAGTTTCGGAAGGGCCGCCTGGCAATTGGGAGCAGAAGCCAGTTTCCCGCCATCTGCTCTCCATGGAGGCAGTGCCCTAGCGGCTGCTTCCCGTTGGGTTCCAGCTGAGGAAGGAGCGCAGATCCCAGGCTCGTTCTTTGCCTGGGCTGCCCCTGCGGCCCCTGGGGCGGGTGCCGCTGCGGCGCCAGCTCCAAGGGCGGCTCCAGGCGGAAGGGGCCTCCTAGGAGAAGCGGGGCGCGGTCCCAACTACGCAGAGGCTCGCACGCAGATCCTCCACACCTCACTACGCCCGTCTCCGACCGTGTACACACACTCACGCAAGCACGCCAACCCCACCTAGATGCAAAGCAGGATTCAAAAGAACATCTTTGCGTTTTCTACCGGCTCCCCATCATCGTACTAGGGAGGAAGAAGCAGGTGAGAAACAAAACTTCTTTCCATTGTCCTGCCCGTTTCTGCGGACTTGTTCTGAGGCCGAGGTAGGTTCACATTCCCTCTCCTCCTCCTCTCTGGTAGCTTCATCAGGGGCATTTAGGCCGGGGAGTCCTTTCCTAGTAGAGGCAGCTTGGGACTCCTTGGGGAGGCGTTTGCGGGACTGGGCTGGAGAGGGAGGAACGGGGAGGGAGGTGAAAGTCTAGTATTTGTATGAGTTAACGACTTTACATTCCCACTCAGGTTTTTACTTTGCGCAGCTGGGCAGCGATGCCAGCTTCTATTGATTAATAGGCTTGGAGGCGGACCACAGAATCGCCGAACCTAAGGGAAGCCCTAGGAGGCCTGCACTTGCCCACAACTAAGAAAGCTTTGCTAGTTATTCAGGTTAATCACCAGATTTTTGAAGCAGGCCTTAGTTTTTGCAAGCGTAACTAACATTTGGGGATCGGTGTTTTCTGTTTACTCTCCTCTGCCTCCTCACCCTTAACCCACCCTCAGCCAGTGTTGTGCAATTCTTAGAGACACTTGCCAACAGCCTCTTCTCTAAGCCTTCCTACTGGAAGGTTGGGATCCTCCGTTTTCTCGCTCTGAGACAGCACGTCAAATGCTAATAGCAGCACATAAGTAAAGCGCAACATCTTTATTAAAACAATTTCAGCACCACTCAGGGGGCTAGGGAAATCTCAAATGAGCCAAGACCCTCCCTCGTGACAGTAAGAATCTTATAATCAAGTCATAATGTAATCAATAGAAACCCAAGTGACATAATTATCTGCAGCACAGGACCACCTTCCCAGAAGCAGCCTCAGGTATTCAAGACTTACTTAACCACAGAGCCACTAACAAGTTTTGCAAGAGGATAGGTTTATTACATACGCTTCAATTCAAGCAATTCTTTTACTGATGACAAGCAGAGTAAAATAATTTTTCAATTTATGGTAATAGTCAATGTAGGTTTCCTTCGAACAGCAACTTTCAGTGGCCCCTTTAAAGTTAGCTTTGATTGTCTAGAAAGTACTAGTATGGAATATAAAAGTTGTGTGGGCCCGGCACGGTGGCTCATGCCTGTAATCCCAGCACTTTGGGAGGCCGAGGGGGGTGGATCAGGAGATCAGGAGTTGGAGACCACCCTGGCCAAGATGGTGAAACCTCGTCTCTACTAAAAAATCAAAAATTAGCCAGGCGCGGTGGTGAGCGCCTGTAATCCCAGCTACTCGGGAGGCTGAGACAGGAGAATCGCTTGAACCTGGGAGGCGGAGGTTACAGTGAGCAGAGATTGCATCACTGCACTCTAGCCTGGGTGACAGAGCAAGACTCCGTCTCAAGAAAAAAAAAAAAAAATTGTGTGGTGCATTGGAAAGCTTCTAGTCCCGCAAATAACATGAGTTCCTTGGGCAATACATGTCTCTTTCTCTGTTCCTCAGTTGCCTCTTCTTTAATATGAGGGGTGGACAAAGTCTCAGAGGGCCCTTCCACTCTTGTTCTATGACTGCGTGGAGTGGTACGATGTTAGTAACAGGACATAAGGCACTCTAGTAATGTGGAGATGAACTATCATTTGGCAGAGAGGATGGAAAAAATCATTCCAGGAAAAGAGGAATGGCTTTAGCTATTGTTGAAAACAGGTAATCAGGTTATAAGCAGGCAAGAGTAAGAGGTTTGTCAAGTTATTGTTGGAAGCATTTGTCACTGTGACTCAAATTAAAGTAGCTGGATAAAAAAGTGGACCAATGAAGGTCAGTGAAACCTTTCTTTAGGAGTTTTTATTGAATCTGTATTTAAGCAGATTCTCTGTAACTCTCTGTAAACAGTTATTCCCGGAAGAATGCCATGAAATACTTGGGAAAGAGGGAACGGGAACAAAGAGTGAGTGGGCACAAAGCCCAGAGTTGGTTGAAAAGCAAATGTTTAATTTTTGTCTTTGTTTGGAAATACAGGGCATGTCAGCAGGACTTTGTCCCCACTGTCCTTCAATCAGTAGTAGTGTTGCCTCTTCCTGGAGATGTGGTTCTTCTTGCCACGTGGGCTTTTCCTTCTTTACCTGTTACTTCTGTTATTGAATAAGTTCATGCTTATAGACCTAAAGTGTTAGAATAATAAAGAAATTTAGAAATTATTTAGTCCATTCTTCCCATCATCTAATTTTATAATTAGTCCTAAGACAGAATGACACATATATACTCTGTATGAAGAAGGAAAGTGCTCCAACACTAGAGTCCTTGGAAACAGGACCCATGCATCCCGTGTCTGTGTGCAGGGACATTATTGGCTTGAGGGAGAGAGAGAAAAAAATCTCCAGGAAAGGGGAATGACTTTCAAGTTAAAGCTGTCTGAACATTTAAAAAATACATGAGGTTTTTTGCAATTGGCAATTCCTTCATTTGTATTAAAATTACTGACAAAGATGTGATGTTCCTTAATCACAGAATATAATTCCTTGTTGTATTTTAAACACAAATGACTAAGTGCTTAGACGCATTCTAATGAAACAGTAATTTTTCCCCCAAACCCTACTTTTTGTCTCAACAAAACTTCCTCGTGCCAAGTTTAAAAGAAAAACAAAAAACTGTCTTTTTGCATTGTGGGCAGATTGTGAATCCTCCAAAGGTTGTCCAGTGAAGGCTCAGAGGCAGAGAAGGGACCTAACTATATTCAGAGGCTGCTGGTTGCCCCACCCCAGCACTACTGCAGAACTCTAAAATCAGAGGCTGCTCTGTTTGTGTGAGTCAGTGCTTGAATTGGTGCTTCAGGCCATGGGGCTGTGTGTGTGCAGGCGCATATGGGTTGTATGTTGTGGCAGGGTACCGCTTTTCGGGACTCAGAGGTGGTGTTGCTTGAGCTAAGCCTGGAAAGACAGGTCAGTTTTCTCCTTGTTTATGAAGGGTTCAAAGTCTGACTCCACCATTCATCTGCTGTTTGTTCTTGGAGTTTCCTTATGAGCAGAGCATATTTACATAATGCCTACCTCACACAGTCCTGGTGTTGGTTGAATGTAGTCATGTATGTGAGAGCTTCACAAAATGAAAGATTGCATTGAATATTATAATTATTGTGATTTCAAGTGCATTAAACTAGCAGGCAGCCTGTCTTTTCTTGACACCTTCTCAAGTGCAGCTAGACTGAATACTTGCAGGTAGGTGGGTGACAACAGAGGATTGAGGATTTTTAAAAAGATAACACTGTCCTAGATCCAACACCACTGTGGGCAAATGCTGGGGATCTGTGAAACAGTTGGTACCCTGCTGCTGTCTGATAGTGGAAACTATGAGATCTATAAAGTGATCCTGGTGACCTTTGGCCCACTGTTTTTACGCAAGCAGTGGATCTACAGCCGTGCTTTGATGATGGAGATAAGCAATTTTGCAACTACATTACAAGGATCAGAAGATTGAATGTTCAGGGTTAGTCTCTTGTGGATAGGTAAAGATGGAAGAAGGAAAAACCCAGAAAACATGGCAAGCCTACTTCTGGGGATTAGAAGCTGAGAGGTTGAGTGTAGGGGGAGGGGCAGTGTACTAATAGCTGTCACACAACCTTCTCTAGAAGTGCTTTCCTGGCTGTATGAAATCGATGGAATAACATGCTTAGCATCTGTTCATGAAACCAAATGATGTGATACGATAAATAGAATGTGATATGATAGATGATAAATAGTACAGTGGAAAAGCTGTTTGTGTGAGTCAGTGCTTGAATCGGTGCTTCAAGCCATGGGGCTGTGTGTGTGCAGGTGCATATGGATTGTATGTTGTGGCAGGGCACCGCTTTTCAGGACTCAGAGGTGGTGTTGCTTGAGCTAAGCCTGGAAAGACAGGTCAGTTTTCTCCTTGTTTATGAAGGGTTCAAAGTCTGACTCCACCATTCATCTGCTGTTTGTTCTTGGAGTTTCCTTATGAGCAGAGTATATTGACATAATATGTAAATTATGTAAATAATTTACTGGAAGACCATATCTTACTCTGTGACATCTTCCAAGGCAGTTCTTGGAGTTGGCCCAGGGAGATCAGAGATGCTGTCTTATGGATTCAGACTATTATGTGTGAATAGTGAAATCTCAGTCCTGCCATGGACAAGAGTAAGCACCACAGACAGCAGAAAGAGGCAACTTTTGGACAGAAGGCCATGTTTCTCAAACTTTGTCTTCCAGAACAAATCTCTAATCCATTCAGGTGGGTTAATATCTAACCCAATCATGCCCAGTGAAAAGGTGAATGACCCTCCTCGTTTGTTCAAGAGCAGTGTCCTTGGTTTTCATGTCCCTGCCAGGACTGGGGGTCCTTAGCTCTATTCTCTCCACCTCCTTATTAGGAACACTGTATAATCAGAACCTGGAGAGGCCTCCAGGTTCACACAACTGGAACCCATCTCCAGGAACAAACAGCTGGAACCCATCTCCCGTTGAAGGGAAGCTGCCAGATTTTTGTAAGATTCTTCTTCCTGGGTAATCTATTGTTCTATTTGTTTTATATATTATTTCTAGCCATCCATCCATTTTAATGAAACCATTTTCCTCCCTTTAAAGCCTCCAGGCTCAAGCTCATGAATTAAAAAGAAAATGGATCAGATTCTAAAGTTTAAAATGAAAACAGGTTTCCTTTGGGATGGCCTATATGTGGATAAAGAGAAATTAGTGAGATCAGGAGCAAGTGGAAGTTTAGGAGGGATTTCTAAATTGTGATAAAATCCCCAAAGGCCTGGGGGAGCCATTTGCTGAAGGGCATTGGGAGTCCTCCCCCGTCGTCCACCCCTGTTACAGGCATTACACGTGGCTTAACAAGGAAAGAAACAGAAAGTATGTTTTTAGCATTGTTTTCTTCTAACCTTCCCTGCCAATTTCTTATCTTAGAAAGGTTTTGGATGCTTTTTGAAAACAAAGTGGAACACATCTCAAGATCAAAAGAAGGCTCACTGGCAGGTTGAAGGGAAGAAGGAAGGAAAAGCGATAAAGGGATGAATATGCCTTGGGTGTTAGGCTCTCACTTTGGGGTATTTTGCCCTAGGATATATAAAAGTGTGAAGCCACGTTGATGAAAATGGTAACTATAGTTACTCATCATAAACTGTCAAGTTAACTCCCTGCTGTGTAAAATTTGATGAATCTTTTGAATACTGAACATTGCCTGTGGGGAGAGGGAGAGAATATTAATTCTTGTGAAAACTAACAGATTCATTTGATACAGAAGATAAAGTTACTCTAAAGAACAGTTGGGGCCAGGTGTGGTGGCTCACACCTGTAATCCCCGCACTTTGGGAAGCCGAGGTAGGCGGATCACCTGAGGTCAGGAGTTTGAGACCAGCCTGGCCGACATGGCGAAACCCCATCTCTACCAAATACACAAAATTAGCCAAGCATGGTGGTGGCTGCCTGTAATCCCAGCTACTTGGGAGGCTGAGGCAGGATAATTGCCTGAACCTGGGAGGTGGAGGTTGCAGTGAGCCGAGAGAGCACCACTGCGATCTAGCCTGGATGATAGAACAAGACTCTGTCTCAAAAAAAAAAAAAAGAAAGAAAGAAAGAAAAGAAGAAAAGAACAGAGAACAGCTGGGACTAATTCCACTGACAAAAAGCTGACAGAAAGTTACATGTTTGGGTACAGAAGGATATATCTATAGGACTTTTGCCACCAGATGTGAGGCTTTGCACCCTTGGCTTAGGCAGATTCACTTTTACACCACAAATAATCTGTCTCTTATTGGTTTTCTCCCAATTCCATTTTACCTTGCTTTTTGAGAAACTGAGTTGAATATATTGAGAAAGTTTTGAGTGAGGGAGCAGATGTTAGATATTGGTGGTTTTGGTGTACGCTTGCTGAGATTTGGTTCCTGGATGTCTTAGGGAATCAAGATTACAGGCCCCCAACTAAACTTATACAAAATTTGTCTCTGTAACTGAGGGTCACTGGACCTTTGCTATTGAAACTAGCAAAGCCTCTATTATGTTTAATAAGAACCATGAAACTTCAGATTTTTAGAGCTAGCAACTCTTTTATTTTCTTGATGAACAAACCTAGGCCTGGAGAGAAAAATGAAGTCAATTATTTAAAAAATATTAAGGGTTATAATAAGGCAAGCATGTTGATTCAAGGTGAATAATATGAGTTCTGTGGAATATACACCAGTAAGAAACACTAACAAATAAATAGTTCATTGTTCATCCAGGATCACGTGGGTAATGGCATGTTTGGAAATGGCACCCGTGAAACCTGACAACAGGTCGGTCTTTATTTTGTGATATCCTTATGGGTAGATCCTGAACTTTGTGGCTTTTACTTTGGCACTTATATCTAGTGAGGTGTCCTTGGTCTTAATATCTAATGCAGAGCGAGTTTGGACAGAGATTCTAAATAGGCTCACCAGCTCATACTCTCTTCTGTGAACAGCAATATCCCCACAAGTTATACGGCATTGGCAGCTCCTGCAAGTACGATCTTTCCTAGAGAAGACATTAGTAACATTCTTATCCACCACTGCCACCTAACGACTCTTTTAGGTACTAGCAGCTCTAGTTCCGTTTCCTGATTTTTGAATTCTGGGATTCTGGCACCAGGCAGAAGGATGTTGACTATGTAAGGGAGACCTTTGACATTAGAAGTCAGTATTTGTTCATTACAGAGCAAGAGACTTAATTTATTACAAATCAATAAAACTTTAATAAGATCTTCCAAAAAACTAGAAACAGGAAACATACCCAGGAGACTGAAAAGCATGATGTAAATGTGAAGAACGTGGCAATTGGGTGGCTTGGCAGCCCAGCAGCTATACTGCAGCAGCTGCATGAGTGAATACTTGTTACTCCTTTAGGGCTGGCTCTCCATTCTGCAATCATATACCTCTTTCTTGATAAACTCCCAAGAACACACTTTCAGCATGGAATTTCAGACTTTTAGAGATAGCAACTCTCTCAAGTGTGGATAAATGTCAGTGCAGACAAATTTGATGCACTGCTGAAGAATACCAAATAATATGCTAAGGAATTTTTTCATTCCACAATAATGGAGTAAATAGCAGCTGGAAATGTTTGCATTAAGTTCATAGATTATAATTTGTAATGGAATCAACACCAAATGCAAATTAGAAAGAGAGCCCACTTTGTTCACCCAGTCACATGTCTTCCCATGTAACCGTAGAACATTGGGGTCCTGTGTTTTTCTAGATCCACAGTCTTGCTCTCAGAACAGGCTAGCCACACCACAGGCCTAGTGCTAGGACCCATGGCCTTTTTTTAAGCTCAGACTCCCTTCTGTGAATAGCAATAACCCCACAACTTGTACAACATTGGTGCTTCCTGCAACGGCTACAGAACTATTTGATACGAAGATGTTCATTGACTTACACACAAGAGAAGCACAAAATAAAAAATTAATAATTAATTTAATGTCTATGAAAATGTACCATTTATTTTTACATTGGGGTCATAAGAATTGTATTACACTTAAGAATGTAATACAATTTGAAGATCAGATTTTTATCCCTTTGTGAGAATTTCTCAGTGTGTGTGATGACTACCAAGAAATCATAGCCAGTCATAAATTCAATGAGTTACTCATAAACGAACAAGAACCATCTACTTCTTGGGGAGGTAGGTCTGCTTCCCTTCAACTCAGGATACAACTGCTTTCAATGGCTTTCTTCACATTAGCTGACTAATTAGCTAGAAGCCTGTCGTAAACAATTTTATGGTTGACTCCTTCCCTGGGCTCAGGGTTCCCTAAAACAGAGGTCCCCAAATCCTGGTCTGTGGCCTGTCCGCCTGAGCTCTGCCTCCTGCCAGATCAGCAGGCAGCATTAGATTCTCATAGGAGCTAGACGCCTATTGTGAACTGCGCATGTGCGGGATCCAGATTGTGCACTCTTTATGAGAATCTAACTAATGCTTGATGATCTATCTGAGCCAGAACAATTTCATCCTGAAACCATCCCCCACCCATCCATGGAAATACTGTCTTCCACAAAAATGACCCCTGGTGCCAAAAATGTTAGAGACCACTCCCCTAAAACTCTCTTCTTAGCTCTCAGCTCCCGTATTATATCTCAACTCAGTACATTGAAGCCCACATCTTTTCCCCATGGATGCCTCATTTCCTATTAGGGAGGCATTTTTTTTGTTTTTTGGTTTTGGTTTTTGTTTTTTTTTGAGATGGAGTCTCGCTCTGTCGCCAAGGCTGGAGTGCAGTGGCGCGATCTCGGCTCACTGCAAGCTCCGCCTCCCGGGTTCACGCCATTCTCCTGCCTCAGCCTCCAGAGTAGCTGGGACTACAGGCGCCCGCCACCACTCCTGGCTAATTTTTTGTATTTTTAGTAGAGACGGGGTTTCACCGTGTTAGCCAGGATGGTCTTGATCTCCTGACCGCATGATCCGCCCGCCTTGGCCTCCCAAAGTGATGGGATTACAGGCGTGAGCCACCGCGCCCGGCCGTCATTTGGTATGTCTTAAGGTGCCTCAGGACCTAGCACAGTCCCTGGTACCCAGTAGGGACCTATGTAATGTTCGTTATTCAATTAATAAATTCATGAATTAAAGAGTGAGAGTGGATTTTGTAATGTTATGACTGATAGAGAAATACTCAGTGATTCTAAGGGATGGGGAAGAATGATTGGAGCTAGAGGTTGTGCTCAGGAAACTATTAAATAGACGTTCCGCAGGAATGGATTGTCGAAGTGTGAGGTTAATGAGGAAGGGAAAATAGAAGATAAAATTTGGTGGTGGAAAAGATCTGGTTCATGATGCCGTGTCAGAGAGCAAAGCTCCTGTCCTTTTAGCCTAATTTGGTGATGCTGTTCTTGCTTCTACCACACCTCCTTTTGCCCTTGGCAGGAGCCTGTGTTGGAAGAGATGGTGATGGGCCTGGGCGTTTTGTTGTTGGTCTTCATGCTGGGTCTGGGTCTGACCCCACCAACCCTGGCTCAGGATAACTCCAGGTACACAGACTTCCTGGCCCAGCACTATGATCCCAAACCACAGGGCCGGGATGACAGATACTGTGAAAGCATCATGAGGAGACGGGGCCTGACCTCACCCTGCAAAGGCATCAACACATTTATTCATGGCAGCAAGCGCAGCATCAAGGCCATCTGTGAAAACAAGAATGGAAACCCTCACAGAGAAAACCTAAAAATAAGCAAGTCTTCTTTCCAGGTCACCACTTGCAAGCTACATGGAGGGTCCCCCTGGCCTCCATGCCACTACCGAGCCACAGCAGATTTCAGAAACATTGTTGTTGCTTGTGAAAATGGCTTACCTGTCCACTTGGATCAGTCAATTTTCCGTCGTCTGTAACCAGCGGGCCACTGGTCAAGTGCTGGCTCTGCTGTCCTTGCCTTCCATTTCCCCTCTGTACCCAGAACAGTGGTGGCAACATTCATTGCCAAGGGCCCAAAGAAAGAGCTACCTGGACCTTTTGTTTTCTGTTTGACAACACGTTTAATAAATAAAAATGTCTTGATATCAGTAAGAATCAGAGTCTTCTCACTGATTCTGGGCATATTGATCTTTCCCCCATTTTCTCTACTTGGTTGCTCCCTGAGAGAACCGCATAGAATAGAAATGCCTTTTTCTTTTCTTTTCTTTTCTTTTTTTTTTTTGAGATGGAGTCTCATTCTGTCACCCAGGCTTAAGTGCAATGGCACAATCTCGGCTCACCGCAACCTCTGCCTCCTGGGTTCAAGTGATTCTCCTGCCTCAGCCTCCCAAATAGCTGAGATTACAGGCATGCACCACTACACCTGGCTAATTTTTGTGTTTTTAGTAGAGACAGGGTTTCACCATTTTGGCCAGGTTGGTCTTGAACTCCTGACCTCAGGAGATCTGCCCACCTTGGCCTCCCAAAGTGCTGGGATTACAGGCATGAGCCACTGAGCCGGGCCACTTTTTCTTTTCAGTCAGTTTTTACAAGTCATTAGGGAGGTAGACTTTACCTCTCTGTGAAGAAAAGTATGGTATGTTGATCTACAGAGAGAGATGGAAAAATTCCAGGGCTCATAGCTACTAAGCAGAATTTCCAAGAGAGGCAAATTGTTTTTTCTGTCAAATAATATTACTTCTACAAATATGAGACCTTGGGGAGGAGTTTCCAAGGACCAAGTACCAACATACCAACAGATTATTATAGTTTCTCTCACTCTGTTACACATACACACACACACACACACACACACACATATACACATATGTAATCCAGCATGAATACCAAAATTCATTCAGGGTAGCCACCTTTTGTCTTAAGCGAGAGATAATTTTGATGTTTGAATGGAATGCTCCCAGGATATTCTCTTGTCATGGTTATTTTATATAAAATTCAAAAACCAATTACATTATTTCCTCTGTAATCTTTTACTTTATCAACTAATGTCTGGCAAGTGTGATGTTTTGGGGAAGTTATAGAAAGATTCCGGCCAGGCACTGTGGCTCACGCCTGTAATCCCAGCACTTTGGGAAGCCAAGGCAGGCAGATCACGAGGTCAAGAGATCAAGACCATCCTGGACAACATTGTGAAACCTTGTCTCTACTAAAAATGTGAAAATTAGCTGGGCATGGTGGCACACACCTATAGTCCCAACTACTCGGGAGGCTGAGGCAGGAGAATCGCTTGAACCCGGGACGCGGAGGTTGCAGTGAGCCGAGATCACGCCACTGCACTCCAGCCTGGGCGACAGAGCGAGACTCCATCTCAAAAAAAAAAAAAAGAAAGAAAATAAAAAAAAGAAAGATTCCCAGTTTATCCCAGTTTATCCCTTATTCTTCCTCAATTCTCAAGATTTGTTTTTAAGTTAACATAACTTAGGTTAACACACTCTTTGTAAAATACACTGTTCAATCTACAGACTCAGTGGTTAGCTTCCTGTTACCTAATTTCTGTTAACAGGTACTTGGATATTTTATTTAGAAAGTGGTTGCCAATAAATTAGTTATAAATCACCAGTTTCACTGCCTTGTGAACACATAATTATTGTGGTCCCAGTATTCCCTATGGTGGCTTCTCCTGCTCCTGGTATTGCCCTGAAATGGGCCAAAAGCCCTGGCTCCCCACTACTCAGGTTATAGAACATTGTCCAGGTACCACCTAGGAGAGCCCAGCCTCACTGGAAGTATCAAATTTAGGAATGGGTTTGAGAAGTAGGTTGCTGGTATGTGCTTAGCACAAGAATCTCTCTTCCTTGGGTTAGTCTATTTCAAAACTGAAAACACTGTCATTCCTTAAGAAAATAGGAAAAAGTATTCCAAACCTCTGTTACTAGAAAATTTGCCATATTACCAAATCTCAAAAACCTCTCAGGAAATGAGAAAGTCCCAGTTTCTGGTAAACTATCTGGGCCCTTTTCTCAAGTTCTCCAACCAGTGCTATTTCCTTGAGGTGAGGCAAAGTTACTCAGGATCATTGCTGCCACTCAAGGCCTTGATAGGGCAAGTCAAAGGCAGGGACCATTATTATATTGATCACATCATAAGCTGTGAAAACTCACATCTTCTCCAAACATCTGCTTGGAGCATTATCGTTGCATAGTTTGCTCTGGTGTTAAGGGAAATGGCTGTTTCATAGGAAATCACATGGCAGTGGGATGGGGGTGTTTCCTGACCTGCTGATGGTACTGGCAGCTGAGCAAGCATTCCTAGTCCTTTTTGGTCTGGGCCTCTTGTTCTATCACAACCACAAGCTGTTTAAAATAAAATGTCAAGTCACAGGCAGGTCATTTTATCCTGAGTGAATCATTTGAAGAATTGAAGTCCTGGTCAGCTGTGATTGTTGGCTTTGCAAGGAAAAAGAAGGAACACTCCAAAATGCTAAGTCCTTTGAAGAATAGTGACATGCAAGGAAGAAAATTCCATGCAATTTGGAGAAGAAAAATTTTTCTAGGAATCTAGTAGCTGAGATATTTTATAGTTTAAAAACAGACTTCCAATATCTTGAGAATAGTTAGCTCTACGAAATAAAGAGGAGTCAATAATATATGCAACTCTGTAGTCATTCGTTATTTTATCCAGATTGACAGAAGCAGAGGAAACCAAGAAAAATGGAAGTGGTTAAAAAAAAATAAAAATGCATTTACTGAGCATTTACCATGTGCTAGGCCTTGTTATAGGCACTTAGATTGATTTTCTTTTCATAACATCCCTAAGAGGTAGGTATTATATGCTCATTTTGCTTATGAGGAAATCTGCTGAGAGAGATTAAGTAATTTTCTCATGGTCACTCAGTCTTTTAGACCGCAGTGTCAAAAGAAGTTCTTACTGTGAGTCAGGGTGGTGCAATGGAGAAAGCGTTTGGCGAAAATCCTGACCCAAAAATACGTGTTGGGATGATGTGGAGATCATTCAATTTTCTCTCGTAGCTACAGTTTTGAGATGCACCCATTGGTATCCACACTGGCCTGCTGTCCTCAAATATTTCTCTATGTCTTGTTTACTTGAGTAGTGTAGAAAAGGTGACGTCCTGGGTCTGCTCTCGCATGCATAGGTGAGGTTTTCTCTGTAGCCACTTATCTTGCTAAACCATATTTTTGGTCCCAAAGAATCAGGATGAGAGAAAGTAGATAAAACCATGGAAACTTGAGGTGTCACCGGAAAAGCAAACCATAGTTTATTGATCTACTGAAGCTATAATCCAAGTACTAAGTATACCTTCAGAAGTTGTATGCACTGTTCTTGGGACAAAAAGGAAATCAAACATCTGCCCTTCCTCCCACAACCTCTTTACTTCCCTCTCCTCCTAACACTGTATCTCACGTCTACAGCTGCAGGCACGCAGATATGACATACAGCTTTACATCTTTACGTGCAAAGGCAAAAGGTGGCTATGGATATAGGAGGTGGCATTTAAAAGAACAATATCTATGTTTGATACTGCTTTCATTATCAATAATGAAAAGGTAGCCTTTCAGCAGAACAAAGTAAGGTACAGGTCGTTTGGAAGCCATTTCAGTCATTCACACAGTGTGATCCACCATTATGAAGCAGAATTTGAAATCAAAAGACAATAGTACCCATATACATCAAACTAGGAGTTCAACTGGGGTCAGTCCTTGGACTGCACATACAGAGTTGGGCAGCCTGACTCTCAAAACATTGCCCTTGCTGATTTGGGTTGCTCACTTCCTATTGAATCAGGGATGATTTTTCTTTGCTGTAGTGAATCAGCCCTGCTGCACTGCAAGAGTCAAGCCGATTCACAATTCACATCAATTCCAGGAGTGACGGCCAGATGGCAGCATCTGGCTAGTCAGTTGGTGAGTGAGTCCACCTCCAATCTTGATTAAACTCTGCTGCTGGGAAGTAGCAATTCTGAGCATAAATGTCTTTGATATCCTGAATATTTGGGGCGTGGAAAGAGCACAGGGTGTTGACTAAGATAGGCCTGGATTCCTTTCTTTAATCCGTCAACGAAAGCAATGAATGTTCTGAAACTACATGGCAATGCTTTTTTTGTTGCTGCTCTGGCTTTTTTTTTAATGCTATAAAATATATGCTTATTTTTCACTGCCAAGAGGTGACAGCACAATGATGCTGCAACGAGAGAAGACAGACAGCTACCAACAACTATTGACAAGACAGGAGGAACATCACGAATAGATGCAAGACAAAGCAATGTATCTCCACGGCCTAGATTTTTTAGGTTATGCATAGAAACAGCAAGGAGAAGAAGACACAATCCAAGTTTTCTTTTGAGGATGTTGTACTGTTTATTTTTTAAACATTTCTTAGCTTTTCTTATTAGTCAATTTCATAAGCCTGGGAAACACCTCTACTCTATCCATTTAATTGCATTTGTTCATTAGCTTACTCATTTCACTTATTAGTTCATTCAAACAGTAGCTATTATCAACTGTCTTCTAAGAACCGTATCTGGGTACTCTGGTTTTGCTTTTTTTTTTTTAAATAGAATTAAAAGGATTTCCAAAAGGACCTGATTTTACATTAGAATTAGAATAATATATTTTAGATTAATGTATAACATATATTATTCTAGAATTAGAATAGATTTTAAATCACATTAGAATAATAGCCACATGACAAAAAAGAAAAGAAAAATAATAAAATTAATGACAAAGAATAAGAATAGTCATATGAGAGGAAAGGCAAAGCCTAAATATTCCTCTGTCCTCTTCCTCCACCTAGATTCCCAGATGTAAGGTATTAAAAGTAGTTTGTAAACTTTCTTTGACGTATCCTGAGTCTATCCAAACTGTCGGGAATTGGAGCCTCCCGGGAACCAAACACTCCCCAAAGATCATACACCTAGGGAATTCCCCCAAGAGACACACAACTGCAGTTTCATATAGGTTCACCTTTTCTCTCTTTTTATACTCTGAGCACACAAGCCTGGCAGCCACGCAGTCAGTCCTTGTCCTGTGTCGTTGTACTGGCTACAGCAACTTCTCTCTGTAAATGAGAAAGGTCTTGCTTTCAGAAAAGATCATGTTTGCAAACTACTCACTCTTGAGGAAGCAAGGGTGGGAAAAGTAGCAGAGATGAGTGGGGAGATGGTGCATATAAGAAGGAGGAAAGAGGAGACTACGGAGTCAGGATGCCAGCTTGCTATTCTCAACACCTTTTTCCAGTGCCCAGTTCTTACCTTATTTCTCCTGCCCCTTGCTTTCTTTTCTAGGCACCTCTAAGGTACTGATGGCTCTGCAGAGGACCCATTCATTGCTTCTGCTTTTGCTGCTCACCCTGCTGGGGCTGGGGCTGGTCCAGCCCTCCTATGGCCAGGATGGCATGTACCAGCGATTCCTGCGGCAACACGTGCACCCTGAGGAGACAGGTGGCAATGATCGCTACTGCAACTTGATGATGCAAAGACGGAAGATGACTTTGTATCACTGCAAGCGCTTCAACACCTTCATCCATGAAGATATCTGGAACATTCGTAGTATCTGCAGCACCACCAATATCCAGTGCAAGAACGGCAAGACGAACTGCCACGAGGGTGTTGTGAAAGTCACAGACTGCCGGGACACAGGAAGTTCCAGGGCACCCAACTGCAGATATCGGGCCATGGCGAGCACTAGACGTGTTGTCATTGCCTGTGAGGGGAACCCACAGGTGCCTGTGCACTTTGACGGTTAGATGCCACCGTGTAGGGATTATCGCGAGTGGTTGACCTTACACTTACTCCTTAAATAGCAGTGAGTAATGCATTTGAGCTGTCCCAGGCTCTGTCTCCTCAGCTCATTTCTTACTCTTTTTCTGTATATAACTCATTCTATTAAATACATTGCATCAAAGAGAAATGGAGACATAAACCTATAATGAATGAGGCTGGGCTTTTCTGTAATAAGCTTCCTTTTATAATACTGGTCAGCTTAGCTCTCTCAGATCCTGTCCTGTGGAATTTAGTTATTATGTGTATTTATGTAGTATTTCAAACATTTCAAAATGCTTTCATCTATGTTTATCACATTTTAATACCACAGCACTTATAATGATGTCATTACATATAGAAGCTCAAAGTTAAGGGATTTGCTGAAGACTATAAAGTTAATGGAAGAATTGAGATAAAAATCCAGTGTAGCTGGCCACTTATCCAGGGCTTTTCCTACTTCATCACAAGGAATGTTTTGAAAGTGCCTGCTTTTTTTATCCTTAAAATTCATCTGTCGGGGGAGGCATTAAAAATTTGGAAATGTATGCTAGCAAAATGTGAGCTCTGTATTTTATGGCATTCTTATGTTTGGGTTGAATAAGATTAAGAAAATGATACTGGGAATTTTCTTTTTCCTGAACCTTTGAATCACCATAGTAAGTCAAAGTATTAAAAAAGGTACTAGATCATTAAGACTTATGTGCTCTTACTGATTGAAAGATTTTTTATGTTTTCCTTGTAATAAAGGACTTAAACCAAAGGTACCTGAGAATACTGTCCTATGGTATTATTTCTTTTTCTCCGATTTTTAAATTCTTCTCCGGTTTCATGCATGCACCTTAATAACCTCATAAACTCTGGTCAAAGCCCATCAGATCCATGACCACAACACGGAAGATTTGTCTCATTTACTCCACAGAGAATGATTCCTCTCAAAGACAATTCTCACAGCTCTTCCTTCTCCCTTAGAATATTTAGAAGCAAATTAGGGAGCTGTTAGGCCTCTGAGCCCAAGCCTGCACGTATACATCCAGATGGCCTGAAGCAACTGAAGAACAACAAAAGAAGTGAAAATAGCCAGTTCCTGCCTTAACTGATGACATTCCACCACTGTGATTTGTTCCTGCCCCACCTTAACTGATCAATTAGCCTTGTGACATTCCTTCTCTTGGACAGTGAGACTCAGGAGCTCCCCACCAGAGCACCTTGTGACCTCCGCCCCTGCCCGCAAGAGAATAATCCCCTTTGACCGTAATTTTCCACTACCAACCCAAATCCTATAAAACTACCCCACCCCTATCTCCCTTTGCTGACTCCTTTTTTGGACTCAGTCCGCCTGCACCCACGTGATTAAAAAGCTTTATTGCTCACACAAAGCCTGTTTGGTGGTCTCTTCACATGGACGCGTGTGACATTTAGTGCAGAAGACCCGGGACAGGGGGACTCCTTCAGGAGACTGGTCCCCTGTCCTCACCCTCACTCCATGAAGAGAGCCACCTATGACCTCAGGTCCTCAGACCAACCAGCCCAAGGAACATCTCACCCATTTCAAATTGGGTAAGCGGTCTTTTCACTGTCTTCTCCAGCCTCTCTTGCTACCCTTCAATCTCCCTGTCCTTCCAGTTCCAGTTCTTTTTCCTCTCTAGTAGAGACAAAGGAGACATATTTTATCCACGGACCCAAAACTCCGACGCCAGTCACGGACTCAGGAAGACAGTCTTCCCTTGGTGTCTGATCATCGTGGGGATGCCTGCCCTGATCGCTCACCCACATTCCATTGGTGTCTGATCACTGTGGGGACATCTGCCTTGGTCATTCACCCACATTCCCTTGATGGCAAGTCAATTGCGGGGACGCCTGCTTTGGGTGATCGTCCACATTACAGCCCAGGGCTGCTCACCACCCCCTTCTCTGTGTCTCTACCTTTCTCTTTAAACTTACCTCTTCACTATGGGCAACCTTCCACCCTGCATTCCCCCTTCTTCTCCCTTAGCCTGTGTTCTCAAGAACTTAAAACCTCTTCAACTCACACCTGACCTAAAACCTAAATGCCTTATTTTCTTCTGCAATACCGTTTGGCCCCAATACAAACCCAACAATGGTTCCAAATGGCCAGAAAACGGCCCTTTTGATTTCTCCATCTTACAAGACCTGGATGATTTTTGTCGAAAAATGGGGAAATAGTCTGAGGTGCCTGACATCCAGGCATTCTTTTACACATCAGTCCTTCCCTAGTCTCTGCTCCTAATGTGACTCGTCCCAAATCTTTCTTCTTTCTCTCCTGTCTGTTTCTTCAGTCTCCACCCCAAGCTCTGAGCCCTTTGAATTCTCCTTTTCTACAGACCCATCTGACATCTTCCCTTCTCTCCAGGCTGCTGCTCACCAGCCAGGCCCCAATTCTTCCTCAGCCTCCACTCCCCCACCCTATAATCCTTTTATCACTTCCCCTCCTCACACCCGGTCCTGCTTACAGTTTCATTCCGTGACTAGCCCTCCCCCACCTGCCCAACAATTTCCTCTTAAAGAGGTGGCTGGAGCTGAAGGCATAGTCAAGGTTAATGCTCCTTTTTGTTTATCCGACCTCTCCCAAATTACTTAGCATTTAGGCTTTTCTTTTTCATCAAATATAAAAACCCGGCCCAGTTCATGGCCCATTTGGCAACTACCCTTAGACACTCTACTCTCCTAGACCCAGAGAAGCCAGAAGGCCGTCTTATTCTCAATATGCATTTTATTAGCCAATCCACTCCCGACATTAAAAAAGCTCCAAAAATTAGATTCTGGCCCTCAAACCCCACAGCAGGACTTAATTAACCTCGCCTTCAAGGTGTACAATAATAGAGAAGAGGCAGCCAAGTGGCAATGTATTTCTGAGTTGCAATTACTTGCCTCCACTGTGAGAGAAACCCCAGCCATATCTCCAGCACAAAAGAACTTCAAAACACCTGAAATGCAGTGGCCAGGTGTTCCTCCAGGACCTCCTCCTGCAGGATCCTGCTTCAAGTGCTAGAGATCTGGCCACTGGGCCAAAGAATGCCTGCAGCCCAGGATTCCTCCTAAGCTGTGTCCCACCTGTGTGGGACCCCACTGGAAACTGGACTGTCCAACTCGCCCAGCAGCCACTCCCAGAGCCCCTGGAACTCTGGCCCAAGGCTCTCTGACTGACTCCTTCCCAGATCTTCTTGGCTTAGTGGCTGAAGACTAATGCTGCTCAATCATCTCAGAAGCCTCCTGGACCATCACAGATGCTTTCAGTAACTCTTACAGTGGGGGGTAAGTCCATCCCCTTCTTGATCAATATGGAGGCCACCCACTCCACATTACCTTCTTTTCAAGGGCCTGTTTCCCTTGCCTCCATAACTGTTGTGGGTTTTGATGGCCAGGCTTTTAAAACTCCCCAACTCTGGCGCCAACTTGGACAACATTGTTTTATGCACTCCTTTTTAGTTATCCCCACCTGCCCACCTCCCTTATTAGGTCGAAACATTTTAACTAAATTATCTGCTTCCCTGACTATTCCTGGGCTACAGCCACACCTCATTGCCACCCTTTTCCCCAGTTCACATACTCCTTTTCCGTCTCCCTACCTTAATCCACAAGTATAGGATACCTCTGCTCCCTCCTTGGTGACCGATCATGCACCCCTTACCATCCCTTTAAAACCTAATCACCCTTACCCCTCTCAACGCCAGTATGCCATCGCACGACAGGCTTTGAGGGGACTAAAGCCTGTTATCACTTGCCTGTTGCAGCATGGCCTTTTAAAGCCTATAAACTCTCCTTACAATTCTCCCGTTTTACTTGTCCAAAAACTGGACAAGTCTTACAGGTTAGTTCCGTATCTGCGCCTTATCAACCAAATTGTTTTGCCTATCCACACTGTGGTGCCCAACCCATACACCCTTTTGTCCTCAATAACTTCCTCCACAACTCACTATTCTGTTCTTGATCTTAAAGATGCTTTTTTCACTATTCCCCTGCACCCCTCGTCCCAGCCTCTTTTTGCTTTTACCTGGACTGATCCTGATACCCATCAGCCTCAGCAACTTACCTGGGCTGTACTGCCACAAGACTTCAGGGACAGCCCCCATTACTTCAGTCAAGCCCTTTCTCATGATTTACTTTCTTTCTGTCCATCTGATTCTCATCTTATTCAGTATTTTGATGACCCTCTACTTTATAGCCCCTCCTACGAATCTTCTCAACAGGACACCCTCCTGTTCCTCCAATATCTGTTCTCAAAAGCATATCATGTATCCCCCTCCAAAGCCCAAATTTCTTCCTCATCTCTTACTTATCTCAGCATAATTCTTCATGAAAACACACGTGCTCTCCTTGCCGATTGTGTCCAGCTGATCTCTCAAACCCCATTCCTCACCACCAAAGAACTCCTTCCCTTCTTAGGCACTGTTGGATATTTCCAGCTCTGGATACTAGGCTTTGCTATCCTAACAAAACCACTTTACAAGCTCACAAAGGGCAACTTAACTGATCCCATAGACCCTAAGTCTTTTCCCCATTCTTCTTTTCACTCTCTCAAAAAGGCCCTGGAGACAGCTTCCACACTAGCACTCCCCGACTTGTCCCATTCTTTCTCCTTACACACTGCTGAAATACAAGGCTGTGCTGCTAGAGTCCTCACACAGGAGCCAGGCCCATGACCTGTTGCCTTTCTATCAAAACAACTTGACTTCACAATTCTGGGGTGGCCCTCATGTGTGCATGCAGTGGCAGCCACAGCTTTAATACTTCTGGAAGCCCTCAAAATCACAAGCTATGCTCCACTTACTCTCTACAGTTCCTATAACTTTCAAAATCTATTCTCTTCCTCACACTTGACACATATACTTTCTGTGCCCCGGCTCCTTCAACTGTACTCACTATTTGTTGAATCTCCCACAGTTACCATTGTTCCTAGTCCAGACCTTCAATCCAGCCTCTCGTCTTATTCCTGATACTACATCTGAGCCCCATGACTGTGTCCCTCTAATCCACGTGGCATTCTCCCCTTTTCCCCATATTTTCCTCTTTCCTGTTCCCCACCCAGACCACACTTGGTTTATTGATGGTAGTTCTTCCAGGTCCAATCGCCAATCACTGGCAAAGGCAGGCTATGCTATAGTGTCTTCCACATCCATCATTGAGGCTACCGGCCTGCCCCCTTCTGCTACCTCTCAACAAGCTGAACTCATTGCCTTAACTCAAGCCCTCATTCTTGCAAAGGAACTATGTGTCAATATCTATACCGATTCCAGGTATGCCTTCCACATCCTTCACCACCATGCTGTTATATGGGCAGAAAGAGGTTTCCTCACTACACAAGGGTCCTCCACCACTAATGCCTCCTTAACAAAAACTCTTCTTAAAGCTGCTCTACTTCCAAAAAAACTGAGGCCATCCACTGCAAAGGCCAACAAAGGGCATCAGATCCCATCGCTCAGGGCAATGCTTATGCTAATAAGGTAGCTAAACAAGCAGCTAGCATTTCAACTTCTGTCCCTCATGGCCAGTTTTTCTCCTTCTCATCTTTTCACTTTACATTTCCAGCTTCGCCTTACACAGGGTCTCTTCTTCCACCTGTGGCTCCTCCACCTACATGTGTCTACCTGCTAATTAGACAGGCACATGTACACTAGTTTTCCTTACCCCCCAAAATCAATTTGCAAATGGGACCCAATAGCTTCCTGTTCCCCTCATGACACCAACACTTCACTACTATTTTGTTTTGTTTTTCTTATTATTAATATAAGAAGACAGGAATATGCCCTTGACTTACTCACTGCTGAAAAAGGAGGACTCTGTATATTTTTAAATGAAGAGTGTTGTTTCTACCTAAATCACTCTGGCCTAGTATATGACAACATAAAAAAAACTCAAGGATAGAGCCCAAAAACTCACCAACCAAGCAAATAATTATGCTGAACCCCCTTAGGCACTCTCTAATTGGATGTCCTGGGTCCTCCCAGTTTTTAGTCCTTTAATACATGCTTTTCTCTTTCTCTTATTTAGACCTTGTGTCTTCCATTCAGTTTCTCAATTCATACAAAACTGCATTCAGGCCATCATCAATCATTCTATATGACAAATGCTCCTTCTAACAACCCCACAATATCACCCTTTACCCCCAAATCTTTCTTCAGTTTACTCTCTCCCACTCTAGGTTTCCACACCACCCCTAATCCTGCTTGAAGCAGCCCTGAGAAACATTGCCCATTATCTTTCTATACCACCCCCCAAAATTTTCACCGCCCCAACACTTCACCACTATTTTGTTTTGTTTTTCTTATTAATATAAGAAGACAGGAAATGTCAGACCTCTGAGCCCAAGCCTGCACGTATACATCTAGATGGCCTGAAGCAACTGAAGAACCACAACAGAAGTGAAAATAGTCAGTTCCTGCCTTAACTGATGACATTCCACCATTGTGATTTGTTCCTGCCCCACCTTAACTGATCAATTAACCTTGTGACATTCCTTCTCCTAGAAAATGAGTCTCAGAACCTCCCCACTGAGCACCTTGTAACCCCTGCCCCTGCCCACAAGAGAATAACCCACTTTGACTGTAATTTTCCACTACCTACCCAAATCTTATAAAACTGCCCCACCCCATCTCCCTTTGCTGACTCCTTTTTTGGACTCAGTCCGCCGGCACCCAGGTGATTAAAAAGCTTTATTCCTCACACAAAGCCTGTTTGGTGGTCTCTTTACATGGACGCATGTGACAGGAACAAAGATATATGAAGATGCTAGCTGCTTAAGGAGGGAAGTGTGAGTGTGTGTGTGTGTGTGCACATGTGTAAGGACAAAACTGACAAAACTGAAAACATCTGAATTGCAGCAGATACAGAAAGAAATCTTACCTGAACTTCTCTCACCTGACTAAAGCAGAGCCTCCCAGAAAGCCCCCGCCACTACCTCCCTCCAGAGGAGTACTCATGTAATGGTAATAGGTCTTTTGCCTGATGTGCACAGCATGTCAATATGCCAAGACACTGGGTTGCAGCAGAGAAAGAGGTTTAATTGCAGGGCTGCCGAACCAAAAGATGGCAGGAAACCTCAAATCCATTTCCTCAAAGAGTTTGAGGCTGGAGCTTTTAAGGATTTGGAGTAGGTGGAAGTAAGAGATCACTAATTGGTTGAAGAATGCAGAGTGAAGTCATGGACAGAGAGATGAAAAAACAGTATTCTCATGCTGATCAGTTCATCTGTGGGGCTCTTTAAAGTTGGTGGTGTCAGCTGTTCTGCTGGAATTCAGGATCTGCATAAACAATTCTTAAACAAAAGCCTTATGATTCTAATGTCAAAGATCTTATCTATGGGAACAATGAGAATGCAAATTGTCAGTATGTAGTGTTCATGACTTTTGGTTACAAGGAAGTGGGTCAAAGTGTAGCCTGATTAACACTTACTTATAATTATATTTCTGTCCAGGATTCTTGCTAACCGTGTGAGGATGACTTCACCCAGACAGGAGATATTCCAAGAAAATTGTGTAAAACTTTATCCAAAGCTTCTATTTGCCTTTCCCAAAAGTCATTTGTTTTCCAGTAGAAGCCATTTCTCCCTCCTTCTTTTCCCCTATGAGTTGATAAATAAACTTTTATCTCTAGCTCTTCATCAAGCCTCTTCATCTGAATGCTTCCACAAGTTATGAATACAACTTGTTTTCTTTCCCCCTGCTAACCTGTCTATAGTTAATACACAGGCTCCCACCCACTGAACCAAAGTTGGTAGAGGGAAAGTTTTCCCTCCTAATAGCCTGTCTGTGTATATTTAGAGTGAGAAAGAAGGATGAGAAGATAATTCTGTCCTTGTCACCATCCAAGCAGTCATGGGAGTTGGGACCTGTGGTATAATAAAGAATAAATTTGAACTTAGTTCCTGGTTCCTGCCACAGAGCTTCTAAAACCCTTGGAATTTCCTGAGTGATAGTGTAACCAAACTGAGGGTCAGCTGATCACTGTTCACTGCTCAAAAGCAAGACTTGTGAGACAAGGGTTGGTGGAAGGAAAACCAGGCTTATTTAAGAGCCACCAACCTGAGGAGATGGTGGACTAGCGCCTCAAAGACTATTTCAAAATTTTAGGCTAGCTAAAGGGATTTTAAGAAGCAGGAGGCATGGAAACTATGAGCAGGAATGATGCAGGGTGCAGGTTTGCGTGTCTTATTCTGATGGCTATCTTCAGTAACGGATCACCTAGAGGTCTGGCTGGCATCACCATGACTGCAACTAAGCTTATGGATTAACCCCCCCTCAGTGATTTTTCTAAGAATATAGGATTCCACAATCTCAAATTCATGCCCGGTTTATTTCAAGATTAGCCCCTGGGTTTCTTAAGCAAGGATATGGCTAGATACTGAATAAAGCAAAGGGTGAGGCTATTCATTTTTGAAGCAGGCTGATTATACCAGTTACAAACTCCCCACCGCCAATTCCTATTTCATTTCTATGGGAGATCAGGTGTCAATTTCTTTCTAGCTACTTCCTGCTGAAAGGGGGCATCACTAGGGAGCTGGAGAATGGAATTTATTTACCTGTAGTTGGAAGTATTCATGCATTCCTCGACTTATGGAAGTGATTATTTACAGCATCACTGACCTGGGAGTTAGGAGTCTTTCCATTCAAGGGAAATGCTATCTTGCAATATCACACATATGGTGCAACAAGAGTATAACCCATAGAGAATATACCTATTCCTATAATCATAGCTGGAATTACTAGTAGTTTTTTCCACCAAGTAGGTCCTGATCCAAATCATGAAGATAACCACTGGTTTAGGGACATTGTGGGGTCAGACACAGCATTGATTTGTCTGTGCATGTCTTGAAGGGCTAAGGAGATGTTTTGCAAATTATCTAGGACATACATAAAACATTTAGCTTCAATTACGGCTCAAGGTCCCTCCCAGCAGCTGTGAGTAAATCAAGGGCCATGTGTTTTTGCAAGACTACTTTTCTCATCATAGTCATTTCAGAGGTTACTAATGAGATGCCCTTAAATGTGTCTTTCAGCACTTGCTATAATTTGTAAGTGCCTCAATATGCCAGATGATGCTTTCTAAGCCTGCTTGGGGAAAAACAAGGGACAGGAGATGGTTGTACGAAGGGAAAACCAGCCTGGTCCATTGGTGTAACACATCTGGAAAGTGTGCAGGCGGCCTGATGGTTTTTGTTAATTAGCCCTGGACCTATGGGAGTCCTAACGTGCACTGCCCTATCCAACCATCAGGTAGACATGGCCGAAGATTAGTTTCACATAACTATTGAGTTCCACTGGGGACCAGCCACCAAATTTTTGGTCTGTGTACAATCAGTGGTAAACAAGTTTGTCTAATATAGCACTAAAGAATGTTCATATTGATGTAGAGGCATCCTATCCACATTTTTAGTAACATTCGGCCAATGATTCTAAGAGTGATTCCTTTGTTCCCAACATAAAGGGGCAATTTGGGTTAAGTGACTAATAGTGGAGATCATCCAGAGGTAATGGTCCCAAATTTGATAAAAACTCACTTACCGTGTAATGGTTATTAGTAGCCAAAATCTTGGGGGCCATCTAGGAAAACTCCTTTAAGAGAGGGATTGCATACTCAGAGGTCCTTTGGATAGTCTGGTTATATGAAGAGTTTTCCAGAATCTGGGTTCTGAAGCGTTATATTAATGCCAGGCCATTTTTTAAAAATATTACCTTAAGGTATCAAAGTCCTGATTTTCCCATCAACAGTTTTTCATATAGGTTTGTAAATGTATCTAATCAGTCCCCTGCAGGGGTGATACTCACTAAAGTAGCCCAGAAGTGCTAGAGATGGGTAGCAATCCACATACCTAGCAAGTATCTTAGTGTAGACTATCTGCATAATGTCGTGCCCACTGTAGAAATAGACTAGTTTTAGCAGATGTCAAAAAAGTTTACTCATTATGATAAAGACTAACAGAAATTTCATCCTATAGTACAAAAAGATTTTTAAGCAGTAGCTTCAGTTCTCCAGTTGGCTCACAAGTCCAACCAGGTTGATTGTCTGCTGTGTCAGGTTGGGGAAGGACGATTTTTACTGAAATGTGATGTATGCATGGTTTGACTCCAGCCAGCTTAACAGATGAATGAGTAGTTAATAAAACATCATAATGACCTGTCCACTTTTTGGCTGGCTATTGTTGGTCCAGTCCTTGTTTTTACCAAGATTTTAGCAGCACTTTATCGCTAGATGAAAAGGGTGAAGGGGCTTGTTTGTAAGACACATAAAACTGGAAAGAACAAAAAGAACAAACTTGTGCAGGGTTAGTGATTTATGTCTTAGTTGTTGTACATATTGTTTAATTCTTGATTAATTTATTAAGTCCAAGAGTGGCGTCCCTGGCCAAGAAGTTCAGAAGGGCCTCCCACACACAATTTCAAAAAGGCTTAATTTAAGCCCACTTCAGGGTGCTACCCCAATCCATAGCAGGGCAATAGGTAAATTCCTTTACCATTTTAAATCTGTTTACCGATAGAGTTTTGCCAGGGTTTTTGTTTTGTTTTGTTTTGTTTTGTTTTTGTTTTTGTTTTTTAGCATGTGGATTATCTTTTCAGTCTTTCCAGTTGATTGTGGCCTCTAACAAGAGTGTCATTTCCATTTGATCTGTAATGCTTGGCTTATCCTTTGTGTGATCTCAGAAATAAAAGAAGGATTATTGTTGCTTGATATGGAGTAAGGAAGTCCAAATCAAGGAATGATTTCTTTTAGCAGAGCCTTAGCTACTTCTGCAGCTTTCTCAGACTTGTTCGGATAGGCTTCAATGTCTTGCTTGGGTAAGCTTCAACCTTTCCAGAAAATGTGTCTACAAACACTAGTAGGCATTTATAATTCCCAATGTTTTGGGCATCTAGGTGAAATCAACCTGTCGGTCCTCGAATGGTCATATTCTTTTGTATTGTACCCTCCTCTGGGAAGAGTTGCATGCAGCTCTTGGATCATTTGGGGCACATAGATAACATGCTTATATAATCTTTTGAATGATCTTTTGAAGGTGTGGCCCTTTGAGATATGGCTACACCAGGTGAGCCAGTCCATCTCTGCCATAGAGTGTCCCCTCATGCAGGTGTTTTAGGACTGGGTATACCAGGGCCTCAGAGAGTAATATCCCATGAGTGTTAGCTTTGCATGAGGAACGAGGGTCTGTGTTGGTCAATGTCCACTCATGTGTGCATTCTTCATTTCATTCAGTGTAGTGGAGTTTAAATTCTGACAAGTCTAAATGGAGTATTAAGGTCCCAAGTAAATATGTTTCTTGAGTGGCCTGCTTTGCAGCTTTATCAGCCACTTGATTCCCTTTGGTTATTAGGTAGTCATCCTTTTGGTGGCCTTGGCAGTGCATAATAGATAGCAACTTGAGCTGGCAGAACAACTGCCTCTAACAAAGCTAAAATTTCCAGTAGGCATTTAATGTCTTTATTTCTTGAGGTTAATAATCCCCTTTCTTTCTGAATGACCCCACGAGCATACACTACTAAGAAGGCATATTTGGAGTAGGTGTAAATGTTTACCCATTTCTCTTGAGACTGTTTTAAGGCCCTGATGAGAGCAATCCATTCAGCTTTTTGTGCTGAAGTACCAGCAGTGGAGACATAGGCTTCTACTACCTTGTCTAGGGTCGCTGGAGCATACCTGGCCTGGCGTTGTCCTCCTTCTGCGAAACTGCTTCAGTCAGTGTATAGCTCCCAGTCCAGAGTGGCCATCAGATGATCTGACAGATCTGGTCTGCTGGAATAGACTGCATCAAGAATTTCTAAACAATTATGCTCCAGTTCATAGTTGGACTCAGTGGCTGGGAGCAAGGTGGCAGGATTCAAGACTGTGGTGGTTTGCAGGAAACAATTTGGTTATCTAATAGGCTGGCTTGGTATTTGCCCATATGCCCCACTGTCAGCCAGTAACCTCCCTTTTGTTACAATAAGGTTAACACTTGATAAGGCACAAATGCAGTAATGGGCTGTCCTAGGGTGAATTTTTCTGCTTCCTGTAAGGTATCACAGGTAGCTGCCATGGCCTGAAGACAAGGTGGCCATCCTCTGGTAATCTGCTCCAGTTGTCTGGGAAAGTAGGCTACGGGTTGTGGGGAATTCCCATGTAGTTGAATTAGTATTTCCTGTCCTGTGCCCTGTTTTTCATGGATATAGAGTCTAAATAGCTTTCAAGAGAATTGGGCAGTCCTGATGCTGGAGCTGACACTAATTTTTTTTTTTTTTGATGGTATCAAATGCCTGAAGGCATTCAGCCATCCAGTTTAGGGCTCCTGAATCTAATCCCTTTAGAGCCTTGTAGAGAGGTTTGACTATGAGTCCAAAATTAGGGATTCAGATTCAGCAGAAACCTGCCACACCTAAAACCCCCCACAGTGTCTTCTGTTCCCAGGGGCCTTTATTGCTGCTATCACCTGTTTCTGGTCAGACATCAAGCTCTGCTTTCCTTGTTTTGAGTCAGAACCCAAGATAGGTCACTTCTTGTTTACAAATCTGAGCTTTCTGAGGTGATATGTTATGTCCGTATTATATTAAATAGTTTAAGATTAAGATAGCATTAGATAGGCACCTCTCATAGCCTTGGCTTGTGATTAACAAGTCATCCAAATATTTTAGCAGAACCCCATCATCTAGTTGAAAATCTCTGAAGCCCTTTGCCAATATTTTGCCAAAGATGGTAGGTGAATTTTTAAAACCTTAAGATAATACAGCCTAACAATATTGGAAGGTGTTTTTAGTTTCCAGGTCTTGCCACTCAAAGGTGAACAGCATCTGGTCCCTCTCTTCAATCAGGATGCAAAAGAAAAAAAAGTATCCTTTAAGTCTAATACCAAAAACTACCCATAGTGCCCTGGTATATCAGTCAGTAAGGTGTAAAGGATGGGCATAGTTGGGTGAATGTCTTGGACAATGTCATTAATGGTTCCCAAATCTTGTACAAATCAATATTCATTTGAGTGTGGGTTTTTAACAGGCAGGATAGGGGCATTGTATGGAGATCTGTAAGGACCTATTTGTCCATTTTTTAGAAACTTCTGTAATATAGGTTGTATCCCCTCTAAAGCCTCTCTTTTTAGAGGGCACTGTGTTTGGGGAATACCTTAGCCCCTTCATTTATTTCTGTGCACACAGGCTGTGTATTTTTTAGCTCTACCTGTGGTCCCATCTGCCCTCATGACTACTTACTTGCTCACAGATTGCTGGCAGGAGGCATTCTTTTTCTTCCTAGGGGTCTGTGAGCAGCATCTGCAGCTGCAAAGCTTGCTCTGGCAGGACCTGCAGATGAAGTTGTTGTTTTTCTGGAGAAAAAGTCACATGGCAGTTTAGTTTACAAAGCAAATCTCACTCCAGCAAAGGAATTGGGTATTCCAGCATATAGAGGAAACTGTGTCTCAGCTCCAGATCTCTGTGTCCAGCAGTCTGCAGACTCTCCAGAGTCTGGAGAAAGGCTTTTTGCTGCATCTTGCCAGTGACAACCATCACAGGCACTGTTTTCCTAGTACTTTCAGTTTCTTTATTGTTTCTGACTGAATAAGTCACACTTGTATTGATTAAAAAGTCAATCAATTTGTTCCCCATTGTCAATCATACCTGAGGTTCCTGTGAGGAAATTAGAACCTGCTCCAAAAGATTTGGGCCTCCTTCACTATCTGAGCTACAGTCCTGCTTTACCATCAGCTGGTATGTTTTTTCTCTGTCACTGTGTCTTCCTTCTTCTGGTTTCCCTGTCTTTTCTTTAATTTGGGGCACTCAGATTTCCAGTGACCTTCCTCCTTGCAGGGGGCAGACTGATCATTATCTAGAGTTTTGTTCTGGCCACCTCCCCGTGCCTGGTTTTACCTTTTCAGAAATACATTCTTTCCACTGATTCCAAGTGTATCATGGCTTGCTTTAGCTTTTTGGCCTTCCTGGCATTATATACTCTGAAGGCAATGTCCGCCAGTTGAGAAAGGTTTATTCCAAATACCCCCTCCAGTTTCTGCAGTTTTCATTTAATATTGGATGAAAGTCATGTTTACCATTCTCATATTCTCAGGAGCTTCTGGATCATAGTCCATATACTTGTGGTAAGCCTGGTAAATGCACTGCAGAATTTCACAGGGGTTCTCATCTGCCTTTGGGAGCACTGCCTTGGCTTTATTGAAGCTCTTTTGCATTCCTCTCTTTAACCCTGCCGACACATACTTTTTATAATGACTCAACACAGCCATTCCTCCATTGTTGGGGTCCCAAGTAAAATCTGCAAGTGGAGCAGCCATTTCTATTCCTTCCCCATCCTGGGGAGAGGAGCTAACACCTTGGCCCCTCTGGGTCCTGGGCTACATTTGGTGATCCTGCGAGGGCTGGTGCCCCCAGTACCACATGGGAGGGGAAATTTAAGATATTTATGAGGCCCATATCATCAATATCCTCTTCCTTTTGGGTCTTACTATCTATCTGGAAAGAGAAATCTCTTTTTCCCTTTTCTCCACATCTTTCACATAGACCCCTCATGTGCTGAGTCTTTGTTATGTAATAAATGCTTGAACACATGGAATCTCATTTCATTTCCCAGATCTCAGGCAAAATAACTCCAACTGTAATAAGGTGTACTAGTTTAAATCACTGTTCAGTAGCCACCATTTTTCAGATTCCAACACATACATAGGCCAAACAGTGTTACAATGAAAAAAAATCATTATCTTTTTTGTTGAGTTCATAGCTATAAGCTTTCCAATAAGCCAATATACAGCCCAATGGCCACTTAAATGGAATGGAAGTCAAGTTGCCTATTCTCAGGGGAGAGATCAAAAGAACACAAACACAGATCAAAACAGAGTACTCCTGAACCAATTCCTGTAGAAGGAGACTGGGAATTTAATAAATCTTAGACTAACTGATACTGCAAAAGACCTATGTCAGGTCCAAATAGCACAAAGCCCAAATGGCAGAGACAGAGGATTTCTAGCATGTAAACTGGTTTGACTTACCCAGTCTTGAATCCTGTCAACTTCCTCAACTATCATTTTCCTTACACTAATAAAGCATTGCAGGCAGCTGATGCCACAGAGAGGGAAGGAGGGAAAAGATGTTCTTGGCAGCTGTTGGGACATCCCTAGAATCCCAGCTGGGGGGTCAGCTAGCTACGAGCAGCTGATACTCATGAGAAGTTGTTGCTCTGCCTAGTAGCATGAATGAGTAAGCCCTGGCATGATGCCACAGCCAATTGCTCCATCCATTGGAAACCAGGCAGGCTAGACCTGTAGAGACATATAGCCCCACGCTGGGTGATAAAAAATGTAACCAAATTGTTGGAAGTAAGTGCTCAGTGCCGCAGAATGAAAATAGCACTCAGGCAAAAATTTTCTCAGCAAAGCAATTTACTTCTATAGAAGGGTGCATCTCTCAGATGGAGCAATGGTGAGAGCACACCAGACAAGGGAGGAGAAGGGCGTCTTATTCCTAATGCAGCTAGTCCCTACTGCTGTGTCTTTCCCCTATTGGCTAGGGTCGGACCACACAGTCTAAGCTAATTCCAGTTGGAAATTTTAAAGAGAGCGAGTGTATGAGCTGGAGTGGCGGGGTGAGTAGTTTCAGCAGGAAGGACAGTTACAGAACAGGTGACTAAGGATGCCTAAGGACAGAACAGGTGATAGAGGCTAGGAGGGGGTTGTTTACTGAAACTAGAGGCAAGGGGGCGTAAAGAACAAGGAAGTTAAACTTTAAAATGGAGAACAAAGAACAGGGAAGCTGAAAATACTGAAGTATTGGTTCTTTGAAGAGGAACTCAGAACTCATTGTACGTAATGATTTTTTCTCCCTCTTGAATTTTTTTTTTTTTTTTTTTTGAGACGGAGTCTTGCTCTGTCACCCAGGCTGGAGTGCAGTGGCGCAGTCTTGGCTCACTGCAAGCTCTGCCTCCTGGGTTCACACCATTCTCCTGCCTCAGCCTCCTGAGTAGCTGGGATTACAGGCACCCGCCACCACGCCCGGCTAATTTTTTTGTATTTTTTAGTAGAGACAGAGTTTCACTCAGGATGGTCTGAATCTCCTGACCTCATGATCTGCCTGCCTCGGCCTCCCAAAGTGCTGGAATTACAGGCATGAGCCACCACGCCCAGCCACCCTCTTGAATTTTAAAGGAAGTTAACAGGCTAAACTCTGAAGAGGAATTTACTGTATCCTACAATCGCCCCCCTTTCAATTTTCATAGGCCTTCCTCTTCAAACCTTTTTAACATGTCTTGGCTTTGCTGCTTGACTTGATCCTCTAAAACAAAAAAGCTTTTCTGAATAAGGTGGAGGAAAGTTAAGGGAGGTTTTAGTAGGTGCTCTTTCTATAAGTCTTTGCACTACCCCACGGATGCACGGTATGACACAATACCCAATGAGAATGAGTACACCTATTACGGCTGCAAGAGAAGTAAGAATTGAGGCTATGATCTTTTCCATCTACTGAACCACCTTTCTAGCCATCCTGAGAAAGGGTTATTGACTCCAGAATTTTTAGCTAATTCATTGGATAAAGCGGTAAGTCCTTGTAAGACCCTTGTTATGCTCCCAGTGGGGGCAGTGTTGTTTGGGATAAAGGTACAGCCCTGAGTTTTGATCATAACACCAACACTGCCTTTTCCAGCTAATATCATATCTAGGGCCATTCTGTTTTCCCAGGCCATCTGGCTAGTGGGCCCCAATTGTTCTGCTATCCCTTTGACAGCATCTCTGGTGTAATTAATAAACCACTGCTAATTATAATAGATGTAATTTATCCAATCTATGTTTTTATTAATTGTCACCCACAAAATTCTGCAGCTATTTAATCTTGACTCAAATCCTGCAGCTATTTAATCTTGATCTGTAAATTTATCTGGTACTCCTCATGGGACTCCAATTGCATCTAAATAAACGTGGGAGTTGAAAGACCCATAAGGAGCTTCCCTTGTTTTATGATGTTGTATTTTTCCTCTCTCTGGTTGATGAAATGCTGAGGTGAAAGGGATAGCCAATTAAACTAGAGCACAAGTGCTGCTCCAGTTACTTGGCAGAGTACAGTAAAGGTCCACCACAATACCACCATACATATGCTTGGGGATGAACAAGGGCTGACTGATTGGTAAGCTCTTGGAAAGTCTTAAGCTCACTGCATCCTTTTAGGTCTCCAAGGGATGCTAAGTTTCCTCCCTGTAGCGAGAGATACAAGTGAACTTAGTGTCAGGAGACAGAAGCTGGATGGAACTTGGGGGCTGATCTGCAGGGTATTGAACTTCAGGATATAGCAGAGAGAGCTTGACACAACTTTTTACCCCAGGCTGTGTAATCCTGGAAAAAAGCAACCATATAGCCCATGCCTAGTAGACTAAAGGACTATCCTAATGGAAAGGGGACAATCTGGGCCTCTAGTCTGCCGTGTGCACAAGCATAACAAGTGGTTTTGTTTAAAGTGTGGATGGAATGTTTTATCCATTCCAACCAGGCATTAGCATCTTGATATTCTGTCTCAATTGCCAACGTTTGTTTTAGGTCTTTAACTTCTATAATAACTACCTTGGTCTTGTCATTAGATGGAGGAGGAACAACAGTTTTGTTGTGAGAGCTTTTGGAAGAAGGCTTAAGGGAAGGTGTAGGCGGCGGAGGATCAATGAAGTATATTTCAAAGGATCTGATAGGGTCTGTTCCTGAAACCTCAGCCCCCACACCATAAAACCGGCTTAAAGAAGGGAACCGGCTTAGAGAAGGGGAAGAGGCTTTGAGGGTTTGAGATAATAACCTGTATTGGATTGCACTGGTTCAGCTGACAGCTAGATGAAGCTGTTCCTTTAGTAAAATGAATGTATGACTTTAGGAAATTACAACCACTGGTTGGGGCAGCCCATCCTTGCTCTTTAGTGGTCCACAGAATGTTGGACCAACTGTGGCATAAAAGCTCTGTCTTGCAGGGGCAAGACTCCCAGCTGATACTGGGGTCTTCACTGAAATATCTCCGGACTAAATGATCCCCATTCACTAACGTCCAGTCTGAGGAGAGCCAGGAAGGACAGAAGTAATTTTCTGAAGTGGAGAGCTGTCTTTAACTTGACAAGTCTCCACAAGGTATAACAAGGCAAGCATCAAATGTAACAGTTTGAGGCGAAATTGACTTTGTTACATTAATAATGAGGTGGTCAGCAATAGAGTGAGGAAAGAAGAAGGAGTAATAAGAGAGTTAAATTTTTCTTAGCTTGGCCGGGCGCAGTGGCTCACGCCCGTAATCCCAGCACTTAGGGAGGTCGAGGCGGGTGGATCATTTGAGGTCAGGAGTTCAAGACCAGCCTGGCCAACATAGTGAAACCCCGTCTCTACTAAAAATACAAAAATTGTACAGGCGTGGTGGTACACGCCTGTAATCCCAGCTACTCGGAAGGCTGAGGCAAGATAATTGCTTGAACCCCGGAGGTGGAGGTTGCAGTGAGTGAGGATCACACCAGTGCACTCCAGCCTGGGCAACAGAGCAAGACTCTGTCTCAAAAAAAAAAAATTTTCTTAGCTTTAGTTTGGTAGGGTTTTCCCCTGGGACTATGGCCCACGACTCTGGAGGGGGCGGCACTTTCTTGACTTGGGTGTGATAGGTCCGTCCTTTTTCTGCTGTCTGGACTTCGGTTTCAGTAGTTAGGAGCACTGGGTAAGGTCCTTCCCAGGCCAGTTCGAGCTTTTCCTCCTTCTAGTTTTTGATGAGGACGGGATCTCCAGGCTGATGTTGATGTACTGGGAACTCCAGGGATGGTGCCTGTGCTAAAAGACCTTTAGTTCTAAGGAAAGAGAAAGTGGAAGATAAACCAAGTATATAATGTCTGAGAAACTGATCTTTTGTTTCTAAGATGGAAATGTCAGCAGTGGAGTGTAAATACGGCAACCCATATAGCATCTCATATGGGGATAGGCCAACATCTTTTTGAGGGGTGGTTCAGATTCCTAACAAGGCAATGGGAAGGCATTTAGTCCGTGGCAACTGAGTCTCTAAGACTAGTTTGGTTAAGTGACTCTTCAGGGTTTGATTTATTCTTTCTACTCTTCCCGATGAAGATGGGTGCCAAGGAGTATGGTATTCCCACGTTATGTCTAGTGCTTGGGTTAATTTCTTAATGATATGTGCAGTGAAATGAGTTCCATTATTTGAATTAATATTTTCAATTTATTTGCCCAGATCCATTGGAGGAACCACCATCTATGACAGCTATAGTCCTATGAAATGTATTTTTGAAGTAATAAGACTTGAAAGCCAAAATTACTCCTTGATCCATGGGCTGCAGAACTGCAGAATGGATGTTGTGTGAGCAGGCATGGAAACTATGGAAACTAATACCTTTGAACATCTCCATCAGAGGCCTTAGGTAACCAGGTGCATTGCCAATCAGCAGTAGTATTTTGAAAGGAATCTTTTTTTCTGAGCAGGTCTCAATAATGAGCTTAAAATATTCAGTAAACCATGTTGTAAACAGATGTGCTGTCATTCAGGCTTTGTTGTTCCATTTATAGAGACAGGCAAAGTAGATGCAGCATAATTCCTAAGGGCCTTAGGATTTTCAAATGATACATGAGCACTGGCTTCAACCTGAAGTCTCCAGTGGCAGGTGCCCCCTGACAAGAGAGTTGGCCTGTCCTCTGAAGCTCTGAAGCCAGGCACTGACTCCTCCTCTCTAGCTATGGGAGTCCCAGATGGCACCTTCTTCCAGTATAAAGCTGTCTCATCTACACTGAAAATCTGTTGTTTAGTGTGGCCACTTTTATCAACGATCTTATCTAGAGCTTCTGGAGAACTTGCTGCAGCTTCTCCTCAGCACTTGCTGCTTCATCCTGCACTTTTATGTTATGGAGACAGCTTCTTTCCTTAAACCTCGTGAACCAGCCTGTGTTGGCTTACAACTTTTCTTCTGTAACTTCCTCACCTCTCTCAGCTTTCACAGAATTGAAGGGCCTGATCTGGATTTGACTTTGGCATAAGGGAATGTTGTGGCTGGTTTGGTCTATCCGAACCACTGAAATTTTCCCCATATCAACAACAATAAGGTTGTTCTGCTTTCTTATCACTCGTGTGTTCACTAGAGCAGAACTTTTAATCTCCTTCAAGAACTTTCCCTTTGCATTCGCAACTTGACTAACTGGCTCAACAGCCTTTGGCCTATCCTGGCTTTTGACACGCCTTCCTCACTAAGCTTAATCATTTTCAGATTTTTAAAGTAAGAGACATGTGACTCTTCCTTTCACTTGAACACATAGAGGTCATTGTAGGGTTACTAAATGGCTCAGGGAATAGGGAGGCCTAAAGACAGGAAGATGAGGAAGCCTCCAATCAGTGGAGCAGTCAGAACACACACATTTATCAATCAAGTTTGCCGTCTTCAGTTTGTGGCATCCCAAAATAATTACAATAGTAACATCAAAGATCACTGACCACAAATCACTGTCAGATATAGTCACGGAAAAAGTTTGAAATATTCTAACAATTACCAAAATGTGACACACAGAAGCACTAAATGCTGTTGAAAAAATGGCGCTGACAGATTTGCTCGATGCAGGGTTGCCATAAGCCTTCAACTTGTAAAAAACACACTATCTGCGAAGTGCAATAAAATGTTTCAAAGGTATTACAACTTTTTAGTCTGGAAATCTGAACAATATTTTACTTTTTCACAGTGAGCATGTATTCATGTGGAACTTACATAATTAAAAAAGTAAAGTTGTATTTGAATGCATGTGGGCTACAAGTAAAAAGGAACATGAAATAATAGTTTTATAAAGCGGAAAGATTTATGGGTCTAACTCTGTGTCATATTTAGGTTTTCTAATAAATGGGTAAGAAACAGAAGGAGAGACAGAGTTAGATAAAAGGTGTAGACTGTAGGCTTTGCTGCTTCGAGAACTTGGTGCTGATTAGAGGTGTGATTGCATTCATGGTATTAGGGATGAGTGTCACGAACTGCTGCGTGTTCTGCTGGTGAGCTTCACTGCAATACTGCACTAACCAGTGAGAGTAAGCCTGCAGCGCAGCCAGGGACTGAGCATGTACATCAATGAGATCGTTTCAATACTGACGGCACATCAGTTTCAATGTTGCACAATTTTTTTTTTTTTTTTTTTTTGAGACAGAGTCTTGCTCTCTTGCCCAGGCTGGAGTGCAGTGGCACGTTCTCAGCTCACTGCAACCTCTCCCTCCCTGGTTGAAGTGATTCTCCTGCCTCAGCCTCCCGAATAGCTGGGACTACAGGCACGTGCCACCACGCCTGGCTAATTTTTTGTATTTTTAGTAGAGACAGGGTTTCACCATGTCTAGACCGAGCCAGGATGGTCTCGGTCTCCTGAACTTGTGATCCACCCACCTCGGCCTCCCAAAGTGCTGGGATTATAGGCGTGACCCACCACACCTGGCTCAATGTTGTACAACTTTATCTGAGATCCGTACAGAGTGACTTTGACCAACCTCTCCATGACTGTGAGGGCATCATTGAATCATGCAGCAAACACATCCCCAGTAAAGTACCCGGCCAGGTGGTCCACGGCCTGCAGCAGGGAGCTCAAGTCTCTCAGGGAGCAGTGTAGCCACCAGCAGTCAGCAGTCGTTCTCCGCCATGATGTTCAACCTGTGTCCTGACCCTGAAGTAACTATAAATTGCTGTAATCCCAAATAAACTTCTAAATTGCCCTGAAGAACTGGGAACAGTGTGGACAAGGTGTGCGTGGGAAGGAGCTCCATCACTTTGGCCACCACCTCCAAGCTCTGCCGTAAGTACCGCTGTCACTCTATCTGCTGATCGTCATCCAGAGTCTCGTTATCCAACTCCTCCAGCTGGCCTGGTTGTATCTGAACTGGATTCGATTCAATACCTCTGTGTGGAGGAGCACCAGGGCATCTTCGTACCTATTGAGAACTGCTTCCTTGTCTCCAAGACGACTTTTAATTTTATTTGTCAGATAGTCCAGAAAGAGCATCCAGATATCCAAACAAGAGAATTAACCATAGTCCAGAAAGAGCATCCAGATATCCAAACAAGAGAATTAACCTTTATGAGTAGGCTGATGAAATGTGTACTTGAACAAAAGTGTCAAAAACTCCACCACCGGGAACTGGGAGTAAGACTCGATTCTTCTTAGGTGAACACTCACAAAGCCGAAGAAAGCTGGTAAACTCGACATAGCTCTCATCGAGCTCTTCTAGCCTGCTCTTCACTGTGTGGGCATTGTTATCCTTGGTGATTTTCTGCAGGAGGTAGAAAGTCTGCTGGAACATAAGCAGTAAATACTCCTTGAATTCCATAGGCACACAGTTCTTGGACATGAGTTCTTTGATGCAGGACATGGCCAGGACCCCCAGCCGGCTCCACTCCTGAACCCAGACACAGTTCTGGCTGCTGCCATTAACTGGCAACATCTTTCTGGCCCGGATGTCACAGCCAAATCACACAAAGTGGAAGATGGTGGTAAGGAGGGATGGGGTGCTGCTGGCAGACAGAGGAATCCAACTGAAGAGATGGGCCAGGCACTCCAAGGCCAAGGAACAGATATACTAACTCACCACATCAAGGATGGGAATTGGCTGATTCATCAGTTTGGCTGAACTAGGACTCTGCAACAGGTTACTCAGTAAGTCACCACTTTCTCCTGAGGTCGGGGAGGGTGGTGGAGTGGCAGCAGTAACACTGTGTTTGTCCCAGACAGTCTCCAAGATACCTGTCAGTAGCCCAAGCACAGTCTGCACCTGGTCCAGTAGCAGCTTCCGCAACTCCTCCTTCCAAGCCACACTGAGGTCCGCACGGGGACAAGCCAGCTCCTCTGAAGTTGTCTTCAACATGATCAGCCCAAGGGGGGTTGTCACAGGGGATTGGTTCAACTGCAAAATGTTAGTAAAAACGTCATGGTAGAACATGGGCCAATCCTGACGTCCAATATCAACAATAACTTTGCAGAGCTTGTTCCCGATAAAGTAAGGTAAGGTTTTATGGTGAGCCAAAAGGAATTTGGGCAGTCAGCTGTGGATTTCCATCTCATCCTGAGATGGGACCCCAAGCCACATTTTATTGATCAGATTCTCAAAAATTGTTAAATTGTACATCATTACATAGCCATTCCTAGTGCTGTAGAGAAAGTACAAGAAGAATCTCCAGGCTCCTATTTGGGGGGCAAAGTTATTAAGAAGCTCCTCTATCTCACGTTTTCTTTCATTGGTCGTACCATCGTGAAAAAGTTCTGTCATCAGACTTTCCAATGCCCTGAGAGAGGCTTCTTCAGATGCCATGCTGATCGGGGAGGGGGCGGCTCAGATGAGCTGGTTCTCGGGCTTTGGACACGTCCCACTCGCACAGTTCAGGTCACGGTCCCGGCAGACTAGGGAAGTCCCCCACCCATGCAAAGACAACCCCTTCCCCACCGGGCCCCAAGGGGATCCTCTAAAAAGGTCAGGGCTGCCTGGGTCGCCTCATCAGGGGCCCCCGAGACAATTCATCTAGACCCACCCGCCCCTCCACAAGGAAACTGAAAAAGCAGGAAATGGGGTTCGGATGCTGGCGAGGAGGTCAGCAGCTCGGGATCCCCGCCCGGCCCAAACCCCCCGCGGGAGAGGCTGCGGGTGCAGGCAGGGGCTCCCCGGCCTCCACCGGCAGAGGTGGTGGCGGGCTCTGCCCCGAGGCTGAAGGGGCGGAGGCTGATAGGGCCTTGGCTGCGCACCCGGGGCAGCCAGCTCAGGGGACAGGCCCAGGGGCCCAGGCTGTCCTCTCTGCCTCAGCCCACAGGGCAGCTGCCACCGCCCCCTAGAGCATCCCTGAGCGCGCCCGCCCTGGAGCCCCTTGCTGGTACATCACGGCTGCCCGCAACCACTGCATCTTTTAAATCTGCGGAACAAAGCTGGAGGCATCATGCTACCTGACTTCAAACTATACTACAAGGCTACAGTAACCAAAACAGCATGGTACTGGTACCAAAACAGAAATATAGATCAATGGAACAGAACAGAGCCCTCAGAAATAACGCCGCATATCTACAACTATCTGATCTTTGACAAACCTGACAAAAACAAGCAATGGGGAAAGGATTCCCTATCTAATAAATGGTGCTGGGAAAACTGGCTAGCCATATGTAGAAAGCCGAAACTGGATCCCTTCCTTACACCTTATACAAAAATTAATTCAAGATGGATTAAAGACTTAAACGTTAGACCTAAAACCATAAAAACCCTAGAAGAAAACCTAGGCATTACCATTCAGGGCATAGGCATGGGCAAGGACTTCATGTCTAAAACACCAAAAGCAATGGCAACAAAAGCCAAAATTGACAAATGGGATCTAATTAAACTAAAGAGCTTCTGCACAGCAAAAGAAACTACCATCAGAGTGAACAGGCAACCTACAAAATGGGAGAAAATTTTCACAACCTACTCATCTAACTCAAACAAATTTACAAGAAAAAAACAAGCCCATCAAAAAGTGGGCAAAGGATATGAACAGACACTTCTCAAAAGAAGACATTTATGCAGCCAAAAGACACATGAAAAAATGCTCATCATCACTGGCCATCAGAGAAATGCAAATCAAAACCACAGTGAGATACCATGTCACACCAGTTAGAATGGCAATCATTAAAAAGTCAGGAAACAACAGGTGCTGGAGAAGATGTGGAGAAATAGGAACACTTTTACACTGTTGGTGGGACTGTAAACTAGTTCAACCATTGTGGAAGTCAGTGTGGCGATTCCTCAGGGATCTAGAACTAGAAATACCATTTGACCCAGCCATCCCATTACTGGGTATATACCCAAAGGACTATAAACCTTGCTGCTATAAAGACACATGCACACGTATGTTTATTGTGGCACTATTCACAATAGCAAAGACTTGGAACCAACCCAAATGTCCAACAATGATAGACTGGATTAAGAAATGTGGCACATATACACCATGGAATACTATGCAGCCATAAAAAATGATGAGTTCATGTGCTTTGTAGGGACATGGATGAAATTGGAAATCATCATTCTCAGTACACTATCGCAAGGACAAAAAACCAAACACCGCATGTGCTCACTCATAGATGGGAATTGAACAGTGAGAACACATGGACACAGGAAGGGGAACATCACACTCTGGGGACTGTTGTGGGGTGGGGGGAGGGGGGAGGGATAGCATTAGGAGATATACCTAATGCTAAATGGCGAGTTAATGGGTGCAGCACACCAGCATGGCACATGTATACATATGTAACTAACCTGCACATTGTGCACATGTACCCTAAAACTTAAAGTATAATAATGATAATAACAAATAAATAAATAAATAAATCTGCTACTGTAAACCACTGGTGGCTGTATGGGATCCTACTGATAGTAGTATTAGGATTGGCAACAACAGAGTGTGTAGTTTGGAGTATCTGATTAATAGCTCTAAGGTCTTGCCCTAACCAGTATGAGCCATCTGCCTTTTTACAGGCAATATTGGAGTGTTACAGGAAGCCATATAGGATTGAAGAAGCCCGTCATGGAGAAGACCTTCAATCAGAGGTTTTAAATTTACCCTGGCTTTTAAAGGAGTAGAGTATTGCTTTCTCTTTACTACTTCCCCAGGGGTTTCTAATTTAACATGAATCGGAGGAATCTGTAACTTTCAATTCCCGTCTTTTGACCATACCTCGGGATGAATGTATTCTTTGTCTGGTGGTGAGCAAGTTTAGGGAGGGGAGGAATTTTCCATGATTGATCTGGAGGCCTAAGCCTAATTTTAGTGTTAAATCTCTTCCTAATAGATTTGTCCCTGTTTCCAGAATTAATATAAATTTGATACTAGCTGATGGTTTTTTATATTTCACTTGTCTCTTCTAAGATTTTTTTTTCTCTCTACCTTTGAGTCTCCTGGCTTTACTCTTTCGTACCCTTTATATTGCCTGGAGAGTGGGTTCTTTATAGGTTCTGGCCCCCTGGGTACTTTGTTGTATGGTGGATAGCAGAATTTTCGCCTTCTGCTTTTGTTTTTCTTCATCTCTTCTTACATATACTTATTGGGTTTCTCTCAGAAGCTCTTCTATAGGTCTATCTTTCCAGTTCTCTATCTTTTGTAATTTCTTGTTAATATCTGGCCAACTCTTAGTGACGAAATGAAGTTCTAAACATTCCCTGCCCAAGAGTGTCATCTGATTCTAGGCCAGCGTATTTTCTCATTTGCTCTTTAAGCCTTTCTAAAAATTCTATTGGTCCCTCATCTTTTCTCTGTTTTATATTAAAGGCCTTGGTAAGATTATGGGCACAGGGCAGTGATTCTCGAATTCCTTTTATTACCATCTCCCTAAGGTCTTTCATATTTCCTCAATGGGCTGTATTGTTGTTATCCCATTAAGGAACCTAGGCTGGGAATTTTGTTCAGTCGCTGGGACATTCTGACTGGGAGGGTGTTCATGTTCCCAAATGGTCATGGCGGCCCTGTGTATCATGCTCCTTTTTTCTCCTGAGAATAAGATGCCTAAGATAGACATTAACTGAGCCCAAGTATATAACTGGGGTCCTAAAACTGATTAATTTGATCTGTCACTCCATAAGGGTCATCTAAGAGTGGTTTAAGCTCCTTTTTTAGGTTTAGGGAAGAGTCTGGGGTGGCAGCTGGTTGGGGGAGAGGAAGGTACTTTAGTCCAAATAAAACAGCCCTGTTTTTTTCATTTTCTTGTGTTGGGTCCTTCCATTACCCTTCCAATATTCTAACATTAGGCCTAGGGGACTACCACAGGGGATATTATCATGATCATGATCTTTCCTATCTTTTGTCTTACTTGCTGTATTTGCCATCCTGGAGAAAGTGTTTTTCCCTGAGTCTGCAGGGCTCAATCTCTCTTACCAGAGATTTCTCACAACCTAGCGAGTCTGTGGGGCTCAATCTCTCCTATTAGAGCGGGTCGGTATAAACCCCACGATGGGCAAGCCACCTTTAAGCTGTATGAGGTCGATGCAGAACCAGATCTGGACTCTGCACTCACTCTGCACTCAATTGTGTATCTCAGCCACACACTTTCAACCTCCAGGATGTCCCGACCACCAAGGAAATACTTCACTGCCCCTGCAGCATTTCTTACCTTGATGTGTCCCAACCAAGAAATACTTCACCACCCCCACGGCTTTTTTTATCTTGGTCACCACCACCAAGGAAATACTTCACCGCCCCCGCAGCTTTTCTTATCTTGGTCTGTGCACAGAGTTACCTGTTTGCCGTGGTATTTATTTGTAGGCCTTTTCTTCCCGCTTTGCTGAGAGTCCGGGTTTATTCTGCACGCCGGGTGGGTCTCGAATCCTTACCCCTGGCCGCCGCACTGAGGCAGCGGGACGCGTCTCCTCACGAGAGGTGATCAGAGAGACTTTTCCCCAGAGGAGAATGGGATCCCGGGCGGGCCCCCAAATTTGTTGGAAGTAAATGCTCGGTGACACAGGTTGAAAATAGCACTCAGACAAGTTTTCACAGCAAACCGATTTACTTCTATAGAAGGGGGCATCTCACGGATGGAGCAATGGTGAGAGCACACTGGGCAAGGGAGGGGAAGAGGAAGAGGAAGGGGAAGGGGAAGGGGGAGGGGGTCTTATTTCTAACCCCGCAGCTACTCCCTACTGCTGTGTCTTTCCCCTATTGGCTAGGGTTGGACCTCACAGTCTAAGCTAATTCCGACTGGCTATTTTAAAGAGAGCGAGGGTACCAGCCGGCGTGGCGGGGTGACGAGTTTCAGAGGGAAGGACAGTTACAGAACAGGTGACTAAGGATGCCTAAGGACAGAACAGGTGATAGAGGCTAGGAGGGGGTTGTTTACTGAAACTAGAGGCAAGGAGGTGTAAAGAACGAGGATGTTAAACTTTAAGATGGAGAACAAAGAACATGGAAGCTGAACATACTGACATATTGGTTCTTTGAAGAGGACCTCAGAGCTCATTGTACTTAACAATTTTTCTCCCTCTTGAATTTTAAAGGAAGTTAACAGGCTAAACTTTGAAGAGGAATTTACTGTATCCTACAAAACTCAGGTTCAGCTGCTCACCACTTGAAAGCAAAACTCAAGACACAAGGGTTGGTGGAAGGAAAAGCAGGTTTATTCAAGAGATGGCAACCTGAGGAGGTGGTGGACTAGTGCCTCAAAGACTATGTCAAATGTTTAGGGTAGCCAAAGGGATTTTAAAGGAAAAGGAGGCATGGAAACTATGAGCAGGAGTGGTGCAGGATGCAGGGCTGTATGTCTCATTCTGATGACTGTCTTCAGTAATGAACCACCTGGAGGTCTGGCTGGCATCACCATGACTGCAGCCAGGTTATGGATTAACTACTCAGTGATTTTTCTGAGAAGGAGGACTCTACAATCTCAATTTCATACTTGGTTTATTTCAAGATTGCCCCCTGGATCTCTTAAGCAAGTATATGGTTAAATATTGAACAAAGCAAACGGTGAGGCTATTCATCTTTGAAGCAGGCTATTTCGGCTTAAGTAGGAGTATCTTGTTTTTCATAATAAGCCCCTTTGACCATGCCTGAGATTATGCTAATGAGGTAACTTAAGGCGGGGCCCCTACATGACCTCAGGAGGGGGCTGGCCACAGAAAGACCAGGGATTAGAAGGTTGACACTTTCAGCCAACCTACTGACATTCAGAAAGGGGGCAGGTACTGGAGATCAAGCTCCATAAAAACTCTCAGACATACAACCTGAGGAGCTTCCAGATTGCTGAATACATAGAGGCGTTGGGATTGTGGCATGCCCGGAGGCCAAAGAAGCTCCACACCTTTCCCCTCCCATACCTAGCCCTATGCACCCTTTCTGGCTGTTCATGAGTTGTGCTCATGATAATAAACTGATAAATGTAAATAAGGTGATTTGCTGGGTTCTATGAGCCATTGTAGCAAATTATCAAATCTAAGGAAGGCGTGGTTGGAAGCTCCAATTTATAGCTGGTTGGTCAGAAGTACTGGAGGCCCAGACTTGCCAGTGGCATCTAAAGTAGGCGGCATCTTACGGGACTGAGCTCTTAACTTGTGAGATCTAACGCTAACTCCAAGTGGAAAAGTCAGAATTGGGTTAAATTTTAGGGCACCAAGCTAATGTTTGGAGAGTTGGAGAATTGCTGGATGTGGAAAAAACCCGTGCATCTGGTGTCAGAAGCGTTGTGTGAGAATAGAGTAACAGAGTGTGTTTTCCTAGAGTAATTAAAAGAAGTAATCCTTGCTGGACACATTATTTCACTTGTGGTGGAATTTATTTTCTATTCCTGTCTCTATACCCTCTGCCCATATTCTATTGACACATTTATCCCCCAGTTGTGTCCCAGACACCATCACTTTTCCTTTTCAAAGTCACTCCTTTCACTCTTACTTTTAATTGTAACATAGTCAAGACTTGTACGTAGTGTCCTGATTGAATCCGAAAAGGACGTTTGAGCATTTTCACTGGGTTCTTCACTATAACCACTGACCTGAACTCAGAGTCTGAGTAGGGTAAGAACTGCTCTGCTGAGGACCCTCGGGGGATGACCAGGAGCACTGGAAGGAGGTTGATTGAACTTTTATTTTTATTTATTTATTAGTATTTTTTTTCTTTTTTTTTTTTTAGACGGAGTTTTGCCCTTGTTGCCCAGGCTGGAGTGCAGTGGCACAATCTCGGCTCACTGCAACCTCCACCTCCCAGGTTCAAGCAATTCTCCTGCCTCAGCCTCCCAAGTAGCTGGGATTACAGGCGCACACCACCACGCCCAACTAATTTTGTATTTTTAGTAGAGATGGGGTTTCATCATGTCGGTCAGGCTGGTCTCAAACTCCTGACCTCAAGTGATCCACCCACCTTGGCCTCCCAAGTGCTGGGATTACAGGCGTGAGCCACCACGCCTGGCCTAGTATTAATTTTTTGAGATGGAGTCTTGCTTTGTCACCCAGGCTGGAGTGCAGTGGCACTATCTTGGCTCACTACAACCTTCGCCTCCCGAGTTCAAGTGACTCTCTTGCCTCAGCCTCCTGAGTAGCTGGGGTTACAGGCACACACCACCATGCCAGGCTAATTTTTTTGTATTTTTAGTAGAGACGGGGTTTTGCTATCTTGGCCAAGCTGGTCTCGAACTCCTGACCTCAAGTGATCCACCTGCCTCAGCCTCCCAAAGTGAAGGGATTACAGGTGTGAGCCCCCAGCCTGATTGAGCTTTTAGATAGCAAATAATGGAGGATCCAAATCACGGAAAACTAAGGCCTGAATTCCAGTCAGCCTCATTCCCACCAATACAAGCTTTTCCCTGCCCCTCCCTTCCTTCACCCCCAGTCACCTCAACCACAATGCATTAAAGCTGCTTGCATCCTATCTCCTATCCTGTGTAGGTCTTTATCACCAGGACAGGGTTCCACAGACAGGAAGTACCGACCCTTTGTTCTGTGTCTGATATGGGCATTTGACATCGTTAGAAGTGCTCTCACATACATGCATCTCATTAGACTCTCACAGGTCTGTAGGGAGCTGTTATTAGGCCCTACATCGGTGAAGACACCGAAGCTCAGAGCTGTGAATCAGGTTAGAGGTTCAGTAGGGCCAGGAACACTCCTCATGGCAAATGAGGACAGAGAGCTGGTTTAAAGAGGTAACTTTTTCAAACAACCATACATCCTAGGCTGTGACCACAGTAGCTCGGGTAGGGACTCTTTTAGTCTTTTTGCCTAATTGATTACAGCTATATATCTAAACTGGTGTCCTTTTATGATGGCATCGTCAATAAGCAGCTCTGACAAATGAAGATCATTTGTCATAGTGATAATTAGGGGAATGGCCCCTGAGAAGGAATACGGGTAGTTAGGAGTAATCATATGTTCCACCCAGGCTTTGGGAGAAGTGTTATAAGGACGTCAAGATATTGGAGAAGCATCATTTTGTAGAGTCAGTGTAATTGTAGCCTGGGCTGTGATTTTAGAGAATCAAAGCCTTCCTGCCTAAGAACCACTTGCCTAGTAGTCACTCGTCTTCTACACTCCTCTAAAATGTGACAGCCCTGCTCTTTTTGCCTGCTGTCATCCACATAAGATGTAACTTTCTTCTCTTTGCCGTCTGCCATGATTGTGAGACCTCCCCAGCCAGATGGAACCGAAATGGAGTCTCTGGAGCCGCCCAGCAGCAGCCTCATTACTCAGAAGATGCTGAGGAAGACCCAGACAGGAAGAAAGGAAGAAAAAGCATCCTGACTGGTACATTAGCAAAGGCACAGCCCTGGAGAGCAAGGAGAGGGGCAGGGCAGGCAACAGTGCCCATGGCATGCATCTGCAGCTTGTGAGCAATGCATGAAAACAGGAATCAAAAAACAGCATTGCCTTCAGCATCCATGTGTTTATGGCTCTCATGGGGGACATGATAGAGGAGGATGGATCAGCACCAGCTCTGCAGGCTGCCTAACCTGGAAGTCAGTCTCTGCCTTTAGATCTGCTCACTTTTTTTGGGAACGGAGATATCCACGGATCCCTTGTCCTACAACCTCAATTAATGTCTTTGCAACAGCCATCTGTTAAATTCAAGAAGGCCCTGGAACAACTTAATTGGAAAAGTTTCCCTCTTATCCCTTGAAAAACCAGAGAAAAGTAATGTCACACAAATGTTCAACTTCTGATTTCTACAACTTCAGATACCAGAGTTTATCTGTTGCCATGACAACTAAGAGCTTTATAAATGTTTTCTAGCCTCTGCTTGCTGTTTTCTGGAACTTATCTACATTTCAGTATTTGCTTAATAATTTTGAGCTGACACTAATAACATAATTGTGTCTGGATTGTGTATGTGTTGTGTGTTCGCGGAGTGGGTATAACTGATGTCTTTGTTTTTCAATATGAGCAATTTTTAATAAACTTTAATATTTAATGTGCAAAAAACAGTTACAGCCCTTTCCACTTCGCAGACAAAAAGCTTAAAATGCCATTTTCTATTGCACGCATGACTTCCTGAGAGTTGATCTGGTGAAAAGAAGCCAGCTGGAGGGTGATGGGGTGATTCTACCCACTGCGGATTGGGTGGATGACAGAGTAGACAGGAGATGTTTGAAATTCTCAAAATGAATTTTATCTATTTTTTTCCAACTTTGTGTTTGGCTCACATAAGATGAAGCATATTTTTAGTTCTTAGAAACTTTATTCTCTTACGAGAATTATCTTCTAATCAGGGAACCAAATAGTAAAATTGTGCTGAGTGCTTGCATTGGCAGGAAACACAACTTTAAGATAAAGGTCAGCTCTCTGGACACTGTCTACATGATGCTTTTCTTTCTTTTCCCTGTGGACACACAGGTGTCCCTGGTGACTGAAATGGCATCCTCTCTGAAGATCTGGGGCAGTCCCTTGGCCCTGCTTTGCATTCTTTGCAGGCTACTTGTACACAGCAAGGACATTTCCTGGAGAGAATTCATGACCCTGTGCTATTTAGATCCAAGCTGAGATTTTGAAGAGTACAAATGTGATGTCCTCATGAGAGAAAAAGAATCTCTGAAACACAAGAGCTCTCATATGTCCATCTATAGCTTATGGCACAAAATGGAGTGTAGATGCATTATTGAAATGAGAATAACCGATATAGAAATGCCTATGTATGGGCCCAGGGTGCCCTCAAAGTACTCAAGTGTCAGTGGGAGAAGTACAACAATAGCTACACAGAGATCTTCAACTACATTGAATTCCACTGTGGCAAGGATGGGTATGTTGATAGCATAGGAGACCTGAGGATGGTGGAGCCTATCAGCAACTAGAAGGTCTATGAACATCCTCAGGGGTTGGTATTCAGTGCTTCCCCTACCTCCATCAATAGCCCCGACACTCCCCACTTGCACTTATGCGTCAGTGTTTTCCAAAACTTAGAATTATGAATCGCATGATTTCTTGATACCATAACTTGCCTGTGTTGTTTCTCTGCCTGGAATACACTTTTGTCTTCATTTACCTAATGTACTCCTACATGTTTGTCAAGATTCAGCTCGTAATGCATCTGATCTTTACTGACCAAGATTTTTCCTGATATTCACTCTAAACCTACCCAAGGTGGATGATCTTCCTTTCCCTAAATAAATTGTATTATCCCAATATGTGTGACATTCTACATATGATGTGTGTAAAGTAAGTATCATGTAATTGGTATGGGTGTGTGAGATCTAGGCTATGTTTGCCTATGACTTATGCTGTGCAAGGAGTTTAGGGTGTATTTTATGTGGCTGTGTCTGTGCATGTGATATGTTTGTGTATATCATGAGGATGTAAATGATTATAGGCTAAGCTGGAGACAAACTGTGATGTAGACACTGATTGTGTTGACAATTTGATATAATCAAAAAGGTCATAATCCAGTTTTAATGATTTTATTAAAGTGAAAAGACGGGAATGGCCACTCTGTGACACACAGACTCCAGAGAAAGTTAAGTTTTTGCTTATGTAGGAAAAAGACAAAGAAATTAAAAAGGATTACAATATTTTCTATACCAGGCTGGTTCAAGAGTTACAACAAATTAATTAGTTACAGATTTATCCCCAACCCCACGACTTGTTTTCATTTATTCATAGCTGTGCTTCATTTCTGTTCCAATTTTAAAAGAGTGTATTTAACATCCTATCTCAAGACAATGTGATAGCAATGAAGTCTTTACATAAAAAACAGAAGAGGTGAGTTCATCCATGATGAAGATCAGCCATGGAGTGGGAATGAGTCTTCCCTGACCCGCTTCAGTCATTTTACATTTCACACAACAATGCAGGTAAGAAAGGGTCTTAATCTCTAATCAGAGAAACCAAGGTATACCTGCCTTGGTTACAGCTGCCTAATATGTGACTCAGGCCCCATCATCACATTTTTTTTTTCTTTGAGACAGAGTCTCACTCTGTCACCCAGGCTGGAGTGCAGTGGCCAGATCTTGGCTCACTGCAACCTCCGCCTCCGGGTTTCAAGCAATTCTCCTGCCACAGCTTCCCGAGTAGCTGGAATTACAGGAGAGCATCACCATGCCCAGCTAATTTTTGTATTTTTAGTGGAGACTGGGTTTCACCATGTTGACCAGGCTGGTCTCGGACTCCCGACCTCAGGTGACTTTCCCGCCTTGGCCTCCCAAAGTGCTAGGATCACAGGCCAAGCCACCACGCTCGGCCCATCATCACATTTTAAGGTTCAAAATAATATAGAGTTCCAACAGCTTAGATTTTGAGTGAACTGCTTTCACGGTGGTAACATGCTTAGTTCCACTCAGATTCTTGGGTAAAGGCAGAACTGACTGGGTATAAAACACGTGGCACGCTTCCTGGCTTATGGTAGTCGCTCAGCAAAAATTCTTTCCTTTCTCATATTACTCTTTGGTTTTCTACTTCAATTTTGACTTTGACAAACAAACATAACAAGTGCCCATCAACCATTTCTGTCCCTGACTCTAGAGATGGGGATTTCTTTTATTTTTTTATTTATTTATTTTTTTGAGACAGAGTCTCACTCTGTCACCCATGCTGGAGTGCAGTGGCATGATTTCAGCTCACTGTAATCTCCACCTGCTGGGTTCAAGTGATTCTCCTGCTTCAGCCTCTGGGATTATAGGCGTGAGCCACCATGGTGAGCCACCATGCCTGGCTAATTTTTTGTATTTTTAGTAGAGACAGGGTTTCGCCGTGTTGCCGAGGCTGATCTCAAACTCCTGAGCTCAGGGAATCCGCCTGCCTTGGCCTCCCAAAGTGCTAGGATTATAGGCGTGAGCCACCAGGCCTGGCCTAGAGATGCGGATTTCTTTCTTTTCTTTTCTTTTCTTTTCTTTTTTTTTTTTTGAGACAGAGTTTAGCCCTTGTTGCCCAGGCTGGAGTGCAATGGCACAATCTTGGCTCACTGCAACCTCTGCCTCCTGGGTTCAAGCGATTCTCCTACCTTAGCCTCCGAGTAACTCAGGATTGCAGGTGCGCACCACCATGCCCCACTAATTTTTTTGTATTTTTAGTAGAGATGGGATTTCGCCATGTTTGCCAGGCTGGTCTCGAACTCCTGACCTCAAGTGATAGTGATCTGCCCGCCTCGCCTTCCCAAAGTCCTGGGGTTACAGGTGTGAGCCACCACACCCAGCCCAAAACTGGTGGAGGTGCCAGAGAGTGAACTGGGGACCTCGTACATGCCAAGGATTTCTAATGCAAAACTACAGTAGGCTGTCATCTGCATGTAAGCTATACACACGCGGGATGAGAAAGAACACCTCCTCTATCAACCACACACTCACAGATATCTCTACTAGACTCAATTCCTTAAGAATGTTTCTAAGAAGTTCAATGCATGTTGGATGGGCTAAGGCATTACATTTCCTAAGGATGACACATCAAGTAGAAGATATTAACACAAATGATTTTATCTGATAATAATCATGTTCGCTTGGCAGAAACATAGGGTGGAGGAGGTTGGAGGACTTTAAAATACAATGATCCTCAACAATGGACTTAAGACCTAAATTTTGTTCATGGAATAAATGAGAAACGAAATAGGAGAAAGAAATGTTGGATTCACAGGCAGGTAGGACTATGTGAAATTCTGTTTGCTAATTGTAGGAGAGAGATACAAAGTAAGAAATGCTTGCTTCATATAATTTTGCCTAGGTCCAGTATGGGGAGGAAAAGTGCTAAACATTAAAGTACCTTGTGTTCTTCAGCCTCCTGCAATGTTGAATGGCTCTGGCCTTGAAAAAATTAGAGAAAAGACCAAAGTATCAACATTATTTATGAGGTGACTGCACACTTTTTTAGAACTCTGGCCTCAATGAGGAGTCAGTGTATCTAGATTGGTCATCATGTACCAAAGGCAGTTCCTCAACTTTGCAATTTTCGAGTGCACCTGGGGAAGAGCAGACACCTGGGGATGACAATCTCTACGAACCAAACTCAGAAGAGACTAGTATCAAACCAGTAGCAAGGCCAGGCGTAGTGGCTCACGCCTGTAATCCTAGCACTTTGGGAGGCCGAGGCAGGCGGATCACAAGGTCAAGAGATTGAGAGCATGCTGGCCAACATGGTGAAACCTCATCTCTACAAAAATACAAAAATTAGCCGGGCATGGCGACATGTGTCTGTAGTCCCAGCTACTCGGGAGGCTGAGGCAGAATAATCGCTTGAACTTGGGAGGCAGAGATTGCAGTGAGCCGAGATTGTGCCATTGCACTCCAGCCTGGTGACAGAGTGAGACCCTGTCTCAAAAAAAAAAAACAAAAACAAAACAAAACAGTAGCTCCTCCTCAATGGTCAATTTACATATGGGGAAAAATACCAATTATTTTTCTCATTTGATAAATGCTCTTCAAAATATAGTGTAAGAGAGGAACCTTTTATGACGTTAGCTGGGGCCCCTATAGGAAAAGTCAGATTAACAAAAGAAAAACAAACAGAATGTGGTAACATGTGTATCTCATGTATACATGAGAGAAACTCAGTAACTCAAAGAGGTGGCTAGAATGCCATCTTCAGCTATTTAGATGGCTAAATGGCATCTTCAGTTAAAGCAAAGGAAAATGCACATGGGGAGCAAGTCATAGGGAGATGACCAGGAAAAGTATAGTAAATGAGGGAAAGTTTGGTCATACAGATTTAAGTCAGTATCTTCTCCACTGAGAAGGGTCTCTTGTGATTTAGAGTCACCTTTCTCTATCTGGCACAGAGAAGGAGACATCCATCAGAATGGAGGTTTCCCTTATGAATGCACATTACCCTTACAAAAGGCCAATGCATACTCTTATTTTCAGAGCTTGTCTTGTGTATACTGTTTCTCAAAATAAGCAGTCCAAAATAATCTATACGTTACAGAGCATACCTTGTGGTGGCATATTCTGATCTCCTATAGTAGATTCTCACAAATTTCTCATGTAAGTAGCTCTTTAAAAGTTGCTTTTACTAAAGGGTAAGCAGATGGTAATTCAAAACAGTATAGGAGGAAAGTGCATTTAAGGGCAATTAGCATATTAGGTTTGTATATTAGTGGAATGTGAAGCTGATACAGAAATGAATGAATATGCAGCTACCCAAATCAGGGATAAATATCAGAGCTTTAGAAGCTCTAGCTTTCCTGATATCCATCCCTTATTTGGATAGCTGCATATTAATTTCCTTAGGGACCTATCTTCCTCTTTTGTGGACCTTATAGGTGAGGCTGTCCACTAAGGCTTGCAGTCCCTTCTACTAAGCCAAGCAATTGTCATGAGATCCAAGCTAGGCTAACTGGACCTTCTTTTGTAGGACATAAATATATGGCACCCTAAAATATGCCCCAGATACAAAGTCCCGTCAGTTAGTATTTGTGTTGCTCTGCATCCTCACCAGCTTTGGTGATGTCAGTTTGTATTGCATTTCAGCCATTCTAATAGATGTGTAGTATTATTACATCTATTGTGTTAATTTGCAGTTCTCTAATGATAATGATGCACTAAAAGGATTAACAGCTCATCAAAGTAGGAAGAATTACAGTTACACATTAATCATTGCATGCTGGTCCACTTTGAGCAGCTTCCCTGCAGCTGCTAACTGACCAAGAGTCACGTAGCATGCTGACCACCTGCTTCCGCATTGTTCCTATAGGTAGAAACTCACAAACAAGAATCATGGGTCTTTTTTGCTCAATAATTGCTTCAGGCATTTCAGATTCTGAACTCTAGTGGAAAGGCTGACACCAACCAGTCTGAAGACCCCCACCATGCAACTGGCTCAGAAGAATGCACCTTTGGCATCTCCCTGTCCCAAGACTGCACTCCTCACTTCTCAAGAATCAAAAATCCCTACACTTCAACTGCTGTCCAGATCCCTCACAAACCCTACCCTAAACCTCTTGGAGAGGTGGATTTGACTTTTCCTCCCATCTCCTTGTCTGACTGTCATAAAAATATTACACTATTTCTCTGCTGCTATCACCATTATCTCAGTAAGTTGACTTGCTGGGCATAAGGCAAGGAATCTATTATGGTTAAAGTTTAGTGGAGAGCTAGCCTGGAGGCTCCTCATGGGCATTTGTCCATGGTTCAATGCTCTCTTGCTGCTGTGGCAAACCTGGAGATTCACCAAAGTATCTGGAGTCTTTCTTGCCAGTATGGCACTGCCAACTTTCAGCTCAGGCTCACTTGCAGGGGAGAAATGGTTTCCAGAACGGGAAAACATCTCTGGTAAGTGTTCCAACATCCTCTTTTCCTTTTCCTGATCTGGTGGCCTTCTTAGAGGTCTTGTCACCTCTTTGGAGGTCCTGTTGTTTCTCCTTCACAAAGGGCCCTGCTCAAGGACATTTTTACCAATTGGAAGGAGCACATAGGGCACTGTACAGTGGAACTATTCCTGGGCTCTTTGGGTTTCAGTTCTGAAATCTGTTTTTTTGTTTTGTTTTATTTGTTTGTTTGTTTGTTTTAAACAGAGTATCGCTCTGTCACTGAGGCTGGAATGCAGTGGTACAATCTCGGCTGACTGCTGTTGGCTCTCCCTCCTTCACCTGGTAAAGGAGCTATGGCCAGGCCACTGGCACTTGACCAAGAGGTCAGGAATGGCGAGATGTTTAAAGAAAGTGGAAAGAAATCCCTTATGGACAGTGTTTTGTGTTGCTTTGGCAATATAAGCTGATACAGAAAAATGTAAAGTTATAGTACAGGAGAATGTTACTAAGCCTGTACTGTTGGAATCATAGGAAAGGGACCTATCAAGGAATTAACAGAAAATAATTAAAATCAAAGGGATGATGACACTTTGCTAGTTCAATTAAATGAGCTCTCCCTCCTTCACCTGGTGAAGGAGCTATGGCCAGGCCACCGGCACTTGACCAAGAGGCCAGGAATGATGAGATGCAGGAATGGCCTCCTCTTCTCACACCTGTCAGAGGACCTAATTTGGCCAGGGAACTACTTTAGCTCCAGCAGGACGATTTTCTCTTCAATAATTACCTACAGGGGGTGATGGCGCTGACACAGGGCAACCCATGGGGCTCATTTGGGTACACTCTCCATTCTCTATTTCTGATTTATTAAATTTGAAAAATAGTATTGCTACCTATTGAGATGATCCAAAGCCAATGGAAAATTTGTTCTCTTCTATATTGTTTTCTTCTATATCCTATATCCCATAATCCTACCTGGACCAAGGTTCAAACCTGGACTCTGAAAGGGCATGCCAAAGCAGATGAGCCTTAAGAAAGTTCAGGAAGTAAGGCATAAGCCCAATGAAAGCCTTTCAAGTTTTCTGGAATACATTTTGAAGTGTTCAAGGAATACACTGATATTGGTCCAAAGGCCTCAGAAAATTTAAAGATGATAAACATGACATTTATTAGCCAGAGTGTCCCCGACATCCAGTGAAATTTGTGACAAGTTGAAGGGGCACTGGACATATCTTTGTCTCAAATGGTAGAAACAAGGGTGTTCACCAGCACAGACCTGGTCTGAAACAAACAGAACTATAAAACACGTAGCAGCAAGCCACCTTGCTAGCAGCTGCTTAAGGAACCCTCGGACCATGGCGCGAACCCACCACAGGAGCCCCACATAAGTTAGGACCCCCTTGGACCCAGGCTTCCTATAATTAGGAACACCCTACTTATTGAAATGCATGTGCCAACTACAGACAGGAAGGCCATTGGAAAAAAGACTGACCAAACCACAAAGGGGCCAATAATGGGAAAATCAACTTCCAATTCACCAAATGCCTGAAATATCTGAGGGATCTGGGGCTGAGAACTTCTGTAACAAGGATCAAAAATGATGGGGCCCGAGGGCAGCCTCTGACCCAGCTAGTACCCTCCATATTTCCCACGTGGAGCCCTGGGACATTATGATGCTGAGAAATCAACTTTTAGCCTTTCTAGTAGATACCAGTGCCACCTACTCAGTATTAAACACACACTTGTTCAAATTGTCTTCTGAAACTATGAAAGTGAAGGCAGTTTTAGAGGAGACCCTAAAAGAACCACTCCTGCAACCCCTAGATTTCCAACTATAACAGACCTGCCTAAAGCATCGCTTCTTATATATGCCTGAATACCTTATCCATTTCTTGGGACAACATCTCTTGACTGAACTGAATGCAAAAGTTACCTTTTCCCCAGGATGGGTGAATATTACAGTGTCCCCAGATCAAGCCTGTATCTTGCAAGCTGCATTGTTGCAGCAACAGGCTCAGAATCTCTCTCTCATCCCTGAAGAATTCCTACAAGAAGTGGGTACTGATGCCTGGGCAGATGGGAAACCAGAGAGTGCTAAGTCTGCAGTCCCAGTCCCAGTCAAAGTATATGAGGGAACCACACTGCTGAGTCTTAAACAATACCACCTGAGAGAAGAGGTATGAGGAGGTATTCAGTTTTTGTTGTCTGATTTCCTCCAGTCTTTGTACTCAATAGATCTTGCTGGTCCTCGTGTAAGAAATCTTATCTGGACTTCTCTCAACTGACTAAAGCAGAGCATTGTGAAAATACAGCTGCCACTATCTCTCTCCAAGGGAATCCTCGTGTAACCACGATAGGTGTGTGGCCTGATGCCTACATTCATCTTCTCATCTGTGTCTCAAGGAGTATGGAGTTAGGGGTTTTGGGGGTTTTTTTAGTTTCTGTTTTGTTTGTTTTGTTTTGTTTTTGAGAGACAGGGTCTCACTCAGCCACCCAGGCTGGTGCTATCATAGCTCACTCCAGCCTTAAACTTCTAAGCTCAAGCAATCTTCCTGCCTCCGTTTCCCAAGTAGCTGAGGTTACAGGCACGTGCTACCACTACTGGCCTTAAAAATTTTTCTTTTTTTTTTTTTTTGGTAGAGTCAGGTTATCATTATGTTGTCCAGGCTGGTTTTGAACTCCTGGCCTCAAGTGATCCTCCCACCTCAGCCTCCCAAGTAGGTGGGACTACAGGCATGTGCCACCACACCCAACTAATTGTTTTAATTTTCTGTAGGGATAGGGTTTCTCCCTCAGTTGCACAGGCTTGTCTCAAACTCGTGAGCTCAAGTGGTCCTCCCACTTTGACCTTCTAAAGTATTGGGATTACAGGTGTGAGCCACTATGCCCAGCCCCTACATTTCAATATGGGTGAGTGAAAACAGAGATGTAATTTTCTGCACTGCACTACTGCATTGATCCTATGAATTCCATCCATGGAGCCCTTGGAAGCCCGTGGATCACAGATTAAGACACCTATAGACATTGTCATCCCCTGAATGAGGAACCTAAGTCACTTTTATGGTTTTGTGAAACAGTAGTTCACAAACATTTAAGAATTGAATAGTGGCTAACAAAAGAAATATTGGCTTGGTGCAGTGGCTCATGCCTTTAATCCCAGCACTTTGAGAGGCCAAGGTGGGTGGATCACCTGAGGTCAGGAGTTTGGGACCAGTCTGGCCAACATGGCGAAACCCTGTTTCTACTAAAAATACAAAATTACCCGGATGTGTTGGTGGGCGCCTGTAATCCCAGCTACGCAGGAGGCTGAGGCAAGAGAATCACTTGAACCCAGGAGGCAGAGGTTCCAGTGACCTGAGATCATGCCTGGGCGATGAGTAAAACTCCATTCCAAAAATAATAATAATAATAATAATAAAAGGACATATCAAGGAATTAACAGAAAATAATTAAAATCAAAGACAATAAAGGATGAACATAATTTTCAAGTGATTTAAAATTTATATTTAAAGGGGAATACCTCCTTAAAAACCGAAATCAAAAGTCACTGCCCAAGGAGCTTCTGTTACAGAAGCTGGTAGACAATTCTAGGAAGTAGACCCATTAAGTGGTTTCCAGAAACACTGGTTGGGTTACCTTCCTGGGCTGCATTGGTAGTGGCTAATTTCTGTAAATATAACAAAATACTTTTCCCCAGTTTAGTTTAGATTTCTTCCTAATTGGCTTTATATCCAAAAAGCTTTAGGACTTTGGGCTTAGCTCATAGGAGAGTTCATGGATATATGCTTGGAGTCCATGATATTTTTTTTCCATATTAAAAGTGGAATATCAAGTATTTTGAGAAACACTGGCTCATACATTGGCTCAGGTGGCTTCTCTCTCCCACCTCTCTCTACATTCATTGAGTCACATTGAATTTAAGTCTTCAATAGACAATGCACATTTGTTGGAAAGAGCTCTGGATGTGTGGGCACATGACAAACAACTGATTTTCCCTCAGAATTGCCTCTCAAATTATCCAAATTCAGAGGCCCAGAATTGTTCCCATTTTGCTCTCCCCTGTCCCCCAAAGACCTAGAGAGTAGAAGGATGCACAGAACCTGCTCTAAGACTATCTCCCATCCATCCAGTCTATCAGCACATGATTTCCTATTACTCAAGGACTGCTTCACAGGAGCGGGGGTTTGAAGATAAGTTCTGGATATAAACTGAACCTGCTGTCATTCCAACAATAAGGTGGCCCAAGTGAGAAAATCAACTAAAGTGGTTTGGCTAGGAGCAGCCTTTGGAGGTGTTGTTAGAAAAGATTTGCAAGAGCCTTACTTTATTCATAAATCGTAACTTTGACGAGTGTTGATGAACCAGTATTGGTCACATTTGCCAATTTGTGGGGAGTTGGCATGGAAAAGATGGTGGAAAATTCAGGCTGTGATGTTAAAAGTAACCATTGAACACTTGCACAAACTCAGTTGAAGAAGCTGTAGTCTTGTCAGTTTGAGCTGAGTTCAGGACTGAATCTTGAGGTCCTGAAAAACAACTTAGCCAGCATGTTACGTATAGTAGCAAAGATGTTACATATAGTAGCATAGTAGAAACTGTGGCTAGGCTATGTGACATTTTAATAGTAAGCAGTACAGTGTCACCAAACAGCTAAAGGTTATAATTAAAAAACTGAGTAGAGAAATTTCAGATACTGGCTACCTAATCATTCATAGCTATTTGGCCACTGTTTTCACTAGATATTCTTTCACCTCTCAATGAAGGTCTCACAATTCACAATATTAAAAGTGATTTTCTGTCCTGACCAAGTGGCTAGTGCCTGTAATCCCAGCACTTTCAGAGGCTGATGTGTTGAGGCTTAGCTAGGCTCAGGAGTTCAAGAACAACGTGGCCAACATGGTGAAACCCTGTCTCTACAAAAATTAATACAAAAAACTAGCCAGGCGTGGTATTGCATGCCTATAGTCCCAGCTACTCAAGAGGCTGAGGTGGGAAGATTGCTTGAGCCTGGCAGGTTGAGACTGCAGGGAGCAGTGTTTGTGCGACTGCACTCCAGCCTGGCCGACAGAGCAAGACCCTGTCAAAAAAAAAAAAAAAAAAAAAAAAGGCAAAAGGCCGGGCACGGTGACTCACACCTGTAATCCCAGCACTTTGGGAGGCTGAGGCAGGCAGATCACGAGGTCAGGAGATCGAGACCATCCTGGCTAACACGGTGAAACCCCGTCTCTACTAAAAATACAAAAAATTAGCTGGGCGTGGTGACGGGCGCCTATAGTCCCAGCTACTCAGGAAGCTGAGGCAAGAGAATGGCGTGAACCCGGGAGGCGGAGCTTGCAGTGAGCCGAGATCTCGCCACTGCACTCCAGCCTGGGCGACAGAGCGAGACTCCGTCTCAAAAAAAAAACAAGGTGGCTTTCTTCAGTGAAGTTCCCATGTAACATAGCATAACCTTCCAGGGACTTCCCCAGAAGTTTGTTAGAATTGAGAGCAGAGCTAAGTCTCTGGTTGTCTCCTGATAGCACCAGATAACCCCTTTCTGGGGTCACCTAGGGTCTAGCAATTATTTTGTGCCCAGGGCTCAGCCTTTGATGTTTGTAGCCTTTGCTCGAGGCTACTGTTTGAGTGAACCCAAGTGTTCCAGATGAAACGATACAGGAACAAGTTCACATAATAAGGCTGTTCCCCATCACCACCTCCGCTACCAATCGGCTGGAGCGCTGCAGCTCCCCCTGCTATTCCTTTCTCCACTGCTGCAGATTTCCAGGGCTCTGAGAAAAGGAGGAGGACGCAGACTCTGCTCTTCAGATCCACACGCTGATCCCCACTACAATCAGTGACCTGAATTCGGAGTCCCAGTAGGGTAAGAAGGGCTCTGCTGAGGTTGCTCAGGAGACAGCCAGGAGCACTGTAAGGAGACTGATTGAACTTTTAGATAGTAGACAGTGGAGAAGGATCCAAATCATGGAAAACAAAGGCGTGAATTCTGGTCAGCCTCAGTCCCACTGATACAGGCTTTTCCCTGCCCCTCCCTTCCTTCACCGCCAGTCCTCCTAAGCACAATGCATTAAAGCTGCTTGCATCCTACTCTTCTATGCTGTGTAGGCCTTTATCACCAGGACAGGCTTCCACAGATGGGGAACCCTGTGTCTGATGTGAGCATTTGACATCGTTAGAAGTGCTCTCACATGCTTGCATCTCATTAGACTCTCACAGGTCTGTAGGGAGCTGTGATTAGGCCTATCTGAGGACACCGATACTCAGAGCTATGAATCAGGCTAGAGGTTCAGTAGGGCCAGGAATACTCCTCATGGCAACTGAAGACAGAGAGCTGGTAAAGAGATAACTTTTTCAAACGACCATACATCCTATGCTGTGACCACAGTAGCTCTGCGGGGGACTGTTTTAGTTTTGGTGCCTGATTGATTACAGCAACAGTTCTAAACTGATGTCCTTTTATGATGGCATTGTCAATAAGCTCTAACAAATGAAGATCATTTGTAATAGCAATAATTAGGGAAATGGCCTCTGAGAAGGGATGTGGGTAGTTAATAATGATCACATGTTTCACCCAGACTTTGGGGAAAGTGTTATAAGGAAGTCAAGGTTGGAAAAACATCATTTTTCAGAGAAGTACAATTTCAGCCTGGGCTGTGGTTTCCAGAATCAATGCCTTCTGCCCAGGAACCACCTCCCAAGTAGTTACTCGTCTTCTACATTCCCTTAAAATGCAACAATCTTTTCCACTTTGCAGACAATACGCTTAAAATGTCATTTTTCTATTGGACACATGATCTCCTGAGAGTTTATTTGGTAAAAGAGAGCTAGACAGTGATTGGCTCCTCAAATTGGGTAGAAGACAGGGTAGACAGGAGATATTTGAAATTCTCAAAAGGTACTTTATCTATATTTTCCAAATTTGTTTTTGGCTCTCACAGGCTAAAGCATATTTTTAGTTCTTAGAAATTGTATTTTTTTTTGTTTTTTTTTTTTGGAGATGGAGTTTTGCTCTTGTCACCCAGGCTGGAGTGCAGAAGCGTGATCTCGGCTCACCGCAACCTCCGCCTCCTAGGTTCAAGCGATTCTCCTGCCTCAGCCTCTCGAGTAGCTAGGTCTACAGCCACCACGTCCAGCTACTTTTTGTTTTTGTTTTTTTTTTTTTTGAGACGGAGTCACCCAAGCTGGAAGCTCTGCCTCCCGGGGTCACGCCATTCTCCTGCCTCAGCCTCCCGAGTAGCTGGGACTACAGGCACCCGCCACCATGCCCGGCTAGCTTTTTTTGTATTTTTAGTAGAGACGGGGTTTCACCATGTTAGTCAGGATGGTCTCGGTTTCCTGACCTTGTGATCCGCCCGCCTCGGCCTCCCAAAGTACTGGGATTACAGGCGTGAGCCACCACGCCCAGCCTACTTTTTGTATTTTTAGTAGAGATGGGGTTTCACCATGTTGGCCACGGTGTTTCTCGAACTCCTGACCTCAGGTGATACACCTGCCTTGGCCTCCCAAACTGCTGAGATTATGGGTATAAGCCACTGTGCCCAGCCCAGAAACTGTATTCTTTAATGAGAAGCATCATCTTCTAATAGGGAACCAAATAGGAATATAGTGCCCAAGTGCCTGCTTGGCAGGGAAAGGAATTTTAAGGTGGAGCTCAGCATTCTGAATATTGTCTGGATAATGCTTTTCTTTCTCTTCCCTGTAGACACGCAGGTGGCCCTGGTGACTGAGATGACATCCTCTCTAAAGATTTGGGGCATACTCTTGGCCCTGCTTTGCATCCTTTGCAGGCTGTGTGTATATAGTAACAACGTTTACTGGAGAGAATTCATAAAACTTCATTACTTAAGTCCAAGTCGAGAATTCAAAGAGTACAAATGTGATGTCCTCATGAGAGAAAAAGAGGCTCTGAAAGGCAAGAGCTCTCATGTGTTCATCTATAGCTTATGGTTCAAAATTCAGCGTGCATGCATCAATGAGAAGGGGAGCGACCGATATAGAAATGCATATGTATGGGCCCCAGGTGCCCTCAAAGTACTCGAGTGTCACTGGGAGAAGTACAACAATAGGTACACAGAGAGCAGAAGCTTCAGCTACATTGAATTCCATTGTGGCATAGATGGATATGTTGATAACATAGAAGACCTGAGGATTATAGAACCTATCAGCAATTAGAAAGTCTATGCATATCCTCAGATATTGGTAGAGTATTCAGTGCTTCCAAAGTGGTGGGCCCTGCCTCCATCAATAGCCCCTGCCACTCCCCACTTACATTTATTTGTCAGTGTTTTCCAACTATTTAGAGTTTATGTACCTCATGATTTCTTGATACCAAATCTTTGTGTGGTTTCTGTATCTGTAATACAATTTTGTCCTAATTTGCCTAATTTACACCCACATTTTTTCCAAGATTCAGCTCATATGGCATCTGTCCTTGACTAACCTAAGATTTTTCCTGATATTGACTCTTTATACCTATCCAAGCTGAACGACCCTCCTTTTCTTAAATAAAATATATTATTCTAATGTATGTGACACTTATATATGTTATATGTGCAGAGTATGTATCGTGTGATTGGTATGGGTATGGGAGATCTAGGCTATTTTTGCCTATGGCTGTGCAAGGAGTTTAGTGTGCACTTTATGTGTCTGTGTCTAATGTATGTGATATGTTTATGTATATCATGTGGATATAAATGATTATGTGCTAAACTGGAGACAAGTAGTGATGTAAGCACTCACCATGGTATCAATTTGAAATAATCAAAAGGGTCAAAATCCAGTTTTAAAGAGTGGGCTGGGAACTGTGACTCATGCCCGTAATTTCAGCACTTTGGGAGGCTGAGACAGGTGGATCACCTGAGGTCAGGAGTTCGAGACCAGCCTGGCCAACATGGTAAGGCCCTGTCTGTACTAAAAGTACAAAAATTTGCCAGGCTTGGTGGTGCATACCTGTAGTTCTAACTATGGGAGGCTGAGGCAGGAGAATCTCTTGAACCTGGGAGGCAGAGGTTGCAGTGAGCCGAGATCACGCCACTGCACTCCAGCCTGGAAGACAGAGCAAGACTCCGTCTCCATCTCAAAAAAAAAAAAAAAAAAAAAGAGTTTACTAAAGTGAAAGGCTGGGAATGGACATTCTGTGGCACATAGATTCCAGAGAAATGGGGTCAGTACTCCAAAGTTAAAAGTTAAGTTTTTTTTTATGTAGGAAAAAGAGAAAGAAGTGAGAAAGGATTACATTTTCTATACCAGACTGGTTCAACAGTTACAACAAATTAATTGGTTACAGTTTTGTCCCCCCACCATATGACTTGTTCTGTTTATAGTTGTTTTTCAATTCTCTCCAACTCTAAAGAGTGTATTTAACATTCCATCTTAAGACAGTGTGAAAGCCTGGAGGCCGAGATGGTTGGATTGCTTGAGCTCAGGAGTTTGAGACCAGCCTGGGCAACATGGTGAAACCCTGTCTCTACAAAAGAAAAACAAAAATTAGCCAGGCATGGCGGCATGTGCCTATAGTCCCAGATACTGAGGAGGCTGAGGAGGGAGGATGGCTTTAGCCCAGAAGGCAGAGGTTGCAGTGAGCCGAGATTATGCCACTGCACTCCAGCCTGGGTGACAAAGCCAGACCCTGTGGTGAAAACAAACAAACAAAAACAAAACAACAACAACAAAACAAAAAGACAATGTGAAAGTGATGAAGTCTTTGCATGAGAAAGGGAAGAGGGGAGTTAATCCATAATGAACATCAGCAGTTGAGAGGGGATGAGTCTTCCCTGGACCCCTTCACAAATGCAGGTAAGAAAGAGGCTTAATCTCTAATCAGAGAAGGCAAGATACACTTGCCTTAGTTACAGCTGCCTGGTACATGACTGAAGCACCATAATCACATTCCTTTAAGGTTCCAAATAATTTAGAGTTCCAACAACTTAGATTTGAAATTGTAGATTTTAACAGTGTGACACGCTTAGTTCCACTCAGATTTCTGGGTATAGGCAGAGCTGACTGGGTATAAAACACGTGGCATGGTTTCTGGCTTATAATAGGTACTCAGTGAAAATTGTTTCCTTTCCCATTCACCCACTGGTTTTGTACTTTAATTTTGATTATGACAAACAATCACTGTAAGAACCCATCAATTATCTGCTGTCCCTGACGCTAGGGATGGGAATTTCTCATACAAAAATAGAGTAGGCTGTCATCTGTATAAAAGCTATACACACCCAGGATGAAAAAGAACACCTCCTCCATCAACCACACACTTACAGATGTCTCTATTAGACTTAATTCCTTAAGAATGTTTCTAAGAAGGTCAATGCATGTTAAACAGGCTAAGGTATTACATTTCCTAAGGATGACACATCAAGTAGAAGACATTAGCACAAATGATTTTATCTGATAATAAACATGTTCGCCTCATAGAAACATAGGGCTCTGGCCTTGAAACAATCAAGGAAAAGACCAAAGTATCAACATTATTCATGAGGTGACTGCACACTTTTCCTAGAACTCTGGCCTCAATGAGTAGTCAGTGTATCTAGATTGGTCATCACGTACCAAAGGCAGTTCCTCAACTTTGCAATTTTTGAGTGCACCTGGGGAGGAGCAGACACCTGGGGATGACAATCTCCACAAACCAAACTCAGAAGAGACTAGTATCAAACGAGTAGCTCTTCATCAATGATCAATTTTACATATGGGGAAAAAATACTGTTTTTCTCATTTGATAAATGTTCTTCGAAATATAGTGTAGGAGAGGAAAAAAAATTTTCCTTCTACCTTTTTAAGATCTTAGCTGGGGCCCCATAAGAAAAGCCAGATTAACAGAGAAAAACAAACAGAAATGTAGTAACATGTTTATCTCATGTATACATGGGAGAAACTCAGAGAGTAACTCAAAGGGGTGGCTCGAACTTGGGCTTAAATGCCATCTTCAGCTAAAGCTAAGGAAAATGCCTGTGGGGAGCAAGTCACAGGGAAATGACCAGGAAAATTATAGTAAATGAGGGAAACGTTTGTCATGTAGATTTGAGTCAAGTACCTTCTCCACTGAGAAGGATCTCTTGTGATTTAGAGTCACCTTTCTCCTGGCACAGAGAAGGGGACATCTGTAAGCATGGAGGTTTCCCTTATGAAGGCACATTTTCCTTGCAAAAGGGTAATGTGTACTCTATTTTCAGAGCTTTCCTGTATATCCTGTTTCTCAAAATAAGCAGTTAAAAATAATCATTTTGCTACAGAGCATACTTTGTGGTGGCATATTCTGGTCTCCTAAAATAGGTTCTCACAAGTACCTCATGTAAGTAGCTCTTTAAAAGTTGCTTTTACTAACAGGTTAGCAGACAGTGGTTCAAAACAGTACAAGAGGAAAGTGCATTTAAGGGCAATTAATATATTAGCTTTGTATATCAGCTGAATGTGATATACAAAGTGATATACATTTGAAGGCAATTCGCATATTGGCTTTGTGTTGTTTCTCTGCCTTTCCCAGTATTTTATTTATTTATTTATTTATTTTGAGATGGAGTCTCCCTCTGTCCCTTAGGCTGGAGTGCAGTAGTGCGATCTTGGCTCACTGCAACATCTGCCTCCCAGATTCAAGGGATTCTCCTGCCTCAGCCTCCCGAGTAGCTGGGATTACAGGTTTCTGCCACCATGCCTGGCTAATTTTTGTATTTTTAGTAGAGATGGAGTCTCACCATATTGGTCAAGCTGGTCTCGAACTCCTGACCTCAAGTGATCCGCCCGCCTCAGCCTCCCAAAGTGCTGGGATTACAGGCATGAGCCACCGTGCCCAGCCAAGAATTTTGTAAGGTGTTTCAGATCTTGAATTTCAGTGTTGCAACTGATGCCAACCAGTCTTAAGACCCCCACAAAGGAACTAGCTCAGCAAAAGATTTCAGTTTCTTCATCTGCCTGTCCCCATGACTGCACCCTCACTTCTTTATGAATCAGAAATCCCCACACTTCAGCCCAGGTCCAGACCCCTTACAAACCCTACCCCTAAATCTCTGAGGGAGGCAACTTTGAGTTTTCTTCCCATCCCCTTGTTTGACTGCCCTAGGAATATTACACTATTTCTCTGCCTCTATCACCATTATTTGGTATGTTGACTTCCTGGGCACCAGGCAATGAATCTATTGTGGTTACAATTTAGTGGAGAATGTCAGAGATGATAAATTCCTCTTCAAAAGGTTTTAATTCCCTGTTCTTCTGGTTGCTTCTCTAGTTTCTATAGTTACCTGTGCTGTAAACATCCCTTTCCGCCCTTGCCACACCCTAACATGCCCTGACAAGCCTAGACATGCCTTGTGCCATAAGGGATAGCCTTCCCCTTCCTGCCTAGATAGCTGTGTTCAATTTCAAACATTAGCCAATCGGGTCAGTTTAGGCTGTGTGTTCCAACCCCAGCCAATGGAGAAAGGACACAGCAGTAGGAACCAATTGCATTAGGGATAAAAACCCCTGCCCTACCCCACTCAGTGTGCTCTTGCAATTATGACTGGCACAAGCTGCATCCTTCTGTAGAAGTAAATTTGCCTTGCTGAGAAAATTTCCATTCAAGTGGTATTCCTTTTGCAGCACCAAATCTTGTTTCTAACAAGAGCTAGCCTGGAGGCTCCTCATGGGCATTTGTCTCTGGTTCAACGCCTTCTTGCCACTGTGGTGAACCTGGAGATACACCAAAGTCTCTGCAATCTTTCTTGCCAGCATGGCACTGTCAACCTTCAGCTCAGGATTGCTTGCAGGGGAAGCATGGTTTCTGGACACGGAAGACATCTTTACTGTGTGTTCCCAAGCACAAGCAACATCCTCATTTCCTTATCCTGATCTGCTGGACTTCTTAGAGGTTTTGTCACCTCTTTGGAGGTCCCACTAACCCTCCTCCACCTATACAAAGGGCCAGGCTCAAGGGCATCTTTCCCACTTGGAAGGAGCCCATAAGGCACTGTCCAGGTGAACTATTCCTGGGCCTCTTCGTCTCAGTTCTGAAATCTGATTTCTGACTTGTGAGGTCTCATTACTGTTCTTGTTTGTCCCATTTACCTGTGTGTCAGAGGGCATCCTAAAGGAATCACTAGCTGAAGCTCAGTAGGCCTGACTCCAGGAACCTATCCTCTCTGCCTCGCAGTTGCTTTTGGTGAGTGCCGACGGACCAACCAGCAGCAGCTTGGTGGCCTAGCTAAGGGTGGCCATCTGCTCCCTCTTCATCACGAGTGACCATTCACTACATTGCTGGCTAGAGGTCATCCCTCCCCACATGGAATGGATCAAAGGCACTCAGACATTGAGTGGAGCAACTGGTGTTTGTGTCTTTTTTGTATGTTAATTGTAATTTTATCTTGGTTGATATGAAAAATGTTAATTTTGTCCTCCCAGGCAGCCTGTTAGGCTGCATTTCACAAAATTGGGCATCCATTGCCTAAGAACTCATTAAAAGAAAAAAACATTCATTTTTGTAATACAACCTGGCCCCTTCACCCATCAGAATGTGGGGGAAAAGTGGCCAAAAATGGGTTCCTTAGTTATAATGTCATCTAGCAGCTAGACCTCTTTTGTAACAAGGAAGAAAAGTGGAAAGAAATCCTTTATGGACAGTGTTTTTTGTTGCTTTGGCAATATAAGCTGATACAGAAAAATGTAAAGTTATGGTACAGGAGACTGTTACTAAGCCTGTACTGTTGGAGTCATAGGAAAGGGATGATGGTGCTTTGCTAGTGCAGTTAAATGAGCTGTTGGCGCTCCCTCCTTCACCTGGTGAAGGAGCTATGGCCAGGCCACTGGCACCTGAGTCATAGTCCCCACCAGGGACCAAGAGGCCAGGAATGATGAGATGCAGGAATGGTTTCCCCTTCTCACACCTGTCAGAGGTTCCAATTTGGCCAGGGAGCCACTTTAGCTCCAGCAGGACAATTTTCCCTTCAACAATTTCCTAGAGGAGGCATTGACGAGGACACAGGGCAACCTGTGGGGATCATTTAGGTACACTCTCTGTTCTCTATTTCTGATTTGTTAAATTTGAAAAATAGTATTGTCGGCCAGGCGTGGTAGCTCACACCTTAATCCTAGCACTTTGGGAGGCCAAGGAGGGCGGATTGCCTGAGCTCAGGAATTCGAGACCAGCCTGGGCAACATGAAAAAACCCCATCTCTATTTAAAAAAAAAAAAAAAAAATTAGCCGGGCATGGCAGCATGTGCCTGTAGTCCCAGCTACTCGGGAGGCGGAGGCAGGAGAATTACTTCAACCCAGGAGGCAGAGGTTGCAGTGAGCCGAGATGGTGCCACTGCACTCCAGCCTGGCAACAGAGCGAGACTCCGTCACAAAAAAAAAAAAAAAAAGAAAAGAAAAGAAAAATAGTATTGTCACCTGTTGAGATGGCCCAAAACCAATGGAAAATTTGTTCTTTTCTATATTTGTTTTCTTCTATATCCCATATCCCATAATCCTACCTGAGCCAATGTTCAAACCTTGTTAAACACACTTTTACTCTCTGAGGTGAAACAAATGGTCTTAAAAAAGCCAGAGACAAGTGTTTGCATGCTGACTCCCCTAGTAACCTGGTAAGGACATCTTAGGTTGTAGTGCCCACAGCTGCCCCAGGTAAAATGTTAACACTGGGCATAGGCCCAAGATCAAGCATTATTGTGATCACATTTTGGCTGGACTCTGTAAAGGAGTCCAGGCATAAGCCCAGTGAAAGCCCCTCAAGTTTTCTGGAATACATTTTTGAAGCGTTCAGGGAATAAAAAGAAAACAAGGTTATTTTTTCCCGTTTAGTCTTAATATATAGCCTTGAAACATACTTTAAGATTGTTTCCCTCCCTTTCCTACCATACACTCCCTTATACCATACACATTCATCTAATTGTAAGCTGGTATCTAATTATGTGCTTACTTAGAAGTTCCAGGGGCTAATTTTCAGGCAGAACTAGGCATGGAGACCCAGTTGCAAAATTCCAGATGCTACTTTAAGGCAGCTAGTCAACAACCTGGCCATTGTTAAGATGATGCCAGCCCATGCTCCAGGTGGACCACGACTCAATATAGCCACCAGAACAAGACACATAGACCTTGTACCCAGCACCACTCCCTGCATGCCACCCATTACAAGTTCCTTTTTAGGCCCCTCTCCCCAGTCTAAAGTTTGAAATGGTTCCTTTAAGGCATGAGCTTTGGCCATTCCCCAACTGCCAGCTCTGGAATAAGGTCATTTTCACTGCATCTCATCCTTCTTATTGGCTTTGCAAACAGCAAGCAGCCGAGCCTGAATTTGGTTACAAATTTTGTGGCCCATACGGGGAGCACTGTGTGTTTTGAGTGGTCTGAGCCTGTTGATCTGGTTTCCAACAAGTGAGGCAATTGGCTGCAGAAATGTGCCAGGGCTTAACCGTTCATGCTATGAGATGGGACAAGAAACACTAACGAATACCAGCTGCTCATGGCTATCTGACTCCATCACTGGGGCACTAGGAAATTTTCCTGAAGCTGCTGAGATACCTTTGTCTCCAAGAACCTTCTTTCTCTCCCTGTCACAGTGTCTGCTACCTACTATCCTTCTCTGGATAGTAGGAAAGTGACATCTGAAGAAGTCAATGGACTTCAGAACTGGCTAAGTCAACCGGAATTCACCTGGGTCCCCTCTGTCTCTTCTGTGATGCTACTTGGGATCTGTTATGTTTGGATCTAGCTGCTTGTGATGCCATCTGGGCATGTACACCATCCGTGACACCTCACGAGCTCTGTTCTGTTTGGATCTGGCTCTTCGTGGGGCCATCTGAGGTTGAGAAGAGCATTCAGGATTTGTATGTAGCCCCTCTCAGTTGGGATCTATCTGGGAGTGCACTGTCTGAATCTGTGACTGTGTGAATGTGTAGCATCTACATTGGGCCCATACCTATCTCTCTCTTTCTCTCTCTCTCTCTTTTTTTTTTCCAGAGTCTCGTTCTGCTGCTCAGGCTGGAGTGCAGTGATGTGATCTCAGCTCACTGCAACATCTGCCTCCCAGGTTCAAGCAATTCTTCTGTCTAAGCCTCCCAAGTAACTGGGACTATAGGTGAGTGCCACCACATCTGGCTAATTTCTGTAATTTTAGTAGAGATCGGGTTTCACTTTGTTGGCCAGGCTAGTCTCAAACTCCTGAACTGAGGTGATCTGCCCACCTCCGCCTCCCAAAGTTCTCGGATTATAGACGTGAGCCCCCAGGCCCAGCCTTCTTTCTCTTTCTTTCTTTTCTCTGCAAGGTGACCTGCTTAAGTCCCCGGTCAATCCAGGAATCTAGACCTGGAGGGGGACAATCTCTACCACTTTGACTAGGTCATCTTTCTAGGACCCCAAAGTATACCTTACAGCTGTGCCAGACCTTGTGGTGGAAAAGAAGTGTGTGGACTCTTCTGCAGGTTATCTAAGTGGGCCTGTCACCCTGCTTACAGTGCTCAGTGCTTTCTGTGTGAAAACAAGGCTGAAAACTCCTGGGGTAAGTCCTTAAGTAGTCCCAACTCCAACCCACGTTCCCTTTTTTGTCTCTGATTTGCCATCCCCCTTTGTTGCCATTCAGTCATCCTTTATCAGAGCACTGAGCACAGCAACAGCTGAACGTGGGACAAGGTTGATGTGGTAGCAGATATTATTGCCAGTCTCCCCCTACCTGTCCAAGAAGTTCATTCTCTGAACTCTCTGACTGTTTTTGCTGTGTGGCGGGAATTGCACAATCGTCCCTATTGGAACTGTGAGTGGTTTTACTCACATTGGTTGTGTGAGGTCAGGAAGATCCATCCAATTTCTAGAAGTCTAGTTACGGGAGACGATCAGTACAGGAGCAGAAGAAACAAGGCGGTGAAAAGAAGGTGTCACCACTGTTTCAGCAGGGTCAAGTGGTACAGGTACAGGAACCAAGCCAGAATGGGCAACAAGGTCTCAATGCCCTCCAAAAGCCCCTGAGTGGCATCCTCGCTAACTGGAGGGCTTATAGCTAGGAGCTCGTGACCAAGAATAAGATGATCTATTATCACAATATTGTTTTTTGTTTGTTTGTTTTTTGAGACAGAGTCTCACTCTGTTGCCCAGGCTGAAGTGCAGTGGCACAATCTTGGCTCACTGCAACCTCTGTCTCCAGGGTTCAAGAGATTATCCTGCCTCAACCTCCCGAGTAGCTGGGATTACAGGCGTGAGCCACCATGTCTGGTTAATTTTTTTATTTTCTTTTAGTAGAGACGGGGGTTTCATTGTGTTGGCCAGGGTGGTCTCAAACTCCTGACCTCAGGTGATCTGCCCACCTTGGCCTCCCAAAGTGCTGGGATTACAGGCGCGAGCCACCCCACCAGGCCTACAATACTGTTTAGACTTTTTACAGATTAGGTGATGAATTTGGCCTCTGAACAGGATCACCCTGTACTGGACTTTAATTCAGTTAGAATTATTTTGTCAAAGATCTGGGAAATGGGAAGAAGTGCCTTATTCCAAGTTCTCATATTATTGCAAAATCAGGATTCAGGATGGGGCAGGGGGCTTCTGCTGGCTGTACAAAGAGATGAGAAGAGAGTCTTTCATAAGCCAGATAGCCAGATGCAGGAACAAAGGGATAAAGATTTCTTTTAAATGCTTTAAACCCAGCTGCCCCAGCAGCTCCTGCCGCCATGGCTGCCGTACCACCTTCTCCACAGGTATTTGGCTGCCTCACCATCACCACATGATGCTCCAAATTTGGAGGATGCTCCTCGGTATGATGAGGGAGTTGCAATGGTCTGTCCCTCCAAGACCCAACAGGGCACTCTATTTGGACAGGACAATACTGTGACTGGAGCAGGGCAATTCCCACTTAGGCAGATGCCTATGGGTGGTTCACACATAGAAGTGCAATCTGTCAGACATTATTGGACTTACAGCCTATTTTCAACATCCAACTTGCTAAATTGGAAAAGCTCCAAACCACCTTATAGAGAAGACCCCCAGAAAATGACTAATCTCTTTGAATCCATCTTTGCTACCCACCAGCCCCCCCGGCAGATGTCTGGTCTTTTTTATTATGCTTCTGACCACAGATGAAAGAAGCCTAGTAATAGAGAAGGCAAATGAAGAGGCCCATCACCTCCCTGAGACAAACAATATCCCCGATCCTGCAGGGGCAATTCCAGGTACAAACCCTAACTGAGACCCCAGTTGAGATGGGGACATGACCCATCTGGAACACTACCAAACATGCATTCAGGTCAGAATCAGGAGGGGGCACCAAAACAAAAGAGCTTAAATAAAGTTCAGACAGTCATTCAAAAGGCAAATAAGGACTGCTCTGAACTCTTAGAATGCATTTACCAAGCCTTCTGCAGATATACTGATATAAAACCAGAAGACCCTGAGAATTCGAGGTTGATACATATGACTTTCATTCAGCAGAGTGTCCCTGCTATAAAGAGAAAGCTAGAAAAGAAAAGAGGCTGCACTGGAATTACCCCTTCTCAGCTAGTTGACATTGCTTTCACAGTGTACAATGGCAAAGAAATACAAGTCAGGCACCGTATATGGAATGGGCAGAGAAGGCTCCATGCCAGAAAAGTCAGGGTAAGCCTTTGGGCCACAACCAATGCACCTATCATAAGAAAGAGGGCCACTGGAAGGTTAACTGCCCCAAAATGAAGGGAGCCAAGGGCCACAAAAAAGGAGGAAAGCGTGAAGGAAAAGACCCACCAGCAGATGGTGGAACCAGGACTACAGCTCTGATAGAGAATGAGGAATTTCCTCACAGAAGCCCTGGGTACAACTGACAGTGGGGAACAATCTAATTGATTTATTGGTCAAAAAGGGAGTGACCTACTCAGTTCCTAACACCTCAGAGGCAAAGAGCACCAAAATGACTGTGCCTGTGACAGGGGTTGCAGGAGGAATGCAACAAAAGGCTTTGTTACAACCTTCAGAATGCAAATTGGAAAACCTGGAACTAAGGCACAGACTTCTCTATATGCCAGAATGGCTGATTCTCCTGCTAGGACAAGACATACTATGCAAATTAAGTGCTCAAGTAACTTTTTCCCCAGAAAAACAGCAACTATACCTGCAGGTCCCACCAGAACAGACAATGTGACTATAGACGCTACTCACTCACCCTGAGATGAAAAAGGAAAAAGCTTTTTCTCCAGAAGTCTGCAAAAGAGTGAATATTGCATTTGGGCAGACGGGGGTCTCAGGAAAAGCAAGAAACATGCAGCCAGTGCACATGGAGATAAAAGAGGGGGCTGGAGTGCCCTGGAAAAAAAAAATCACCCATTAAAAAAGGAAGCCTCAGAAGAGATAAAATCTATCCTACAAAAATTTCTGAAAAATGGACTGACCTGTCCTTATAGGTTCCTGTATAACACTCCGATCCTGCCTGTAAGAAAGCCACATTCCAATGAATATCGATTTAAGAACTGAGAGCTATTAATGAAATAGTCCAGGATATTCATCCAATGGTACCTAACCCATATATTTTACTGCTATGCCTGGAAACTACAGATGGTTTTCAGTGTTGGATCTAAAGGACGCATTTTTCTGCATCCCAACAATTGTTTACTTTTGAATGGCATGACCTAAAGACTGAAGTGACCTTCCTTGCTGGCCATAGTGGTTTATGCCTGTAATCCCAGCACTTCGGGAGGCTGAAGCACTAGGATTGCTTGAGCCCGGGAGTTCAAGACCCATCTGGGCAACATAGTGAGAACCTGTCTCTACAAATAATTAAAAAATTAGCCTTGGGCTAGGAGCAGTGGCTCATGCCTGTAATCCCAGCACTTTGGGAGGCCAAGGCAGGAAGATCACCTGAGGTTGGGAGTTCGAGACCAGCCTGACCAACATGGAGAAACCCCATCTCTACTAAAAATACAAAATTAGCTGGGCGTGGTGGCGCATGCCTGTAATCCCAGCTACTCGGGAGGCTGAGGCAGGAGAATCACTCTAACCTGGGAGGCGGAGGTTGTAGTGAGCTGAGATTGTGCCATTGTACTCCAGCCTGGGCAAAAAGAGTGAAACTCTGTCTCAAAACAACAACAAAAAATTTGCCTGGCATGGTGGAACATGCCTGTAGTCCCAACTACTTGGGAGGTTGAGATGAGAGGGTCATGTGAGCCCAGGAGTTTGAAGCTGCAGTGAGCCATGATCACACCACTGTACTCCAGACTGGGTGATGGAGCAAGACCTTGTCTCAAAAAACAACAAGAACGACCAGGCACGGTGCCTCACACCTGTAATCCCAGCACTCTGGGAGGCCAAGACAGGTAGATCACTCAAGGTAAGGAGTTCAAGACCAGCCTGGCCAATATGGTGAAACCCGTCTCTACTAAAAATACAAAAAATTAGCCACGAGTGGTGGCACGTGCCTGTAATCTCAGCTACTTGGGAGGCTGAGACAGGAGAATTGCTTGAACCCAGGAGGCGGAGGTTGCAGTGAGCTGAGATTGCGCCACTGCACTCCAGCATGGGCGACAGAGCGAGACTCTGTCTCAAAGCAAAACTTGATGGAGTCCTGCTATACTATGTAGATGACTTACTTATAGATAGCCTCAAGCAGGAAAAATGTTTGTCTAACACCATCCTAGTTCTAAACCACCTGGCCCAGGGTGGATACAAAGTGTCGGTTTACAAATCTGTAAACAAAAAGTAAACTTATCTCAGATTCAGGTTAAAGAAAGGCAAGAGGAGCCATCAAAGCTCCTGAAAATAGGAGACAACTGCAAGGATTCTTAGGCATGACTGGCTTCTGTTGGATTTGGAGTCCTAGTTTTGGACTGATGACTAAGCCCCTTCATGAAACCCTAAAGGGATTAGACTCTGAGCCCCTGCCTTGGAAGGCCAAGTGCCAACACGGATTTAATATAATCAAGGATAAACTAGTATCAGCCCCAGTGTTGGGATTGCCAGAATCCCAAAGGCCATTCAAACTCTATATTTATAAGAAACAAGGCATAGGTCAGTCTAGGTGTGCTAATCCAGATGCTGAAGACACCCCACAGCCAATACTCTGTTTTTCTAAACAATTGAATCAAATGACTAAAAGGTGGACCCTTGCCTTCAAGCATTGGCAGTCACTTGTGAAGTCCTACAGAAAGCAGAAAAGTTTACCCTGGGACAGCAGGTCACTGTCTTTTTGCCCCATCAGGTGTTGACTTTGCTAGAACAAAAGTGAGGTTACTGGCTCACTGTGGGGTGAATGGGGAAATACCAAGCCGTCTTCTTGGATGACTCAAATATCACCTTGCAAACCTCCATGGCTCTAAACTCTTCCTCACTGCTCCCAGCTACTGAACCTGATTCCAGGTTGGAGTATGACATTTTAGAAATTGTTCATGCAGTCTATTCCAGCAGGCAGGACCTGTCGGACCAGCCATTGGATGCTCCAGATTGAGAACTGTAACCTATGGGAGCAGTTTCATGGAAGATGGACAACACAGAGCCGGGTATGTCATGGTTACCACCAACAGGGTAATACAAGCCCACCCCCTTATCTCCACACAAAAGGCTGAGCTAATTGCTCTTACCAGAGCTTTAAACTGTCCCAGGGGAAGCAAGAAAACATTTACACTGATTCCAGCTACGCTTTCATGAAAGGACATGCTCATGGAGCCATCTGGGAAGAAAGAGGCCTCTTGACATCAGGAGACAAGGACATTAAGCATCCAGTGGAAATTCTGGCCCTATTAGAAGTAGTTGCCTTGCCTGCCCACACCTCCCTTATGCACTGCCCCGGACACCAGAAAGATAATTTGCAAACAACCAGTCGGGCACAGGTGGCTTATGCCTGTAATCCCGGTATTTTGGAAGACTGAGGTGGGTGGATCACCTGAGGTCAGGAATTCGAGATGAGCCTGGCTAACATGGCGAAACCCCATCTCTACTGAAAAATACCAGAAAAATTATCCAGGCATGGTGGTGGGTGCCTGTAATCCCAACTACTCGGGAGGCTGAGGCAGAAGAATCACTTGAACTTGGGAGGCAGAGGTTGCAGTGAGCCAAGATTGAACCATTGAACTCCAGCCTGGGCAACAAGAGCAAAACTCCATCTAAAAAAAAATTTGCAAACAACCAAAGGCCATCAGGCAGCCAATAAGACTGCAAAACAGGCTGCTCGGGAAGCAAAAACACTGGAGGCCTTAATATCCCATTTGAACTTATCAGACTTCAAACCTCATTACACTGAACAACATAAAAAATGCACCAGGGCCTGGGGTTTGATAAAACAGATTCTAATTCTCTCTGGGAAACGAATGCTTACAGGATGATCTTACTCCCTGAGGCCTTAGTATACCCAATTTTAAGCATCTGCACGAAGGGACATGCAGAGAGGCTGTCACTGACCTAGTGCAGTACAAACGGTGGCTTCTCTTCAAAATAAAACAGACTGCTGGGTCTGTGGGAACTACTCCTTTCCTGCACTGCATGCTTGCCATGGTGCATACAAGCCGCCAACCTGCGCAGTTGGAGTCATTTCTATACCTGGTATAGGAGTTCATACCCATTCCCCTTCTATGATCATAGCACCTCCCACAGTGGGTTCCCCTCCTACAAGGAAACTCAGAGACACCTTATTTGCCTATTCTATGAATAGATTAACAGTACCTCCACCTTGGGATATGCTGTATGTGATGGCATGGGATGTCTGACTGCAGTACAAATACAAGTAATGGGTCAAGCACACCATAGCCCACCATATGGGATAGTTACATCCTCAACAATGTAGTCAGTCTCTCCAGCTACCTGATGGTATGTGGCTAGGATAGCAGAATAATGCCCATCTTCATACTGGGGCCCATCCCTCCACCTGGGGTTGGCTATGGGCCTGCGGCACTCATGGTTGCCTTACTTACCTTATAATGCAACCAGGAGATGCAACTGGGGGATACCCTTACCGGGACACATCCTGTCCCATCTGGATCCTCTCCCTGCCAATTGGGAAAGCATAAAAGTCAGATATTGTCATCAGAAATGGACACCCTTGTGGTTTTATCCCCCAGGAGGCGGCCATAGATATAAAATTACAAGTAGAGGCCATAGCTAAGCATATGGCTGCTGCCTTTAATAACACTCACTCTGCCATCACCTTTCTCCCTGAAGAAACCCTACAGATTAGACAGCCTTAAAGAACTGTATGGCTTTAGAAATCCTGCCTGCAGCCCAAGGTGGCACATGTGCATTAACTAAGACTGAGTCTTATGTGTGTGTGTGTGTGTATCAGATTATTCCCACAGTGTAACCCTAGCTATGAAGGCCTTAAATAACTATATTTCCGCCATAGATGCCTCATCCCAAGGCCTTGTGATGGCATGCTTCAGTCAACTCCCTAGTGCGTGGAAGACTCATATATAGTATAATTGGCATTCTACTCAGTGTCTTCTTCAGCTGCTACGGATTTTATTGCTGTTGTGCTGTCTGTGTGGGGATGCAAGACAGACTTTCTCAGCAGCTCTTAGTTCCCCACACCAAAATGCTCCAGCAAGTTCCCACGGTCAATCTGGGAATTCGAGAATATTTCCAACTCCAGGTAAGCAGATTCCATCCCATTACCTCCTAATTATGCCTCTTTTCAGCAGGAAGTAGCCAGATTGACTGCACTGACCACTTTCCATAGAAATGGATGGGATTTGACAGTGGGGAGCTGTAACCAAGTAACTGAACTTCAAAAATGCATTTTAGGCCAGGCACGGTGCTCAGGCCTGTAATCCTTGCACTTTGGGAGGCCTACGCAGGTGGATCACCTGAGGTCAAGAGTTCAAGGCCAGCTTGACCAACATGTGAAACCTCATCTCTACCAAAAATACAAAAATAGCCAGGTGTGGTGGCGGGCGCCTGTAATCCCAGCTACTTGGGAGGCTGAGGCAGGAGAATCACTTGAATCCAGGAGGTAGAGGTTGTAGTAAGCCGAGATTGTGTCACTGCACTCCAACCTGGGCAACAGAGCAAAAACTCTATCGCAAAAAAAAAAAAAAGGAAGAAAAGAAAAATGCATTTTAAAACTTTTTGCTTTTTTCTCCTTTTTTAGCCTCAAGATATAACCTTGAAGCAAGCTGCAGAAATTTTTTCCCCTCCTCAGTCTTAATATATAGCTTTGAAACATACTAAGAGTCTTTGTTCTCCCTGCTTTCCCACTGTACACTCCCTTACATCACATACGTTTATCTGACTGTATGCTTGTATCTAAATATGTGCTTACTTAGAAGTTCTAGGGACTAATTTTGAGACAGATTACAGGCATGGAAACCCAGCTGCAAAATTCCAGAGATTACCTCAAAGCAGTTAGTCAACAACCTGGCCATTGTGGGGATGATGCCACCCCATGCTCCAGGTGGACCATGACTCAAGATAGCCACCTGAACAAAACGCGCAGACCTGTACTCAGCACCACTCCTTTGCATGCCACCCACTGCAAGTTCCCTTTTAAGCCCCTCTCCCCAGGCTAAAGTTTGAAATGGTTCCTTTAAGGCACAAGCCATGGCCACTTCCCCAGTGCTAGCTCTGGAATAAAGCTACTTTCTTTTCACTGCATCTTGTCCTTGTTATTGGTTTTGCAAGCAGCCAAGCCTGCATTTGGTTATATTTTATTGTTTTAAAACTACTTTCAAATGCATTACTTCTAAAAATTCTCAAAATTACTCACTGATGTACTAGAATATATCATCAGATATGATGCCTTGAAAAGCTATAGAGCTCTTTCTTAGCTTGCTTCTTCAAACATTTGCTCAGGTGGCTTCTCTCTCCCACCTCTCTCTACATTCCTTGAGTCACTACTTGAATTTAAGTCTTCAATAGATAATGCACACTTGTTGGAAAGAGCTCTGGATGTGTGGGCACATGACAAACAACTGATTTTCTCTCAGAATCGCCTCTCAAGTCATCCAAATCCAGATGCCCAGAATTGTTTCCTTTATCTCTTCCCTATCATCAAAAGACCTAGAGAGTAGGAGGATGCACAGAACCTGCTCTGAGGCAATAACACAGAGCAGGGATCTATCTTAGAGGCTAGCAAGGCACCCTCCCCAACCAAGCATGGAAATAGAGGAAAATCTTCAATTTCTTAGCTAGCCTTGAAAAGAAAAAAGAGGAACTAGATAAGCAAGAAGGTAATACTAGCTTAAAACAATAGCCAGGGAAGTTAGAATCGGGGGATGTTTGGTTCCCTATAGAAACTGAAAATAACATCTTAACATACGTCCCTGAGTTCTTCAGAAACTCAGACCCCCACCAAACAGATCTGCTGGCACATAGACCTCAGATAAGGGGGAAACTGAGGACTAAACTCTCACCACTGTTCTTCTAAATTATTTCGAGTGGCCTGGAGGAAGTCACACCCATGATCCAAAGCTAACATTCTGTTCTGCTGACTCCCTATTCTTGAACAAACTTTCATCTCCTTAACCAATTGCAAATCAGATGATCTTTGAATCTACCTATGACCTGTGAGCCCCTGCTTCAAGATCTCGCCTTATTCAGCCAAACTAATGTGTAATCTCCACATATTAATTTACTATTTTGCCTGTAACTTTTGCTTTCCTGAAATTTATTCCCGCCTTTATTTATTTATTTATTTATTTTGAGACGGAGTTTCGCTTTGTTGCCCAGGCTGGAATGCAGTGGCACAATCTCGGCTCGCTGCAAGTTCTGCCACCCGGGTTCAGGCCATTCTCCTGCCTCAGCTTCCCGAGTAGCTGAAACTGCAGGCGCCCGCCACCACGCCCAGCTAATTTTTTTTAAAATTTATTTTTAGTAGAGACGGGGTTTCACCATGTTAGCCAGAATGGTCTCAATCTCCTGACCTCGTGATCTGCCTGCCTCGGCCTCCCAAAGTGCTGGGATTACAGGCGTGAGCCACCATACCCGGCCTTTTCCTGCCTTTAAAAAAACCCTTACCTGAAGTCATCAGAGAGGTCAGGTCTTCAGTGTGAGCCACAAGATTCTCCTTGCAAATAAACTCCCTCCTTTCTCCTGCTGCAGACCTGGATGTTTGATCTTACTGTGCTGGATGATCAGACCCCAGTTCAGTTCCATAGGAACAATCTCTCCTGTGCCCTACAGAGTCTATCAGCACATGATTCCCTATTAGTCAATGATTGCTTGACATGAGCTGAAGTATGAAGAAAAGTTCTGGATATCAACGGAGTATTCTGACATTCTAATAGCTAGGTGGTCCAGTGACAAACTCAACCAAGGTGGCTCAGGTAGGAGTGGCCTTGCAGATATTGATAGAAAATACATTCAAGACCAGGTGCAATGGCTCACATCTGTAATCCCAGCACTTTGTGAGGCCGAGACGGGCGGATCACTTAAGGTCAGGAGTTCGAGACCAGCCTGGCCAACATGATGAAACCTCACCTCTACCAAAAATACAAAAAACTACCCAGGCATGGGGGTGCCCACCTGTAGTCCCAGCTGCTTGGGAGGCTGAGGCAGGAGATTCACTTGAGCCTGGGAAATGGAGGTCACAGTGAGCCAAGATTGCTCCACTGTACTCCGGCCTGGGTGACAGAGGGAGATTCTGTCTCCAAAATAAATAAATAAATAGAAAAAGAAAATACATTCAAGTATCTTACATGATCCATAAGTGAAACCTTTGGTTACTGTTACTGAAACAATATTCGTCGCATATACCAATTTAGGGGGAGTTGGTATGAAGCGTGGTGGAAATTCCAGATGTGATATGGAAAGGTCATCCATGGGATGCTCACACAAACTCAGTTTAAGGGCTGGTGGTCTTGATCAGCATGAGCTGAGTTTAGGGCTGAGTCTTGAGTTCCTGAAAAACAACTAGGTCAACACCTTGTGACGCATACTTCAGAGTCAGATGTGATGTGTAGGAACATTGTGGAAACTATGGCTAGGCTACCTGACATTTTACTAAGGCAGTAAGCACTATAGCGTCAGCAAAGGTTATTGTTAATGAGGACTAAATTCTGATTTTTTTGTCTTACCCAAATTCCTATCTAAGGGGTCTGGGGAGTCATGCCCTACAAATCATCAGTTCTCATCAGATGAGTTTTATTTAACCCTGTGTATCACGTTTTACTTTCCAACCTGACTCTGGCATAACATTACCGGACAAAAAAGAAAAAGTATTTTGCCCCAAAACATGTTTCTTTGCCACATTTTGAAATTGTCCTGCAAAGCTGTTCTTTGTGGGGGAAAATTTGCATCTGTAAAGAATCTCTATTAACATAGCTAAATCTTTTTCTTCCAGACCTTTCCAATCCTAAAGAGATTAACTAAGATCTGAAAGGGTAACATTTGTCATCTATTGTCTCTAAGGGCAGCCACTATAAGACCTCAAAAGAATTGGTCTCTACAATCTTTATTTTAACCTGAACATTCCCTTTCTATCAATCTCAGGTCTTTAGACAAGACTAGTTGTCAACCAGAAAATGTTTAAATTCACCCATAGCCTGGAGGCCCCCCCACTCCCCACCAGCTTTGAGTTGTCCCGCCTTGCTGGACCAAACCAATATATTTCTTAAATGTATTTGATTGATGTTTCATGCCTCTCTAAAATGTATAAAACCAGCTGTGCTCCAACCACCTTGGGCACATGTCTTCAGGACCTCCTGAGAGCTGTGTCATGAGCCATGGTCACTCATATTTGGCTCAGAATAAATCTCTTCAAGTATTTTACAGAGTTTGACTCTTTTTTTTTTTTCTTTTTTTTGAGATGGTGTTTTGTTCCTGTTGCCCGGGCTGGAGTGCAATGGCATGATCTCAGCTCACTGCAACCTCCGCCTCCCAGGTTGAAGCGATTCACCTGCCTCAGCCTCCCAAGTAGCTGGGATTACAGGTGTCCACCACCACGCCTAGCTAATTTTTGTATTTTTAGTAGAGATGGGGTTTCACCACATCAGCCAGGTTGGTCTTGAACTCATGACCTCAGATGATACTCCCGCCTCAGCCTCCCAAAGTGCTGGGATTACAGGCATGAGCCACCACACCCAGCCGACTCTTTTCATCGACAATAACAAACTGCCTAGTAAAACTTCAGATACTGGCTACCTAATCATAACTATCTGGCCACCAGTTTCACTGGATACTCTTTCACCTCTCAATGAAAGTCCCACAGTTCACAATGTTATAAATGGCTTTCCTCAGAGAAGTTTCTGTGTAACATAGCGTAACCCTCCAGGGACTTCCCAGAACTTTGTCAGAAATTGAGTGCAGAAGCCAGGTCTCTAGCTGTCTACTGATAGCACCAGATAACCCCTTTCTGGGGTCACCTCACTCTAGGGTCTTGCACTTCTTTTGTGCCCTGGAGTCAGTCTTTGATGTTTGTAGCCTTTGCTTGAGGCCACTGTCTGAATAAACTCAAGTGTTCCAGATGAGAAGATACAGGTACAGGTTCACATAATAAGGCTGTTCCCCATCACCACCTGCACTACCAATCAGCTGGAGCGCTGCAGCTCCCCCTGCTATTCCTTTCTCCACTGCTGCAGATTTCCAGGGCTCTGAGGAAAGGAGGACTCAGACTCTGCTCTTCAGATCCACACACTGATTCCAACTACAACCAGTGACCTGAACTTGGAGTCTGAGTAGGGTAAGAAGGGCTCTTCTGAGGATGCTCAGGGGACAGCCAGGAGCACTGGAAGGAGGCTGATTGAACTTTTAGATAGCAAAAAATGGAGAAGGATCCAAATCATGGGAAACAAAGGCCTGAATTCTGGTCAGCCTCAGTCCCACTGATACAGGCTTTCCTTGCCCCTCCCTTCCTTCACCCCCAGTCTTCTCAAACATAATGCATTAAAACCGCTTACATCCTGCTCTTCTATCCTCTGTAGGTCTTTATCATCAGGACAGGGTTCCACAGATAGGAAGTACCGACCCTTTGTTCTGTGTCTGATGTGGACATTTGACATCATTAGAAGTGCTCTCAAATACATGCTTCTCATTAGACTCTTGCAGGTCTGTAGGGAGCTATTATTAAGTCCATCTGAGGACACCAATACTCAGAGTTGTGAATCAGGTTAGAGATTGAGTAAGGGCAGGAACACTTCTCATGGTAAATGAGGACAGAGCACTGGTTTAAATGGCAGACTCTTTCAAAAAGATCCCCACACTCCATGCTATCACCACAGAAGCCACTGTGGGGGCTCTTTTAGTCTTGGTACTTGATTGATTACAGGAATATTTCAAATCTGGAATTCTGGTTGGGTGTAGTGGTTCATGCCTGAGAATCCCAGCACTTTGGGAAACCGAGGTAGGTAGATCACTTGAGGCCAGGATTTTGAGACTAGCCTGGCCAACATGGCGAAACATTGTCTCTACTAAAAAAAATACAAAAATTAGCTGGGTATAGTGGCGGGCACCTATAATCTCAGCTACGTGGGAGGCTGAGACAGAGAATCTGTTGATCCCTGGAGGTGAAGGTTGCAGTGAGCCAAGACTGTGCCACTGCATTCCAGCCTGGGTGACACAGTGAGATTCTGTCTCAAAAACAAATAAACAAACAAACAAAAACCTCAAAACTGGAGTTCTTTTATGATGACATTTTCAAGGAGCAGCTCTGACAAACCAAGATCATTTGTAATTAGGGGAATGACCCCTGAGAAGGAATATGGGTAGTTAGTAATGAACATATGTTCCACTCAGGCTTTGGAGAAAGTGTTATAAGGAAGTCAAGATTGGAGAAGCATCATTAAGTAATTGGAGAAGCATGCAAGAAGTAATTGCAGGCTGGGCTGTCATTTCAGGGAATCGAAGCCTTCCTACCTAGGAACCACTTCTCAAGTAGTTACTCATCTTCTACATTTCCCTAAAATCTGACAACCCTTTCCACTTCAAGGACATAAACCTTAAAATATTATTCTCTTTTGGACACATGATCTCCTGAGAGCTGGTCTGGTAAAAAGGAGCCAGCTGGAGGGTGATTGGCTCCTCAGGTTGGGTGTAAGAGGGATGAGAGGAGATGGTTGGAATTCTCAAAATGAACTTCATCTATTTTTTCTAATTATGTGTTTCGCTCACACAGGCTGAAGCGTGTTTTTAGTTATTAGAAACTCTATTCTCTAATGAGAATTATCATCTTCTCATCGGGGAACCAAATAGTAAAATTGCACCCAAGTGCCTGACCGGTGGGGAAGGAATTTTAAGGTGGAGTTGAGCTCTCTGGGCATTATCTGGATAATGCTTTTCTTTTCTCTGTGGACATGCAGGTGGCCCTGGTGACTGAGATGGCATCGTCTCTAAAGATCTGGGGCACACTCTTGGCCCTGCTTTGCATCCTATGCACACTGCTTGTACAGAGCAAGGAAGTTTCTTGGAGAGAATTCATGAAACAGCACTACTTAAGTCCAAGTCGAGAATTCAAAGAGTACAAATGTGATGTCCTCATGAGAGAAAATGAAGCTCTGAAAGACAAGAGCTCTCACATGTTTATCTATATCTCATGGTACAAAATCGAGCATATATGCACTAGTGACAACTGGATGGATCGCTTCCGAAATGCATATGTATGGGTCCAGAATCCTCTCAAAGTACTCAAGTGTCACCAGGAGAATTCCAAAAATAGCTACACAGAGAGCAGGAGCTTCAACTACATTGAATTCCATTGTAGCATGGATGGGTATGTTGATAGCATAGAAGACCTAAAGATGGTAGAACCTATCAGCAACTAGAAAGTCTATGCACATCCTCAGGTATTGGTAGAGTATTTAGTGCTTTCTAAGTAGCGGCCCCAGCCTCCATCAATAGTCCCTACCACTCCCCTCTTGCATTTATTTGTCAATGTTTTCCAAATACTTAGAGTTATGAATAGCATAATTTCTTGATACCATAACTTTGCCTGTGTTGTTTCTCTGCCTGGAATACACTTTTGTCTTCATTTACCTAATTTACTCTTATACTTTTGTCAACATTCAGCTCATATGGCATCTGTTCTTGACTAACCCAAGACTTTCCTGATATTGACTCTCTTGATACATACCCAAGCTGAACAATCTTCCCTTCCCTAAATAAACTATATGACTCCAATGTGTGTGACATTCATGTATGTTATGTGCACGGAGTAAGTATAGTGTGATTGATATGTGTGTGTGTGATCTAGACTATGCATGTGATTGATGCTGTGCAAGGGATTTAAGGTGTATTTTATGGGTGTATATCTAATGTATGTAATATGTTTGTGTATATGATGAGGGTATGAATGATTGTGTGCTTAGTTCAAGACAAGTTGTGATGTAGGCATTGATTGCAGCATCAATTTGAAATAATCAAAAGTGTCAGAATCCAGTTTTAAAGAGTTGATTCAAGCAAAAGGCTAGGAGTGGCCATTCGGTAACACACAGACTCCACAGAAATGGAGTCAGTGTTCCAAAGCTGAAAATTAAGTTCTTGCTTATGTAGGAAAAAGACAAAAGAATTTAACAGGATTACAATAATTTCTATAACAGCTGGTTTAAGAGTTACAACAAATTAATTAGTTACAGTTTGTCCCCCAAGTCTTCTTTTCTTTTCTTTATAGCTTGTTTTCATTTCCTTTCCAATTTAAAAGAGTGTACTTTACATTCCATCTTAATGTGATAGCGATGAAGTCTTTCTAAGAGGAGAGGGAAGTTACTCTATTATGAAGATCAACAGTGAAGAGGGAAGGAGTCTTCCCCTGTACCCTTCAGTAATTTACAACATTTCACCAAACAATGCAGGTAAGAAAGAAGGTTTAATCTATAAACAGAGAAACCACGGTTACAGCTGCCTTGGTTACAATGGCCTGGCATGTGACTGAGGCCTCCAAATCACATTTCTTTAAGGTTAAAAATAATTTAGAGTTCCAACAACTGGGTTGTTAGATTGCTTATTTTCACAGAGGTGACATGCTTTAGTTCCATTCAGATTTTGGGGCATTGGCAGAACTCACTGGGTGTAAAACATGTAGCATAGTTTCTTGCTCATAGTAGGTGCTCAGTGAAAATTGCTTCTTTTCTCAACTCTTTATTTGGCTTAGTACTTTCATTTTGACTTTGATAAACAAACATAACAAGTGCTCATCAATCATTTGATCTCCCTAACTCTAGAGATGGGGATTTATAAAATAAAAATACATGCTGGGTATGTTGGCTCACATCTGTAATCCCAGCACTTTGAGAGGCCGCAGTGGGTGGTTAAGAGTTTGAGGTCAAGAGTTTACCATTTGAGGTTGGGAGTTTGAGACCAGCCTAATCAACACGGTAAAACCTTGTCTCTACTAAAAATACAAAAAATGAGCTGAGGGTGGTGGCACATATCTGTAATCTCAGCTACTCGGGAGGCTGAGGCAAGAGAATCACTTGAACCCAGGAGATGGAGACTACAGTAAGTTGAGATCATGCTGCCGCACTCCAGCCTGGGTGACAGGACCAGAGCATCTCAAAAAACAAAAACAAATAAACAAACAAAAAATACAGCAGGCTGTCATCTGTGAGGACTGAATTCTGACCTTTTTTTATCTCTTGCCCAAATTCCCATCTAAGGGGCTTGGAGCATCACACCCTGAAAACCATAAAATATTATTAGGTGGGTTTTATTTAACTCTGCATAATTCATGTTTTATACCCAGTCAGTTCTGCCATACCTCAAAATCTGAGTGGAACTGAAGCATGTCACCACCGTGAAAATAAGTAATTTAATGTGGCTTACCTTCCAACCCCACTCTGCCGTAACATCACATGATAGATAGAGAAATCAAAATATTTTATCCCAAAATATTTTTTGCCTTATTTTGAAAAATAGCCCTGCAAAGCCATCTTCTGTGGGGAAGAGTTGCAACTGTAAGGAATCTCTATTAACATAACTAGATCTTTCCCCTTCCAGGCCCTCCCAATCCTGAAGAGATTAACTAAGAGTCTAGCACCTTTTAGAGGTCTGAATAGGGAACATTTGCCATCTATTGTCCCTAAGGGTAGCCACCTATGAGACTTCATCTACATAATAAGAACCTTGCCTCCACAACCCTTTATTTTAATCCAGACATCCTTTATCTATTGAGTCTAGGTCGTTTCGATAATATCAACTATTTCAAACAATTGCCAATCAGAACATCTTTGAATTCAACTAATTCCTGTAAGCCGTTGCTTCAAGTTGTCCTGCCTTTCTGGACTGAACCAATGTATACATCACATGTATTGACTGATATATCTCCCTAAAAACTATACAACCAAACTGTAAACCAATGACCTTGGGCACATGTTCTCAGGTCCTCCTGAGACTGTGCCTTGGGGCCATGGTCACTCATATTTGGCTCATAGTAAACCTTTTTAAATATTTTACGGAGTTTGACTCTTTTTGTTGACATTTGTATGGAAGCTATACCTGCCTAGGATTAAAAAAAAAGGAACTCCTCTTTTATCAACCACAGACCTACAGATGTCCCTACTGGACTCAATTCATTAAGAACGTTTCTGCCGGGTGCGATGGCTCATGCCTGTAATCCCAGCACTTTGGGAGGACAAGGTGGTCAGGAGTTCGAGACCAGCCTGGCCAACATAGTAAAACCCATCTCTACTAAAAATACAAAAAATTAGCTGGGCGTGGTGGCGGGTGCCTGTAATCCCAGCTACTCAGGAGGCTGAGGCGGTAGACTCACTTGAATCCGGAAGGTGGAGGTTGCAGTGAGTCAAGATCACGCCATTGCACTCCAGCCTGGGTGACAGTGCAAGACTCCATCTTAAAAAAAAAAAAAAAAAAAAAAAAAAAAAAGAATGTTTCTAAGGGCCAGGTGAGGTGGCTCATGCCTGTAATTCCAGCACTTTGGGAGGTTGAGGCAGGCAGATCACTGGAGGTCAAGAGTTCGAGACCAGCCTGGCCAACATGGTGATACCCTGTCTCTACTAAAAATAAGAAAATTAACCAGGCATGGTGGCCCATGCTTGTAATTCCAGCTACTTGGGAGGCTGAGGCACGAGAATCACTTGAACCAAGGAGGCAGAGGTTACGGTGAACTGAGATCGCGCCACTGTGCTCCAGCCCTGGCGACAAAGTGAGACTCTATCTTAAAAAACAAGAAAAGTGTTTCCAAGAAGATCAATGTACATTAGATGGACTAAAGCATTACATTTCCTAAGGACAACACGTCAAGTAGAATATATTAGCACAAATAATTTTATCTGAAAATAACCATTTTTACGTGGTAGAGACAGGGCAGGGGTTGGAAGACTTTAAACTGCAATACTGCTCAAGAATGGAGCTTAAGACTTAAATTTTGTTGTAGGAAAGAGGAAATAAATGGGATAAAAAAGTGTTGGGAAGGCCGGATGCGGTGGCTCATGCCTGTAATTCCAGCACTTTGGTAGGCTGAGGCAGGTGGATCATGAGGTCAGGAGATTGAGACCATCCTGGCCAACATGGTGAAACCCCATCTCTACTAACATACAAAAAAAAAAATTAGCCAGGCATGATGGCACACACTTGTAGTCCCAGCTATTCAGGAGGCTGAGGCAGGGGAATCACTTGAACCCAGAGGTGGAGGTTGCATTGAGCCAAGATTGCGCCACTGCACTCCAGCCAGCCTCAAAAAAAAAAAAATATATATATATATATATATATATATATATTGGGTTCACAAGCAGGTTGAGAAATTCTGTTTGCTAATTGTAGGAGTGAGATGCAAAGTGAGAAATGTTTACTCCATACAATTTTCCCTAGAGCAGTATGGGCCAGGGAAAATGCTAAACGTTAAAGTACCTTGTGTTCTTCAGACTCCTACAATGTGGAATGACTCTGGCCTTGAAACAATTAAAGAAAAAACCAAAGTGTCAATATTATTTATTAAGTGACTACACACTTTCCTATAACTCTGGTTATGAGTAGCCAGCATATAATGCAGTTCCTCAGCTTTCCAATTTTTGAGTGCACCTGGGGAGGAGCAGACACCTGGGGATGACAATCTCCACCAACCAAACTCAGAAGAGACTAGTATTAAACCAGTAGCTCTGCATGTAGGATCAATACACATATGAGAAGAAACAATACTGTTTGTTTTCTCAGTTGACAAACGCTCTTCAAAATGTACGTAGGGAGGGAAAAATATTTTCCTTCTACCCGTTTGGTTCTTGGCTGGGGCCACCGAAACACAAGTCAGATTAACAAGAGAAAAATAGAAGTTTAGTAACATGTGCATCTCATGCATACATGAGAGAGACTCAGAAAGCAACTCAAAGAGGTGGCTAGAACTTGGGCTAAAATGCCTTCAGCTAAAGCGAAGGAAGAAGCATGTCGGGGAGCAACTTACAGGGACATGACCAGGAAAAGTATAGTAAACAAGGGAAAGCTTTCTCATGCAGATTTAAGTCAGTACCTTCTCCGCTGATAAGGGTTTCTTTTGATTTAGAGTCACCTTTCTCTTTCTGGTGCAGAAAGGGAGACATCCTTACAAATGAAGATTTCCCTTATAAACGCAAATTTCCCTTACAAAACAGCAACATGCACTCTATTTTCAGAGCTTGTCTTGTGTATACTGCTTCTCAAAATAAGCAGTTCAAAATAATATTTATACTAAAGAAGCATATTTTGGGGTGGCATATTCTGGTCTCCTATAGTAGATACTCACAAATACCTTATTTAAGTAACTCTTTAAAACTTGCTTTTATTAAAGGGTTAGCAGATGGTTGTTCAAAATATTATAGGAGGAAAGTAGATTTAAGGGCAATTAGTAATATCTTTGTGTTGTTTCTCTGGCTTTCCTGGTGGTCCACCCCTTATTTGGATAGCTGCATATTGACTCCCTTTAGGTATCTACCCTTCCTCTTTTGTGTGTAGTATTGGTGAGGCTGTCCACTAAGGTCTGCAGTCCCCTCTATTGAGCCAAGCGATGGTTATGAGATCCAAGCTAGCCTAACTGAACTCTCATAGGAAACAAGAACATGTCACCTCACAATATGCCTCCAGGTTCAAAATCCTGTCAATTAGCATTTTTGCTGCTCTGCATCCTTACCAGCTTTGATGATGTCAGTTTTCACTGCATTTTAGTCATTCATGTAGGTGTGTAGTATTATCCCATTGTTTTAATGTGCAATTTTCTAATGATAGATTGAAGGGATTCACAGCCCACCAATATGGCAAAACTACCCTTGCAGAATTATGGAGTGTTGCAAGCCAGGCTCTAGGCAGAATTGCACATTAATCATAGCATGGCTGGTACACTTCAACCCACTTCTCTGTAGCTTCTAATTTCCCAAGTAGCATGCTGACCACCTATTCCCCGATTGTTCCTATAGGTAGAATCTCTGATACTAGAATCATGAAACCTTTTTGCTTAAGAATTGCTTAAGGTGCTTTTCTGATCCTGAATTCCAGTGCAACAGCCAATGCTAACCGGTCTAAAGACCCCTACCAAAGAACTGGCTTGGCACATGAATGCTGAGTTTCTTCATGTCCCTGTCCCATGACTTCACCTCTCACTTCTTGGTGAATCAGAAATCCTCACACTTTGGCCCTTGTCCAGACTCCTTAAAAACCCTATCCCCAAACCCAAAACCAAATTTTAGGTTACCTCCCATCTACTCATTTGGCTGTCCTATGAAAATTAAACTCTTTCTCTTTTTCAATCCCTGTTGTCTTACTATATCCATTTGTTGTGCATCAAGTAACAAATCTGTTATGATTATAGTGGCATGAAAATTATTCTAAACTGAAAATGTCTGAACAGACAGAAGCTGCAGAAAGAAACACTATTTAAACTTAACCGGAGCCTCCTGAAAATTCAGCTGCCATTGATCCCCTTCAAAGGTATTTTCCTTTTTGAAACAAGACAGCCCCTTAGCACTGGGATGTGTAAATTAGCTGCCATAAACCTCCATACAGGGAAACTTCCAGCCAGGAAGAAATCAATCTACCCATTTCTATTAGCATCAGAAAGCTTACTAGAACCTTCCATATTTTCCTTTTGAAGCCCCAACAAAAATCTTTTTTTATTTTTTATTTTATTTTATTTTTGAGACAGACTTTCACTCTTGTTGCCCAGGCTGGAGTGTAGTGGCGCAATCTTGTCTCACTGCAACCTCCGCCTCCCGGGTTCAAGAGATTCTCCTGCCTCAGCCTCCTGAGTAACTGGGATTACAGGTGCCCACCACCATGCCTGAATAAGTTTTGTATTTTTAGTAGAGACGGGGTTTTACCATGTTGGCCAGGATGGTCTCAAACTCCTGACCTCAGGTGATCTGCCCATCTTGGCCTCCCAAAGTGCTGGGATTACAGGCGTGAGCCACCATGCCCAGCCAAATCTTTTTTTAAAAAATAGAGATGGGGGTCTTGCTATGCTGTTGGTTTCAAACTCCATGCCTCAAGTGATCCTCCTGCCTCAGTCTCCCAGAATGTTAGGATTACAGGCATGAGCCACTGCACTTGGCCAAAAACACTTTTTTTAAAGTTGGTATATAACTTTACCTCTAGCTATTCAGCAAGTTACTCATTATGTAATACTCCTGTGTGCATGTGTAAATAAACTTTGAATTTTCTCCTGTTAATCTTTTTCTAATTCACAAGCTCCTTTACCACCACCTTTAAAACCTAAAATGATAGAGGAAAAGTTTTTCTCCAAACAATGTGATGCTGAACATCTTTTCATTGCTCATCTGCCATCTGTATATCTTGTTTGGTGAAGTGTTGGGATGCAGAGAATCATACTACAAACTATGATGCATGGCATTCTGAGCACTTTTGAATTAAAGAAATTAAATTAAATTAAAGAATTAAATTTAACTAGAATTAAAGAATTAAAGAAACCAAAAGTTCTTAGAAGCTGCCTCCGGACCAAAGATGTTCTAATCTTCTCTCGTTCCTCCCCTAGCTCTCAAATGCAGAGAGGAGCTCTCTCTGGGAGTTCCCTTGTCCAGCTAAGGAAAACTTCTTCCAAGAAATGCAATTGTCTTAAGACCCCCCTTTCTAAAAATCTCATCAGATAACCATGAAATATTAGCCACCTGAAAAAAGAAGAGACTAAAAGTCTCTTCACACCACACCACACTCAGATAGACCTTTCATCTATTCTTCCAAGAGCAGCTCCAAAAGAGTACCTAAGAGACATAGTGCAGTTCCACCCTTCACCTTCCCATAACTCGTCACCCTTCCATTCAGCTTCCAAAGAGACTCACTTACAAACTATTGTCTGCTCTTTGGGGCCAATTCCTTAAAAAATATTTAAAACTCCTCAAAATTGCCTACATTTTCCCCATGTTCCTCTCCCCTATGAAGAGAGTATATGAATTTCAACTATTTAGTCTTTCTTTGAGTCTCATAATTTTTATGGTTCCCATGATTATGCACAGTAATAAATTTGTATGCCTTTTTCTCCTGTTAATCTGTCTATTGTCAGTTCATTTCAGAAGTTTTGAACCTTCAGAGGGAGAGGAAAAATTGTCTTTGCCCCATACCATTCAGATGTTTTGCCCATTTTTCAACTAGGTTGTTGGTTTTCTTATGGTTGAGGTTTTTTGAGTTCTTTGTATATTTTGGATAATGTTCTTTTATCAGATATATCTTTTGCAAATATCTTCTCTCTCAGTCCCTGGCTTGTCTTTTTATTCTCTTAATAGTATCTGTTGCAGAGCAGAAGTTTTCAATTTTAATGAAGTTCCACTTATCAATATTTTTCTTTCATGGATTGTGCTTTTGGTATTATATCTAAAAAATCATTGCCAAACTCAAGGTTGCCTAGATTTTCTCCTATGTTATTTTCTAGAATTTTTATAGTTTTGCATTTTGCATTAGGTCTATGGTCCATTTTGAATTAACATTTGTGTCAGGTGCGGTGGCTTATGCCTGTAATCCCAGCACTTCGGGAGGCCGAGGTGGGCGGATCACAAGGTCAGAGGATGGAGACCATCCTGGCTAACAAGGTGAAACCACGTCTCTGCCAAATATACAAAAATTAGCTGGGCGTGGTGGCAGGCACCTGTAGTCCCAGCTACTCAGGAGGCTGAGGCAGGAGAATGGCATGAACCCAGGAGGCGGAGCTTGCAGTGAGCCGAGATTGCACCACTGCACTCCAGCCTGGGCAACAGAGAAAGACTCCATCTCAAAAAAAAAAAAAAAAAAAAAAAAAAAAAATTGTGTAGCCAGGCACGATGGCTCACACCTGTAATCCCAGCACTTTGGGAGGCCTAGGTGAGCGGATCACCTGAGGTCAGGAGTTCGAGACCAGCCTCACCAACATGGTGAAACCCTCTCTCTACTAAAAATACAAAATTAGCTGGGTGTGGTGGTGCATGCCTGTAATCCCAACTACTCGGGAGGCTGAGGCAGGAGAATCACTTGAACCCGAGAGGCAGAGGTTGCGGTGAGCTAAGATCATGCCACTGCACTCCAGCCTGGGCAACAAAAGTGAAACTCCATCTCAAAAAAAAATTGTGAAAGATGTAAAGTCCAGGCCTATGAAAAGATATGAAGTCTAACCTATGAAAAGATTTATTTTTTGCATCTGTACATTCAGTTCCACTACCGTTTATTGAAAAGACTAACTTTTCTCAATTGAAAATTGATTCTGTATCACAGATTAGTTCACTATATTTGTGTGGGTCTACCTCTGGGCTTTCTACTTGGTTCCATTGACCTATTTGTCTATTTTTCACCAATAACACACTGTTTTAACTACTGTAGCTTTATAGTAAGTTTTGAAGTTGGGTCACGTCAGTTTTCTGACTTTGTTCTTCTTTTTCTGCATTGTGTTGACTATTCTGAATCTTTTTTTTTTTTTTTTTTGACATGGAATCTCGCTCTGTCACCCAGGCTGGAGTGCAGTGGTGCGATCTCAGCTCACTGCAAGCTCCACCTCCCGGGTTCAAGGGATTCTCCTACCTCAGCCTCCCAAGTAGCTGGGACTACAGGCCCCCGCCACCATGCCCAACTAATTTTTTGTATTTTTAGTAGAGACAGGGTTTCACTGTGTTAGCCAGGATGGTCTCGATCTCTTGACCTCGTGATCAGCCTGCCTCGGCCTCCCAAAGTGCTGGGATTACAGGTGTGAGCCACCGTGCCCAGCCTGAATCTTTTACCTTTATAAAAACTTCAGAATCAGGTTGTCACTATCCACAAAATAATGTGCTGGAATATTGATTGAGATTGTGCTGAATCTATAGATCAAGTTGAGAGGAAATGACATCTTAACATATTGAGTCTTCCTACTCATGTACATGGAATATCTATGCTTCCTCAATTTCTTTCATTAGAGTTTTAAATTTTTCCCCATACCAATGTTTATATAATGTGTTAGATTTACACCTAAGTATTTCACTTTCTTTGGTGCAATATAAATGGTATTGTGTTTTAAATTTCAAACTGCAATTGTTCATTGCTGGTGTATAAGAAAGCAATTGACTTTTGTATATTAACCTCGTATCCTGCAACCTTGCTATAAACAGACATTATGTTTATTCTACAGACATTTGGAGCCATAAAAGCATGGGGCAAGAGTGTTGTACTATTATATCTTCTCAAAAAAAGACTAATCTGGAAGTAATGTGTAGAATGGATTGGAAGGAGAAAAAAACAAGGCAAGGAGTCCATGTGGGAGGCTTTTATGTGAGCCCTCCATGAGACAATGAGTTCCTGAATAAGGGTGTTGCAGTACCAGTGAAAAGGTAAGAACAGATTCAAGAGGCAAATATCCTAAATTCGGCCTTCATCTTCAGGCTTACAGGTCTTTTCATACACAGTTCTGTCTTTGGGAGGCCCTTAACACTCTCTTCACCTAACTTTTAATTATTCCTCAAAATTCAGTTCAGGTGTTGTGCCCTCCAACAATCCTTCCCCTCTACTATCTTCCCGTAGCCTCCTGCAGTGTCCTCCATCACACTTAAGTGCTATTTATATTAATATAATCTACTTGTCTATATACTTACCTGCCTGTCTCTAATCTCTTTCATTAAATCATGAGCTCCTGGCAGATCACGAGGTCAGGAGATCGAGACCATCCTGGCTAACACAGTGAAACCCCGTCTCTACTAAAAATACAAAAAAATTAGCTGGGCATGGTGGCGGGCACCTGTAGTCCCAGCTACTCGGGAGGCTGAGGCAGGAGAATGGCGCAAACCCAGGAGGTGGAGCTTGCAGTGAGCAAAGATCGCACCACTACACTCCGGCCTGGGCAACAGAGTGAGAGTCCGCCTCAAAAAAAAAAAGAAAAATCATGAGCTCCTGAATTTGTGTAGCCCAGTACCTGGCCCAATAAGTATATGCATAAATGAATAATTTATTCACATCTGTTGTAGGAACTTACAACATTACCAAGTATGTGGAAGGTATTATATCATATTTATGTGACATATTTTCTCTTAAGAAACAGGAATCATAAAGCTTCAAAAAAAAAAAACACTGAAGCCTCAGATGAGGCAGGAAGCACTCATTCCATATCAGGAAGTGATCAGTTCCTCAAAACTGAGTTTTCAGTCATGTTGTTTCTTTAAGTTGGCTTAGCCTTCCTGTATACATGTGATAATGATACTGTTTTAAAGAACAGGTGTGAAAGTCTAAGAGTTTAATCCAGACTCTGCACAAGAAGTTAATCTGCCAAACCCTAGGATTCTCTTTCTGAAAGCTCAGAATATTTCTTCCCCTTCCCTACACACACAGGGCTGGAAGGGTTAGAGAAGAAAGGCAGACAACAGCTTCTGAGCTTTGGACTAATCACAGCCTCTATTCTCAGCAGGAGCCCCAACACTGAGACCAGGTAAGAAAGAAGGCCTCAGGGGTGGAGCGAGTAGAGCAGTAAAGACGGCTGGGAGGTAGTGGTCAGACAGAGGGTAAATATTTTAGGAGGGAAGAGGGAAGAAACTGTTTCTGATATGACAGCCATCAAATGCATGAGTACTGGTGAAAGAAAATGGGATATGCCAATCAAAGGAGAGGTCATATTTCTGTTTCCTGGGCTTCAGGTTCTTTATAGAATTGTGAGACTCTGTGAGAAAGAAGATGGTTTTTAAAAGGGAGCTATAAAATCTTAAAAGGCAAAATAAAAATCTAAATAGTTATGATTAAAAATTTTGCTCTTACTGCTTCTCCTACTATAATTATCTTCTCTCTTTCTACACAGAAAAGATGATGCTACGCTTTCCTCTTCTTTTATTGTTGCTCGTTCTATGGGGACCAGTGTGTCCACTTCATGCTTGGCCTAAGCGTCTCACCAAGGCTCACTGGTTTGAAATTCAGCATATACAGCCAAGTCCTCTCCAATGCAACAGGGCAATGAGTGGCATCAACAATTATACCCAGCACTGTAAGCATCAAAATACCTTTCTGCATGACTCTTTCCAGAATGTGGCTGCTGTCTGTGATTTGCTCAGCATTGTCTGCAAAAATCGTAGGCACAACTGCCACCAGAGCTCAAAGCCTGTCAACATGACTGACTGCAGACTCATTTCAGGAAAGTATCCCCAGTGCCGCTATAGTGCTGCTGCCCAGTACAAATTCTTCGTTGTTGCCTGTGATCCACCTCAGAAGAGCGACCCCCGCTACAAGTTGGTTCCTGTACACTTAGATAGTATTGTCTAAGGCATCCACTGTGTTTCCTTTCATTTGACATAGCTTCTGTTACAATTGCATCCACGTTTTCTTTTCTTTTGTTGATTTCTTGTTCCCATAGAAGAAAGAAGAAAGGTGTTGGGAGAATTAGAGTGCCTAGGATGCCAGACCAGAGTTGAGACAAAAAGAAATAAGATTATTTTCTGCTTTGTAGTTCTGTACTTTTCGAGAGAAGGGAATAGGGAAGAGAGCAAAGAAAGATTCAGATTTCTAACCGTGAAACTTTTGCCAAGCTTTATTGCCCTGTGTTCACAGCAATAAAACCACTTCCTGCTGCATTCTAATGAGTGTGTGTTTGAGATCCACTTTCAAAGCATTGTTTACTGGTACTCAAAGTAACACTGTTTTGACTTTAAGTCCCTAGAAAACTTTTGAGGCCTCCTTGGGGCCCCACTTCCTTGCCCACAAGAAAGGAGAGCGTTTGGGACTTTGGAGCATTTCTTCAAACTCTGCTTATGACTTTATATATTCCCCTGGAAACCATTGTCTATGCTTAATTGGAGGTAGTACTGATACCTTAAAGACAGTTGATGATAATTCACACATAGATTCTGTCACTGGCAACTGAAGGATCCTATGTCTTTTCTATTTGTTTCTGTTTATAATCAGATAATGTTTTAAATATAAGGTGATAGTAGTAGTGATAGGGATAATAATCCATTGTAGTAACCTTAGGGTCAATGCTCTATTATTTATTGAAGTGGATAAATAGAAAGCATAGATCAAGAAAAAAGCACTAGGCTTGTCGTGGTGGCTCACGCCTGTAATCCCAGCACTTTGGGAGGCTGAGGCAGGTGGATCATCTGAGGCCAGGAGTTCAAGACCAGCCTGGCCAACATGGTGAAACGCTATCTCTACTAAAGATACAAAAAAATTAGTTGGGCGTGGTGGCGGTGCCTATAATCCCAGCTACTTGGGAGGCTGAGGCAGGAGAATCGCTTGAACCCAGGAGGTGGAAGTTGCAGTGAGCAAATATTGCGCCACTGCACTCTAGCCTGGGCAACAGAGTGAGACTCCCATCTCAAAAATAAAAAAAGAAAAAGAGAAAAGCACCAGAAGACCGGATGCAGTGGCTCACACCTGTAATCCCAGCACTTTGGGAGGCTGAGGCAGGCAGATGACTTGAGGCTAAGAGTTTGAGACCAGCCTGGCCAATGTGGTGAAACCCCATCTCTACTAAAAATACAAAAAATTAGCCGGACATGGTGGCAGGAGCCTGTAATTCCAGCTAATCAGGAGCCTGAGGCAAGAGAATCGCTTGAACCTGGGAGGCAGAGGCTGCAGTGAGCCGAGATTGCACCACTGCATTCCAGCCTGGGTGACAGAGCAAAACTCCATCTCAAAAAAAAAAAAAAAAAAAAAAGGAAAGAAAGAAAGAGAAAAAAGCACTAGGAAACTAAAAACATTCTAGTCCTGTGTAAATACTGAAATACCACAGAAATATTGGGGTTTTGGAACAGAACCTGAACTAAGTCATTTCACAGAAGGAACTTCAGTTTCCTTGTCAACCTCTAGAGTCATTGGGCTAGTGGGCCAGTGTAAATCCCAAGTGCTTTGTACAGTGATGAGTCTTCAAGTAGCAGCCAAAGACAATGAAGTTTGAAAAGGCTACATATTGTAGTGTATCCATTACCTGTGCTGCAAATGAGTCTTTCCAAACCAGACTATTAGTTTAATAGATATGCTAACTCAGCTCACCTTCCTTTACGCTACATATTTATGTCATATCTTAGGAACAAAGAATGGAATATGAGGTTTCAGGAGCCTGGATTCCAGGGTGATGACTGATCAAGGGCCCTCCCATTGGGAAGAGATTAGCAGGCCAGGGCTATATGGCACCTAAGAAGGTGGGTACCTTATAGAGGGAATCCTACAGTGGGACTTAAGTGCTCTAACTCAAAGCAGCTTTCAGTTGTATTCAGCTTTAAGCTGTGTTGCATTTACATTTTATTGTCTCAGAGTCTTCATGTAAAGTGTGGTGGAATGGCAGGGAGAATCTGTGCTCATGTTTGGTATGAACAAGTATAGGAAAGTAGCAGCATCTGAAGGGAAAGGGGTTGAATGGATTTATATGAACATTACCTGGAAATTGCCAGAGATTCTTAAAGGTAACCTAGTAAAACCAAACAACTCAATTGCTCATGCTATTGTTATTTATATAGTAAAGGTATCTCATGGATTGAATACATCTGTGCTGCAAAAATTTTTCAACTGTCAGAAACATTAGGGAACATGAAATATTACTTAAAATTAGTGAAATAAATTGTGAGGTCTAAAATACTGCAAATATTTTGTAACAAATGGTTGAAAACAAAAATATAATGAGTGCCATCTTTTGAAGAGATTTGCAGCAACAATACCTACTCTTCCTCACCCTCCCATGACAAACCTATCCCCAACAACAATTACAGTCACTTTTTGTTGCTGATCAAGGAAAAGGCAACAATGAGGGTAACTTTTCAACAATCTATTATGCCCAAACTTTTAGGTGTTAGTTCTAAACAAGTGGAATAGACTGGCATGGAATCTCTCATAGATTTATTTTTTCTACATGCAGTTATGTATTGCAGAAGAAGTTCAATACATAATTGCTAAGAAGTTCACTTAGACATATCCCTAGAATATACAGAATGATCCCAAAGCAGGCAAAGCTTAGAAGTGAATTCAGCAGATGTTCCAGCAGCTCTCAACTCTGGCTTCATATTAGATTCACCTGGGAGCTTTTAGAAAAATACCAATGACTGGATCTACTAAATAAATTTTATGAACATTTAATGAACAATTAAATGTATGTATATCTGGGGTGAGACCTGGGCTCTAATGGATGTTTGTTAAAGATCCCCATGTAATTGTAATGGGCAGCAAATATTGGTAACAACTGTTGATGCAGGGGTAAGCAAACTACATCTGCAGACCTCGGGCCGGCCGCGCCTATTTTATACTGCCTGGAGTAGTGTGGTTTTTACTTTTTTTTTTTTTTTTTTTTTGAGATGGAGTTTGGCTCTGCCACCCAGGCTGGACTGCAATGCCTCGATCTCGGCTCACTGCAACCTCCACCTCCTGGATTCAAGCGACTCTCCTGTCTCAGCCGCCTGAGTAGCTGGGATTACCCGCCACCACGCCCAGCTAATTTTTCTTTTTTTCTTTTTTTTTTTGAGACGGAGTCTCGCTCTGTCGCCCGGGCTGGAGTGCAGTGGCGCGATCTCAGTTCACTGCAAGCTCCGCCTCCCGGATTCACGCCATTCTCCTGCCTCAGCCTCCAGAGTAGCTGGGACTACAGGCGCCCGCCACCCCGCCCGGCTAATTTTTTGTATTTTTTGTAGAGACGGGGTTTCACCGTGATCTTGATCTCCTGACCTCGTGATCCACCCGCCTTGGCCTCCCAAAGTGCCGGGATTACAGGCGTGAGCCACGGCGCCCGGCCTAATTTTTGTATTTTTAGTAGAGACGGGATTTCACCATGTTGGTCAGGCTGGTCTGGAACTCCTGACCTCAGGTGATTCACCCGCCTTGGCCTCCCAAAGTGCTGGGATCACAGGCGTGAGCCACCGTGCTTGGCCGATTTTTACTTTTTTAGGGGGAGAAGAAAAAGGAGGAGGAAAAGGGGGGGGGGAAGAACAGGAAGAAGGAAAGAGTAGAGATGTGAGGGAGGAGAAGGAAGGGGAAGAAGAGGAAGAAGAAGGAGAGGAAGTGACACAGACCCTATGTGTTCCACAAAAGTGAAATATTTCCTGTCTGGTCCTTTATAGGACAAAGTGTGTGTTGATTCCTGGTCTTCTAGACTATTCAATGGATCTTGTCCTTTGGCTGTGGCTGAGGCAGGTGGCTGGAATTCAGTAGGAAGGACGACACTTGGTAGACTGAGAATTTTGAACTGGGGCCTCAGGAAAGTAACGAATTTTGTTTGCTTGTTCGTTCGTTTTTGAGACGGAGTCTCACTCTGTCGCCCAGGCTGGAGCGGGATCTCGGCTCACTGCAAGCTCCGCCTCCCGGGTTCACGCCATTCTCCCGCCTCAGCTTCCCGAAGAGCTGGGACTACAGGCGCCCACCACCAAGCCCGGCTAATTTTCTGCATTTTTAGTAGGAACGGGGTTTCACCGTGTTGGCCAGGATCGTCTCGATCTCCTGACCTGGTGATCTGCCCGCCTCGACCTCCCAAAGTGCTGGGATTACAGGCGTGAGCCACCGCACCCGACCGTAATGAATTCTTAATATTCCTTTCTGTGCCCTGTTTCAGTCTTTTTCTGAAATGTACTCATTTCCTCTGCTTTTCTTTTTCACACAGTAAGTAGACAGTCATCCCTTTCCATCTTACTTTCTAATTTTCTCTTAAATATCATTTATTTTTGAAGGGATTCTGACTGATCACATAGATCAGACATGACCACTCGGACAGAACCATATTGCAAAAAATAGCTTCCAGGAGCCTTTCTTGTGGACCATGCAGAAGAGAGGGTTAGAGAGAGCTGCCCTTAGGGCTGGCCAAATGGGGTCTCCGGCCTCGCCTGTTCCTCAGGCACCCCCTTGCATCTTGGAATACCCTTCTCAACATTTTCTAAGTCTCTCATCAGCGGCTGCAGTCAGCCCAGGCTGGTAGTGCCTGGCCTGAGATCCGCATGGGATCCTATTCTCTTTCTCTCCTTTGGGGCTTTCTCCCACCCTCAACGCTTCCCTCCAGCACAGGAAGCCCTAAGGAGCTTCAGGACTCATGTTTGTAGTGTTATCTTGGGGCCAGGACTGGTTCCAGGTGAGTTAACCCTGGTTAGAGACGTCATAGTTCTCAGAGAAAATGGGCTAGATAGACAATTCAATACTTTTTCTTTAACCACACAGTGTGGAAACATAAATTGAATAACAATGTACTCTTGAGGAATAAAGGAAAGTTTATTTTAAGACCGGAGGATGTGGGACCGGTAAAAACATTAAACCACTTTTACAGCTTTACTTAGTGAGTTAGGTGGATATTTTAATTAATTCCATCTGAAAAGAAATTATACAATCTAAAACTGATTTTATTGATTCTTTTGATACTGTGAATATTCAAGTCATCTTTTTAATTTGTAAAGTTATTTTTGAAAATGCCGTTTTATCTAGACAATGCTAATAAAAACAAGAAAGTGTTTGTCCACATTTGAGTCAAGATTGCAAAAAAACCCCACAAAAACCCAGGTGTAGGGATGGCAATAGCAGAGCCAAAGAGCCTCACAAGGAGTAGAAGCAGAAGCTCGTGGGGATGGGAAGTCTTTGGGGGCTGTTCATACTTGATGGATTTTGTCAAGTTTTTCCCTTGCTCTTTCTAATGAGTTCACTTCATTTTTAACGGGATTATTTACTTTTCAAAAATTAAACAATCCAGATAAATACAATATACTAGTGGCATGCAAAAGAAATAAATATTAAGTGTTTCATTTGCTTAATATTTTAAAATAAATAAAATATAAAAACATTGGGGTCCATTTTATTCCTCTCTCATCATTCTTCTTAACTCTTCTCAGATGAAATCATACATTTGGGGTATATTAAGTCCTATTTTTTATACTCTTCAAGTATAATACATTCATAAGCAAAATGTAGTGTTTCAGTGTGCAATTTTAATACATTTGTACAAATACTATCATAAGGTACATATCATTCTGCAACTAGTTTTTTTCACCCAGCAGTGTTTCCAAGACTCATCAATATTAAAATGTGTATTTGTTGTTCCTTTATTTTTATTGATTCATTATTTTCCCCTTTGTATTAGTATACCACCATTTATTTATCAGTCTTCTGGTGGATATTTAGGATGTTTCCAAATTTTCACTCTAACAAGCAATGTTGCAATGAATATCTTTGTACATTTCTCTGTGTGCACATGTGGTAAATTTTCACTAAGATATGTCCAGATGTGGAGTTGCTAAGCCATATTCGTGTTCAATTTTACCAAATATTGCCATATTTTCTTCAAACTAGTTGTAGCCAATTGTATTTTCCAAAATGTCCACACAGCCAGGCACAGTGGCTCACTCATATCTGTAATCCCAGCACTTTGGGAGGCTGAGGTGGGCGGATCACTTGAGGTCAGGAGTTTGAGACTATGGCTAACATGGTGAAACCCCGTCTCTACTAAAAGTACAAAAATTTGCCGGGCATGTTGGCACACGCCTGTAGTCCCTGCTACTCAGGAGGCTGAGGCAGGAGAACCGCTTGAACCTGGGAGGTGGAGGCTGCAGTGAGCCAAGATCGCACCACTGCACTCCAACCTGGGTGACAGAGCAAGATTCTGTCTCAAAAACAAAAACAAAAACAAAATGTCCATGCCAACACATCCCATTCTACATGTTCTTTTTACATTGTAACACTGGCTCTTCTCTATCTAAAATAGGCTCTATGTTCCCTTTCCTTGAGTATGAGTTAGTCTTGAGAACTCACTTCTAATGACTAGAATGCAGTGAAAGTGACACTGCCTGACCTTCAAGACTAGATCAGCAAAGGTGCTACAGCTTCTGCTTTGGCTTATCCTCTCTGTCGTGGGACACTCACCCTTGGACGCAATCTTCACACTGTGAGAACATGAATGCTACCTGGAGAGGCCTTCTATAGATATTTCAGTCAACAGTTCTAGTTAAAGTTTCAGCCAGCGTCAACCACCCAACATGTGGGTGAGTGAACTCTCAAATGATTGCAGCTCCCAGCCTTTGAGTCTTCCAGTTGCGGTCCCAGTCATTGAAACAGAGTCAGGCTGCCCTCGCTGTGATTCATCTGAATTTCTGACCCACTGGGAGCATAATAAATGATTGTTTTATGTTACCAAGTTTTGAATTAATTTGTTACACCAGTATAGCAACTGAAGCATTGATTGTACAATTTCATATTCAGCAGAAACTATGGTATATGAGATTTTGTTTTTCTATATTCCATCTGTAGCAAAACATGACACGGTTATACTCCTACATTTTTGCCAATCCGATGGCTATGAAATAGCACAGTGTTTTTTTAAAAAGAAAAAAATAGCCCACCATTATTCCATTATTGTTCTGGAGGAAAAAACAAAAACGACCACAGATGTTATCAGTGTCATTACATCCTCAGTTCCAAAAACAACAGCAACAGCAAATCCTCAGTTTCTAGCACAATGCCTGGTGCTAGTAGGTTTTTAAGAAATATTTGCTGAATGTAGGAATTAGTAAATGCCACTGTTTGCTCAACTCGATTCTAAGTGGTTTATGTAACTTGATGTCCTTAATGTACACATTAACTTTAATGAGCATACTTATCTTCATTTTGTAAATATTGAATAGTCTTCAGGAGATGAAGGTATTTAAATGAGGTCATATTTATAGGTGGCACTTATAATTGGCAGAGCTTGAATTCAGACACAAAGCCCTTTCCCTTTCTCTTTTACATTAAGGCCCAAAGAAGCTTACAAATTATATAACAACACTTTTTTAAAGAATTATATTTTATTCTACTTACTACTTTATTTTTATGTCTTTCATCAAATATTTGCCCTTTATGGGTCACTCAGATTGCCACTACATAATTTATATCAGAGTTGGTCCCGAGCTAGTTGACAGCCCTCTCAAGAAACAAGCCATAAAATACTTGGTTCTCTTCAATCAGTAAGATGTCTCAAGACAGCCCAGTGTTTTTAAGACAGCTGTAGATTCTCTATATATCATTTAATCATTATTCATTTATTCATTCAAAAATTTACTATGTGACAATTATGTGCCCAGGCTGCATTGAGAGCTACTCATATAATTATGGACAAAGAGTCATGGTCTTTGTTTTCATGGAATTTGGGGTCTAGTAGGGGAAATAGATATTAACCCAATAATCACTCAATTTGAATCAATTCTAGAAAGAAAGTGTATACAGAGTTATGAGACCATTAAGAAGGAATATGAGTAAGTTTAGAGGGTCAGGAATGACTTCTCTGAAGAAATGATGCCACTTGATTTTGAGACAGGAGGGGGCAAGGAAGTGCTGGGTAGAGAAGGGTGGGTCCCTGGCTAGGGCTCCACCTCCAGGCCTGTGCCCACCCACCTAGGTGAGGACAGGCATTTCTGTTTTTGTGCCCAAATGTTGCATTTTCCAAGAACACCCTGGCCCACCATGTCCCCATCCTGGCCTATAAAAACCCCAAGACCCTAGTGGGCACAGACAGAAGCGGCTGGATGTCGAGAGGATCACGCCACTGGAAGAACACACGAGCTGCTAGATTTTGAGAGGAGCATGCTGGCGGGAGAACACACCGGTAGACACCAGCAGACACCAGCAGATGCTGCCATGCCATCCACCGGTGGAACAACATGGACACCGAGGGGAATTTGGTGCTGGGCAGTCTGACTCCAGGGGAAAACCACCTTCCCACTCTATCCCTCTTCCGGCTCACCATTCATCTGCTGAGAGCTACCACCACTCAATAAGAAACCTTGCACCCATCCTCCAAGCCCACACGTGATCCAATTTTTCCAGTACACTAAGACAAGAACCCCGGGATACTGAAAGCCCTCTGTCCTTGCGATAAGGCAGAGGATCTAATTGAGCTGATTAACACAAGCCACCTGTGGACAGCTAAACTGAAAGAGTGCACTGTAACACACACCCACTGGGGCCTCAAGAGCTGTAAACACTGAACCCTAGACACTGCTGTGGGATCAGAGCCCCACGACCTGCCCATCTGCGTGCTCCTCCTAGGATATGAGCAGCAGGGCACCAAAGAAGTAAGCCCTGGGAGGGGGATAAGGGAACTTTTCCCATTTCAATTTGATATGTGAAGAATCAATACCATTTCAAGGCAGTTATTATTATCAGTTCATAGATGAAGAAACTGAGGTTCAGAATCTTCCCCAAATAACAAAATTAGTAAAAGGCCTACCTGTGATTTGAAATCAGATCTAGTTGAATTAAAAACTCAAAACTTTTCCTTCATTTATAACAAAAAGTGCCAAGGAAGAAAAATCTCTCACACAAATCTTGGAAGGGAAACATTCAGCAACATAACTGCCTATGGTCCCACTTACAGTTTGTACCGCAAATGCGGAAATGTTCTTTTTTCTTCTTCTCGTGGTCGTGTTTTATAGCACTTAACAACAGTTGCAGTTGATAAGTTAAGCCAAGGTCTCAGGACAGGGTCTTGCTCAAGGTGTGTGGAATCCCACTAACGCTATGTTCCAGCTGCTATTTTAATCAAAGTTGTGCTCCCTGAGAAAGTCCTGGAGTGCTCACTACCAAGGACAAAGTGAGGAGGGGGAGGGTTTGGGTGGTTTTTTAAAATTGTTATTAACTAGAGTCCTTACTTTATTCAGATTTCCTTAGTTTTTACCTAATGTCCTTTTTCTGTTCCAGAATTCTATTCAGGACACCACATTACATTTAATTGTAATGTTTCCTTAGGCTCCTTTGGCTATGACAGTTTCTCAAATTAAACTTTCTTTGATGACCGTGACAGCTTTGTGGAGAATTGGTGAGGTATTTTGCAAAACGTAACTGATGTATTTTTAACTTGACTTCTCTTTCAAACAGTGTCATTAATTATTAGGCCCAGGCGTTCAAAATTTCTCCCGTTGGCAAAAGGAAGCAGTTGACTATTTTGTGGTGAAGATATATAGTCAAAATAAACAAGAAAATCTTGGAGGTGGGGTTTGAGGATTATTTAGTACAGGCTTTTTCTATGGAAGCGACAGTGCCCCTGAGGGGCAAAAATTATTTTTTGGCCAGGCACAGTGGCTCATGCCTGTAATCATAACACTTTGGGACGCCGAGGCGGGCAGATCACCTGAGGTCATGAGTTCAAGACCAGCCTGGCAAACATGGTGAAACCCCGTCGCTACCAAAAATACAAAAATGAGCCAAGTATGGTGGCGGGCACCTGTAATCCCAGCTACTCAGAAGGCTGAGATAGGAGAATTGCCTGAATTCGGGAGATGGAGGTTGCAGTGAGATGAGATCGCATCACTACACTCCAAGCTGGGCAACAGAGTGAGATCTGTCTCAAAAAAAAAAAAAAATTATTTCTTGAGGGGTAAAAAAATCATAGATATTACAATGGTTTGTCGTCCTTCAAAATCAACCCTGCTCAACAAAACTCATTTCATAGTATTTAATTTCATAGGATGGATGGAGCGGTTAGGAAGAAAAATATCTAAAAGTGCTCCTCCTATATGTTTGTCCCCTCCCCAGTTCATGTTGAAAGGTAATTGCCAGTGTAAAAGTATTAAGAGGTGGGATCTTTAAGAGGTGATTAGGCCATGAGGGCTCAGTCCTGAATAGATTAATGCTATTATTGCAGGAGTGGGTTCCTTACAAAAGGACAAGTTCAGCCCCCTTTTATCTCTCTCTTGCTCTTCTTTTGCCCTTCCGCCATGTGATGATGCAGCAAGAAGGCCCTTGCTAGATGCTGGCACTTTGATATTGGACTTCCCAGCATCCAGAACTGTGAGTCAATAAAGTTCTGTTTATTATTAATTACTCAGTTTGTGGCTTCCTGGTCTGTTTGTTTGTTTGTTTGTTTGTTTTTTGAGACAGAGTTTCACTCTTGTTACCCAGGCTGGAGTGCAATGGCACGATCTCAGCTCACCACAACCTCCGCTTCCTGGGTTCAGGTGATTCTCCTGTCTCAGCCTCCCCAGTAGCTGGGATCACAGGCATGCACCACCTCGCCTGGCTAATTTTGTTTTTTAGTAGAGACAGGGTTTCTCCATGTTGGTCAGGCTGGTCTCAAACTCCCAACCTCAGGTGATCTGCCCACCTCAGCCTCCCAAAGTGCTGGGATTACAGGCGTGAGCCACTGCAGCTGGCCAGCATCCTGTTATAGTAGCATGAACTAGACTAAGACAGCTCCTTAGGGGTCTGATAGGAAAACAAAGATTGAGTATAATGTTAACTGTAGGGTTTCTGTAGATGATGTCTTATTTAGTTCAGGCTGCTGTAACAAAAATACCATAGACTGGGTGGTTTAAACAACAAACATTTATTTCTCAAAGTTCTGAAGGCTATGAAGTTCAAGATCAAGACATCAGCCAGTTTGGCTCCTGGTGAAGACCCACTCCCTGGTTTGCAGTGGGACACCTTGCTCTCTCCTCACATTTCAGAGGGATAGTGGTCTTCTCCCTCATGTCTCTTTTTATCAGGGCACTAATCTCATGATGAGAGCTCTATCCTTATGACCTAATTACTGCCCAAAGGCCCCATCTCCAAGTATTAACACACTGGGGATCAGAGTTTACATGTATAAACTTTGGAACGATATAAACATTTAGCCCATAGCAAATACCCTAAAGGTTGAGAATTTCCCTTCCATTATTAGTGTGCTGACAGCTTTTATCAGAAATGAATGTGGGGTTTTGTCAAATGCTCTTTATGTGTCTGCTGAGAACATCAAATGGTTTTTTTTTTTTAGTTTGTTAGTATGATGAATTATATTGATTGACGTGAAAAATTACATCAACATTTGTTCCTGGAATAAACCCCACTTGGTCGTGATATATTATTCTTTTTATACATTGTTAGGTTCAAACAGCTAAAATTTTGTTTAGAGTTACATTTATGAGAACTATTGGTCTGTAGTTTTCTTCTAAATGTCTCTGGATAATTTGTCTTGAGTGACATCAGAGAATTAGTTGGAAAACTTTTTCTTCTGGAGTAGTTTGTATAGAATTAACATGGCTTTCTTAAATGTTTAACAAACTTCACCAGTCAAGCATAAAGTTTTCTTTGTGGAAAGGTTTTCAACTGCAAATTTAATTGCTTAAATAGATCTATGGCTCTTCAGGTTACCTATTTTTTAAGTGAGCTTTGGAAATTTGTGTCTCTTAATTACTTGTCCATTTTATTGAAGTTTTTAAATTTATTGACATAAAGTTGTTCATCATATTCTCCTATTATCTTTTCGCTACCTGTGTAATCTGTAGGAAAGTCATCTGTCATTTCTGATATTGGTTGTTTGTGACATCTTTCTTTTCTCCTCAGCTTAATGAAAGGTTTAGCAATTTTGTTGATCTTCTCAAAGAAACAGGATTTGGTTTTATTAAATTCCTGTATCATTTTTCTGTTTCTTATTTCTTTGATTTCTGCCCTGATCTTTATTGATTTCTTTCTGCTTCCTTTGGGTTAAATTTTATCTTTTTCTATTTTCTTAAGGAGGAGCCTAAGATCATAATTTGAGATTCTTCCACTTTTCTAATATAGGTATTTAGCGACAAAACCTTTTAACCTAAGTAACAAACAGAGAGAGGGTCTTTAAAAGAAAAAGATATTTATTTGGGAATAAAGTATTGCAGTGAGAATACATGTGCCATAGTAAACTATGTGCGTATTCAGGGAGGTAAAGGAAGACAAAGGTTTTTAAAAGAAAAATGAAGAGGATTACAAAATTGTTTTGAAATGATTATCCTTGGCTACAAAGATCACTAACAAGGATGACACCAATTTGAGGTTGGATAGGCAGTTGTTGAGTAAATATCCTTGCAGAAATATTTTTTAGATGATGTTGCAATGGCCTTTATGTAAGATGGTGGTTTTTGAGATCTTCTGTGATAATTACCAGGCCTACAAGCATAAGAATTCTCCCTTCTTAGCTTTCCCCAGCTCTATTTGTCAGGATTTTTGTTGTTGTTGTTGTTGTTGTTTGTTTTTCTGAGAAAGAGTCTCACTCTGTCACCCGGGCTGGAGTGCAGCTGTGCAGTTTTGACTCACTGTAACCTCTGCCTCCTGGGTTTAAGTGATTCCTGTGCCTCAGCTTCCCAAGCGGCTGGGATTACAGCTGTGTGCCACCAAACACAGCTAATTTTTTTTTTTTTTTTTTTTTTAGTAGAGATGGGGTTTCACCATTTTGTCTAGGCTGGTCTGGCACTCCTGGCCTCAAGTGATCCGCCCACCTTGGCCACCCAAAGTGTTAAGATTACAGGTGTGAACCACTGCACCTAGCCTTGTCAGGGTTTCTTTAACATTAGTGACTCCGTTTTGATTCTGACAACTTTCACAAAACTTTCTCTTAAATTGTACTTTATTACCATCACCCAATTTTTTATATATTGTATATATTTTAATTTTTCTTTTGATTTCTTCTTTGACCCAAATGTTACTTAGAAAATGTTATGTTAGGCTGGGCGCAGTACTTCACACCTATAATCCCAGCCTTTTGGGAGGCTAAGGCCGGTGGATCACCTGAGGTCAGGAGTTTGAGACCAGCCTGGCCAACTTGGTGAAACTCCATCTCTACTAAAACTACAAAAATTAGCTGGGCATAGTGGTGTGTGCCTGTAGTCCCAGCTACTCAGGAGGCTGAGGCAGGAGAATCGCTTGAATCCAGGAGGTGGAGGTTACAGTGAGCCAAGATCATGCCACTGCATCCCAGCCTGGGTGACAGAGCAACTCAAAAAAAAAAAAAAGAAAATGTTATGTTACATTTCATGTATATATACATATATGTGTGTGTGTGTGTGTGTATATACACACATATATATACACATATATATACACATACACATACACACACATATATATAATATTACATATATATATATAAAGTTGACTGTAAAACAACCTCAGGCAGGCCCTTCAGGAGGTATTCCAGAAGAAGGCATTGTTGTAGGGGATGATAGCTCCTTGTGTTATTGCCCCTGTAGATCTTCCAGTGGCACAAGATATGGAGGTGAAAGACAGTGATATTGATGATTCTAACCCCATGTAGCCCTATGCTAATATGTGTGTTTGTGTCTTAGGTTTTTTGTTGTTGTTGTTGTTGTGTTTTTTTGAGATGGAGTTTCACTCTTCTCTCCCAGGCTGGAGTGCAATGGCGTGATCTCAGCTCACTGCAACCTCTGCCTCCTGGGTTCGAGCAATTCTCCTGCCTCAGCCTCCCAAGTAACTGAGATTACAGGCATGTGCCACCACGCCCAGCTAATTTTTGTATTTTTAATAGAGACAGGGTTTGGCCATGTTGGTCAGGCTGGTCTCAAGCTCCTGACCTCAGGTGATCCACCCGCCTCGGCCTCCCAAAGTGCTCGGATTACAGGTGTGAGCCACCGCAACCAGCCTGTGTCTTAGTTTTAACAAAAAAGTTTAAAAATTTTTTTAAATAGAAAAAAAAAAAAACCAGATAAGCCTGAGCAACATGGTGAGACCCTGTCTCTACAAAATATACAAAACTTAGCTGGCATGGTGACAACGTGCCTGTAGTTCCAGCTACTCAGGAGGCTGAGGTGGGGAGGCAGAGGTTGCCGTGAGCCAAGATTGTGCCACTGCTCTCCAGCCTGGGCAAGAGACCGAGACCCTGTCTCAAAAAAAAAAAAAAAAAAAAAGAAGAAGAAGAAAGCTATAGAATAAGGATATAAAGAAAACATTTTTGTACAGCTGTATAATGTGTTTTAAGCTGCGTGTTATTATAAAAGAGTCAAAATTCTTTTTATTTAAAAATATATAAAGTTTAAAAGTTACAGTAAGCTAAGGTTAATTTATTATTGAAGAAAGAAAATTTTTTCATAAGTTCAGTGTGCCCTAATGTTACAGTGTTTATAAAGTCTACAGTAATGCACAGCAATGTCCTAGGCCTGCACAATCACTCACCACTCACCCAGAGCAACTTCTAATTTTGTTTTTTTGAGACCAAGTCTTGCTCTGTCACCCAGGATGGAGTGCAGTGGTACGATCTCGGCTCACTGCAACCTCTGCCTCCCAGGTTCAAGTGATTCTCCTGCCTCAGCCTCCTGAGTAGCTGGGATTACCAGCGCGCACCACCACGCCCAGCTAATTTTTGTATTTTTAGTAGAGACGGGGTTTCACCATGTTGGTCAGGCTGGTCTTGAACTCCTGACCTCATGATCCACCCACCTCGGCCTCCCAAAGTGCTGGGATTACAGGCGTGAGCCACTGCACCTGGCCGCAGCTTCTAATTCTATAAGCTCCACACATAAGTGTCTTACAGAGGTGTACCATTTTTTACCTTTTATACCATATTTTTACTGTAACTTATCTACGTTGACATACACAAATATTTACCATTGTGTTACAATTGCCTATAGTATTCAGTACAGTAAACTGCTGAACAGGTTTGTAACCTAGGAGCAATAGCTTATACCATATAGCCTAGATGTAGAGCAAGCTATACTGTCTAGTTTTAGGTAATATAGTCTATAAGGTTCCCAACAATGATGAAGTCACTCAGTGACACATTGTATCCCCATCATTCAGCAACACATGACCGTACTTGGTGTATACACTGGTTTTATACTCACTCTTTTGAGAGTTGGTTCTTGAAATCAAGTTTAGGCCTTTCTACCGTCTCTGCCCGATCTTCTGTGCTTTCTAGATCTCTGGTTATCCCCTCTCTTGGGATGGTAGAATTCATACTCCTATGAGTTCCAGTTCTAATGTTCCTGGCCCCTCTTTCATCTGAGGCCCTCAAACAAACAAAGATCATATGTTGGCCCCTTGAATTATAAATACAGAAAACTGTAGTGAGACATTGTCAGCTCTGTCCCCAGTCTTGATTGGTTGCATGCAAGCGATAGAATAGGATGTATGATTCTTGATTCTAAGAGCAATAGCTTTTATTATGTACAAACATTATCCTAAATATTTTTTATATGTGACCTCAACTAATCCTCAACAAATCTCTGAAGTCGATACCATGATTATCATGATTTTTTCCATAGGGAACCTGATGTTAAAACAGTTACATTCCCTGCCTGCTGCCACACTACTCCCAAAAGGCACAGTGAAGTGTGAAACAGGTCTGTTTCACTCCAGAGCCAAGGCTCCAAAACACCATAGCACATGCCTCGGTGATGGTGGCTAACTTTCTGAGTGTCCACAGAACGCTGAACGCTATGCTTTCTCTGAATGTTATCTTCACCACAGTACTTCTAATTAAGTGTTATGAATATTTCCATTTTACAGAAGTCCAACAGGCACTTGGAGTTGTTATCCTGTCTCAGGTTTTTAAAATCCAGGCTAGAGCCATAAAAAATAAGCCAATCTTTGTAACTACTGCACTCCCTCCAACCTCCAATCATTCACTCCTTCTTTCACAAATGCTAGAAAAATGTTCCTTTGACTTAAGAATGTGTATGTCCAGACATTCCCTGGATTTTAAAAGGGCAGATTTTTTTGGGTAGAATAGTATATCCGTCTCTCTATGTTCATTAATAGTACATTGGGAATTTCTGAATTGAATCGTATTCCAAGAGTAACTGAGAACATGAACACTCCTGAACTGAGAACATGAACTGAGAACATGAAAGCTCAGCTGATGGCAGGGGAGAAGTTGCAGAGGAAGCGTGAGGGCTGTTGCACACTAACTAGCTGGCGGTACACAACTGACCAAGCATTCACAAAGGCTGCCTCACTTCACATCTTGCCAAGGGCTTTCATGCCCCTACTTTTTTTTTCCCCCTTACAGCAGCCTCAGAAGGGAGGCAGGGCCAGTTCCCTAAGACCTGTTAACAGTTTCTAAAGTCCCTCCACTCCATCCAGCTGTCCCAGGAAGTAGATGTTCATTTGTCCCCACACACACTTCTATTCACCCCACAGCCACCCCATCCCCACCACTGTGGCACCTAATTTAGACCAGCCCGCCATAGGGATGTGTCAGGGCAGCTACAGATGCAATCCAAGAGAAGTGGAAGAATTGGGTAGAGGCTGTATTCATTTGCTAGGGCTGCCATAACAAAATGGGCGGCTCAAATGATGGAGATGTATTTATTTATTTATTTTTTAAAATTTTGAGGCAGGGTCTCATTTTTGCCCAGGCTGGAGTGCAGCCTCGACCCCCCAGGCTCAAGTGATCCTCCATCTCTGCCTCCCAAGTAGCTGGGACTATAGGTGTTTGCAACCTTGCCTGGCTAATTTTTTTTAACATTTTTTGTAGAGACAGGGGTCTCACTATATTGCCCAGGCTGTTCTTGAACTCCTGAGCTCAAGCAATCCTCTGCCTCAGCCTCCCAAAGTGCTGGGGTTACAGGCGTGAGGCAGCATGCCCAGCCAGAAATTCATTTTCTCACTGGAGGCCAGAAGTTCAACAACAAGGTGTGGCCGGTTTGGTTTCTCCTGCTTCCTCCTTCCTTCTTCTGCAGTGAGCAGATCTATGCCAACGTGCCCCCAAGGGCTGAGGGAGATGAGAGGCCAAAAAAAGGGCTTGACTGAAGTAGGAAACTAAGAAAATAACAGAATCATAGCATACGTAATAGTAAGAGAAATAACAATAGCTCATCGAATGAACTGCTGTATTAACCAAGGCTGAAAAGAATTGAAGTAGCCCCCCTGACATTAACCATATCTATCCTCCACATATTTTGTAGGCTCTGTAAACTCCTGTTTCTTTCTTCCCTGCACAGCTGCAAGGTCACCAGACAGATAAGCATAAGCTGCAAACCAAGTTCTCACAGAGATGTAAGACATGTTACAAAAGTGTCACAGCAGCCTTTTGTTCTCGCTTCTGTAAGCCTGCTTCACTTAGTTCCCGCCTCAAAATGCTTAAAAGGGACTCATTTTCTTTGTTCTGGGCTCAGCCTTTTAGGACACAAGTCCGCTGGGCCAGTGTACACCTTAAAATAAACACCCTCCTGCACGCCATCTGGTCTCTCTGGTTCCTTAAATCCCACTTCATGACAAGTTCAGTTTCTCAGAAAGAAACATTTAATAGGGACTTACAAATAGAAGCCATGTCTCAGGCAGCCACAAGACAGTGGATCTCCGCACAGGCCCTGCAGAAAGTATTCTTTATATGGCAAGCTTCCCCACCCCCGACCCCGCGAGATGGAATCTTGCTCTGTCACTCAGGCTGGAATGCAGTGGCCCGATGTCAGCTCACTGCAACCTCTGCCTCCCAGGTTAAGTGTTGACAGATGCCAAAGGTAGTCTTTCAGTGGCTGTCAGGAAGGGTTGCCAAGAATGGAGTGGACTCATAGGCTAAGAACACTGGGAGCCTGTGAGAGCCCACCAGCAAGCTCTGGGAGAGAGCTACCGCTCCACGGCACTTAGTGAGGAGGGGAGCTTTCTTCCTGAGTTAGAACAATGGCTTGGAAGTCAGGAAACCTAGGGTGTAGTCCCAGCTGTACCACTAACTAGCAACAAGCCATGTGCAAGTCACTGGAAAGGCAGGGGTCACATTTGGTCAGGAATGGCAAATGTGTGGCACACACACCCTTCCCCCTCTCGTGCCTTCGATAGAGGCTGTTGTTCAACCACATCGCTGTCTAGAATTTTTTTCTACAGCATTTTGGGTAGGCACTTCCTTTTTTTTTTTGAGACAGAGTTTCACTCTTATTGCCCAGGCTGGAGTGAAGCGGCACCATCTCAGCTCACTGCAACCTCCGCCTCCCAGGTTCAAGTGATTCTCCTGCCTCAGCCTCCCTAGTAGCTGGATTACAGGCACCCGCCACCACGCCCCACTACTGTTTGTATTTTTAGTAGAGATGGGGTTTCACCATGCTGGCCAGGCTGGTCTTGAACTCCTGACCTCAGGTGATCCACCTGCCTCAACCTCCCAAAGTGCTGGGATTATAGGTGTGAGCCACCGCGCCCGACCAGCACTTCCAATTAGAGTTGGTACACAAACTGAAATCTACTTGCTATCCCTCAATTCCGTGCTCTCCAAAGTCACTTCTAGCTCTAAAATGTAAGGTTCTGGCTTTCCAACTAAGAGGTGCCCATTTTTCTGATTTAGTAATCGCTCACTCAAAAAAAAAAAAAGGAAAATGGAAATTTAGGATCATAATTTCATTGAGTCCTCTTCCCCACCCTGAGGCTAAGCAGGATCTTCCTGAGGTCACACTCACCTTCCTTCTGTGCCAGAGAATGATTGTATTTGAGCTTCACCCCTCTGTCAGTTCACCCTGCATGGCAGTGTCCCAGGCTGTAGCTCCCCTTTGTCTAAAACAGCCCACGCTTAACAGTTTTATGTTTGGCATCAAGGAATCTACAAGGAAAGGAATTTTCTCAAGCCACTAAAATCCAAGTCAGAAGGGAAGGCATTTAATTACTTCATTCACCGTTTTCCAAAGTGAATCAGATTTACAGTTCTTACCCCTTGCTGGAAGGCAATGCCAGGAACAGTACCTAGACAGAACCGCTTCAGAAATCAGGTGTTTGCAACTGTTTTATTGAAAGAAAGAGTGGAGGGGTTAACATGGGGCCCACCTCACAACCCACTCTCCACTCCCAAAATCACGCAGGGATGGGACTCTGGAAAGGGAAGTGTGTGTGTGTTGAATAGGAGCCCTAACTGTAGTTACTTCTTTCACAGCAGGGAAGGAAGAGGGAAGAGGCAGCTGTGGAGAGGATGAGGTTGAGGGAGGTGGGGTATCTCGCTGCTCTGACCTTAGGTGGAGTCCTCCACAGAAGCATCAAAGTGGACTGGCACATATGGGCTCCCTTCACAGGCCACAATGATGTGTCTCTCCTTCGGGCTGGTCCGGTATGCACAGTTGGGGTACCTGGAGCCGTGTGTCAGGCGGCAGTCTGTGATGTGCATGCTGGAGTTGCTCTTGTAGCAGTTGCCCTGCCCGTTCTTGCAGGTGACCTTTTCCTGGAAACAGACATTCTGGACATCTACCAGGGGCTCGTGCACAAAGGTGTTCACTGGTTTGCACCGCCCCTGTGTCATATTCCGGCGCCTCATCATTTGGTTGCAGTAGGTGGAGTTGCTGTTGGGGGAACTGCCTGAGTCCATGTGCTGCCGCTGGAATTTCTTGGCCCGGGATTCCTTGCCCAGGGAAGGCTGGACCCAGCACAGCACCAGCAGTATCAGGACAAGTAGAGGGAGCAGGACAAGAGATTTCTCCAGAGCCATGGTGGCCTCACTTTCCCGGCAAAGCCTAATTGAGAAAAGGAGAGAGAAGGAAAAGAGCCCTCTTAGAAAAAGAACTCCAGCTCCCACCTATGGCTTCCCTGGTTTACAGTTTTTGTTTCAGTCAGCCAGAAAGACGTCCATCCCACTTCCTGAGGTTTTTCGTGTAATGAGACACTCACGTGTACCCTTCTCCACGAGGGTTTTATTCCCACTCTCCAAAGCGAGGTCTTCCTCCCCTCTAGGTGGTGACCTATGAAGTGACCTAAAATCCTGTCAGTTACTATGTTTGAATACTGGAGTTCCTTGGATCCAAAATACATTTGTACCCAGTGCTCAAATGGCTCATCAAAACATCAGTTTGAATAAATCATGAACCAAATTGTATCCCCGACATCCAGGACCATGGGTGACAGAGCCTTGTTGTCTTACAGCATAAGGGAACTCAGGCCAGTGCCTGACACTGGCATCATAAAAGCTTCCATTGTATTCCGAAGAGAAATGCTGGCCTCCCCCAACTTGGGGGCTCCTTCTTCTCCAGTCCCATGGATGCTCTGCAGCCTGCACGTTCCACCCGGACCCGTCTGCCCCCAGCTGATGTTTGCCTGGGCCACATTTTTTCAGCGCTAGCATCATCCAAGCTTTCTCAGTGCTGTGGACTGGCCCTAGCTCCCTCCTCTCCAACCCTGAAGCAGAAGCGGCACATGAGAACACCTCTTGGGCTGCTTACCTGGATCTGCAGCTTGGTGTCTGAGAGAGATGGAAGGCCAGTTTCTGCAATCACTCAGCTCCTGGGGTGTGGACCTTATACAGATTACAAAGGGGTTTGGCTTCCAAGAGGAAAAGGGTGGGAGGAGCATCTCGAGCTCAGTTCAAATAAAATCAAGGATGTGAGGAAGGAGTGGTGAATCACCCAGGCCACCGTCTTTCCAGGGCTGCTGAAGAAAGAGCAAATCTTTGCCTACATTAATCTTTCTTCCTATGTGAACCACATCTGTCTGCTGATGCACAAGGAGCAGCAGAGAAAGCCACTACAGCACTGGTGCCCAAACCTGGCACACTAGGAACAAAGTCCTTGTTACTTCTTCATGGGCGTTTTCAGCAAGTAGACTTGGAGGTTAACAAAGGATGCAAAGGAGAGGTTCTAATGGGAGATATGGAATTCTGGCCAAAGCTATTCCAGGGCTTCTAAGGAGCAAAACCCAAGTCTTTTTCTAGGAGGGCATTCTCCCAACACTACCTCTCCCGGGGGTGGGAGGCAGAGTCTGGGGGAATGGAGGCTGTCGCTGCTCCCAGCTGGAAGGCTTCCCAGACATGGAATAGAAAGGGGGAGTAACTGAATAGGGAGGAGGAGGAGGCCTCTAGGGTGTGCTCACCCAGTTCTGGCCACTTTCCAACCACCCTCCACCCCTGCTCTGGGGGCATCAAGAGGATGGGTCTGTTCTTATCTACAGTAACCACTGACCCTGTAGGTCGGAATTGCGTAGAGGAACTAAAGATAAACTTAAATCCCAAATCTCAAATTCTTTTTGGGGAAAAAATACAAAGAATATCATATTTGTTAGCAGCAGAATGCCCTCCTAGAAAGAGATCTGTTTTTTTGCTGAGTAACAATTTGGATACCTCTAAGAATTATCAAAATATCCCTTCATGCTCTGTATTCAGATTGTTTCAGCCTTTCTGTGTAAAAAGTGGCCATAGTGAAATTATCTGACCTACCTTGTGTGATTGTAGGTCGTAAGATCCTCATTCCAGAGAGGGTCCTGCCCTACATACCCAGAGAAAAGGACGAATGCTCAGAGAGGCCAAGAAGAATCTAGACAGGGAGGCCTTGCTGGGTTTCCCCACTCAGTCTATTTTCCTTAGATCGCACCCCTGTTATTCAGTCATATTTCTACATAGCTGTTCATACTTTGTTGATACTCGAGTGTAAAAATGCCCACTTTCCCCTGTATCTTTGGGTCTTCTGAAGGCTCCCATGTAGTGTAAAACTATGATCAAATAAATTTGTATGTGTTTTTTCCTATTAATCTGTCTTTTGTCAGTTGATTTTCAGCAAACCTTTGGAGGGTGAAAGGGGAATTTTTCCTTGGCCCCTACAGTTTGCTTACTCCCCCAGCCCCCACCTATATTTTATTTTTCTGAGTCTTTAATAATACTTTTATTCTCTTGAATAGTCAAGTTAGAATGTGTTCATTCGTTCATTAAACTGTGGGATACAGACATAAATAAGGCACAGGACTCACCTGAAAGGCGCCTGGTGGGATGGTTTGGTTAGTCAGGTGGACCCCACTAAGGCACTGGGCGTGGTTGCACAAAAGTGGCCTCCACCCAGCAAGATGATTTCAGAACCACAGTTCAGATGTGAACAGATCTTCTGTAAATATAATAAGGCTCTTCAACAGCCCCTGGCCCTAGGAATCCTGAAACTACAGGAAGCCATTTTGTCTATTTATGCATAGCAATCTAGACAAGCCCTTGGAGCTTTAATTGCACTTCATGGGGCACCATCAAAAGCCCTTACTGCAGCCTTATCCTTGACCCAGTTGCAAAGGCAGAGCCCCGCTTGTCTTAGGGCAGTAGATGCCATGGCAACATTTGCTGTTGCTTCTGCTGAACTTGTTCTAGGCTCCCTGCTTGACCTCCTGGTTTCTCACGCAGCACAGGCATTACACCTGACTGAGAACTCACTGCACATTTCAGGCAGCCGATTAACCTCTTATAAGATTCTATCCCTCTCTCCTTCTCACAAATTACTACTCATCTCTGTAACACACTGAATTCTGCCACCCTCTGTCCCTACCAGAAGGGGAGCCTCTTGATTGTCTTACCTCAGTAGGAAACATTCTGCATGTCAGTCAGATTTATTAGCAACTCCTATTGAGAACCCGGACCTAATATGATTTATTGATGGATCATAACTCAAAATTGAAACTTGAGGTTAGTACACTGAGGAAAGAAAAATCAATTCTTCCTTTACCCTCCTAGAGGGCTGGGGGCCTGTAAATTAAAATGACAAAAGACAGATTTAACAGGAGGAAAGGCATAAAAATTTAATTTAATATTAACATTCTACATGAATATGGAAGTCTTCATAAAAAAAGAAGTGAAGACTCAAAGAAGCAATTAAACCTGAGAGTTTATAGGCCATTTTGACAAAGAAAATTGTGCAGAAGTGAAAAGACAGTGTTCCATGAAAGGACCACATATGTGAAGTGGCCCCAAACGCTGAAGGAGCCTAGAAACTAAAGAAAGGCAAACAAATTCAGTTTGTCAGTAAAGGGTGTTTTATTCTATTGGGGAACTTATAGCTGAAAGTGTCGTCTTGGGCAGCAGCAAGACAGGTAAATCTCAGCACTGTTATTCCCCAGACCCAGAGCTTATATACCATAGGGAAAAGGGGTACGTGCTGTATAGCGACAATGAAAGGCAACTCTTCAGAACAGGCAAGAATGCTGTGTTTGTCATAGCCCGTAATTTGCATGATAACGTTAAGGTTGTTTTGATCTAAAGGCAGGATTTATAGTGAATACATGTTCCTACACTAGAGACAGTAAATAAAGTAGAAATCAGGAGGCATTCCCAGGATATGGTTAATCAGACGTCAACATGGTAGATTAGCATTCAAGATGGAGTCACTTTTGTCTCTGCACATAGGAAAGGGGTTTTGAGCTTCTGGAGAGGTTGCGACAAGCGGACTAGAAAATGTATAGTATATAAGGGTTGTTTAGTAAAGTTTGTTATGCAAATTCAAGTTGGTTGTCTTCTCCATTGATAAGTCCTCTGTGATTAAGTCCTCCTCCTCCTGGCACAGGAAAGGGAGACATCCATACAAATGGGAATATAAATGGAAATTTCTCTTACAAAAGGGAAACTTGGCTAGGCGTGGTGGCTCACGCCTGTAATCCCAGCCCTTTGGGAGGCCAAGGCAGGTAGACTGCTTGAGTTTAAGAGTTTGAGACCAGCCTGGGCAACATGGTGAAACCTTTTTTCTACAAAATATACAAAACTAGCCATGCATGGTGGCATGCTCCTGTAGTCTCAGCTACTCAGGGGGATGAGGTGGGAGAACATTGGAGGTGGAGGCTGCAGTGAGTCGTGATTATACCACTATACTCCAGCCTGGGTGACAGAGAGAGACACTGTTTCAAGAAAAAAAAAAAGGACATTTATAGTTCTTTCACAGCAGGGAAGGAAGAGGGGAGAGGCAGCTGTGGAAATGATGAGCCCTGTTTTTCGAGTTTTTCCTGCATTTACTGTTTTTCAAAATAATCAACTCAAAATTGTTGAGCTGGCATATTCTGGTTCCCTATGTTATTAGTAGGTTATGCTACCCCTATTTTAAACTCTTCTTAAGAAAAAGTCTACTGCCTGCAGTAAAATCAGCCCAGATAGCAAAATGTATTGCATTGACTAGAATTTGTCGACTAAACAAAGACCAGAGAGCAAACATATATACAGACTGCAGGTATGCTTTTGGAATGGCATATGATTTTGAGATGCTTTGAAAATAGGCATTAGAAGACCGGGCACGGTGGCTCGCGCCTGTAATCCCAGCACTTTGGGAGGCTGAGGCGGGTGGATCACCTGAGGTTGGGAGTTCGAGACCAACCTGACCAACATGGATAAACCCTGTCTCTATTAAACATACAAAATTAGCCGGGCATGGTGGCACATGCCTGTAATCCCAGCCACTCAGGAAGGCTGAGGCAGAAGAATCGCTTGAACCCAGGAGGCAGAGGTTGCGGTGAGCCGAGATCATGCCAGAGATCGTACTCCAGCCTGGGCAACAAGAGCAAAAACTCCGTCTCAAAAAAAAAAAAAAGAAAAGAAAAGAAAATAGGCATTAGAAATGGACAGCAAGTTAAGGAACTTTCAGATGCACCCTCACTTCCTAGAGAGGTGGCTATTATATAGGTAGAGATCCACATAAAAAGAGACAATATGGAAACTAAAGGAAATTCTCCAGCAGATCATTATGCCAAAGAAGCTACTTTAACCAAGCTTATGACTCTATCTATACCTTTAAAGGATAAATCTCTGGGGGATTCAAAGAGGCCATTATAAAATATTGACATTTAGCCCCTGATTTTGAAAAAGAATGGAAAACATCTAGTTGTACTCTTCACTCAGATAATTCCTGGTGCTGCTTGGTGACACCAGATGATCTCAAGCAGATATTACTAAAGGAGTTCAAAACATACCACCCCAAAATATGCCATTCTGGCATATGGATTATTTTGAATTAAAAGCTCTTGAAAAACAGCAGATGCAAGAAGGGCACTCTGATCTTTCTAAAAGCAGGAGATAATGCTCCCATGTAAAAGGGACCCTCCCTGGAAGAAGGAAGACATTCTTATTACCAGAGATGGGGGCAGCTGAGGTTGAGAGAAAACTACAAATAAACCTTGTTAAACTAGCCCTTATCTCCCTAGCCACTTCTCCACGATTAACAGCCCTAGCCCATATCTTTTTGACTTGTTTTCACAATTTACTGCTCTTTGTCTAACTTAGTATGTAAGCATCCACTCAGACTGGTTCATTTCCAGAAGGCTTCCATGCCATGTAAAACTTACATTAAGTAAATGTGTATGCTTTTCACTTTTTAATCTGCCTTCTGTTACAGAGCCCTGCCTTAGAACTTAAGACGAATAAGAAAGATATTTCCTCCCCTACATTATCTGGATTTCTCCATGAAACACCCATTATGGCATAGACAAATTGGTTACTATCTTATGTAAACATTGATAGGAAAACTTTGAAAAGACAACTGAGCTTACTTTTGGGTCATGTGTCATCTGTCAAAAATATAACTCTGGAAAAACTGTAAAGTTGGGACATGGCCAGAAAACAAAGCCTCTTTGGACACCTTCAGACTGCTACATGGAATAAAACCTTAGACAAGTGTACCTTTTAGCTGAGTTTATTTGAGCAAAGAAAAGCAGAACAAAACAGAGCAAACAAAACAAAACAAAACAAAAACAGTTCAAAAATCAGGCACGATTTGGAACTAGAGGAAATTCAGAGAACTCCAACCAATGACATAATCTGACAGCATTTATAGGAGACAAAAGAAGCATGGTACAGAGGCAGATTCACTGGTTACAGCTTAATTGGTTAATTGGTTACAGAGTCTCCTGCAATTAGTTAAAGCTCAGCTACAACATATCGTAAGCTGTAAACAACCAAAAGCCTAACAGATCAAACAACACGCCATATTTGTTTGATCTGTTAGGCTTAGCGCGGGAGCCCAGTCCAAATCAATGGCCTTGCATAAATTTTATTTCACAAGACACTTAACCGGCTTTCACTCTCCATGGGATTTGAATATGTTTTAGATACTGTATGTCTGTTTTCAGGATGAGTTGAAGAATTTCTTTGCCAAAAAGCTACCGCCCTTACAGCTGTGAACAAGCTGCTTGATTTTGTGTTTTCAACCTGGAGCATCCCACCTTTTATATCAAGTGACTGAGGCACACCCTTTAAGGCAACCTTTATAAAAGAACTCTTACTCAAAAACTACACCATCCTTACCACCCACAAAAAGGACCCATGGCATCCTTAAATTAAAATAAGCAAAAATTTCAGAAACCCTTGAGCTCCCTTGACCAAGAGTATATCCACTATCCTTTATGGATATACAGGCCACTCTCTTGGAGACACATAGGTTATCCCCCTATGAATTGATACCTGGAAGGTCCATGCATTTAGAGATTTCACCTCCAATACTAGAGTCTGTCCTACTCCATGCGGACATGACAAGATACTGCAAGGGACTCATGTATTGTACCCGGTCCTATCACCAACAGGTTAAGGTCCCCTTCCTACAAAATCTTCCTAAACAACCTCTCCATGATCCTCAACTAGTGGATTTGTCTACTGGAAGAAAAATCAGAGAATAACTGCTTTTGGACTTCATTCGAAAGGAAGAGACCTTATCAGATACTGTTAACAATAGATACAGCAGTGAAACTCCAAGGAACCAACCTTTGGGTTCATGTTTCACAACTGAAGAAGAGATTCAAAATTCCACACAGTTGGAAGGCCACTTCGATTTTGTCTGTACCATTGCCAGCGTTTCTTGTGATACTTAGGTCAAGGACACAGGCAAGGTTAAAAAAAAAAAAAGACTATATATTGCTTCGAAAAAAAACCTGTTAATATTTGGATCTCTAAGGCCCTCGTGGCCTATGGGATTTGTTTTCTTGGCCTAGGTTAAGCAATTGGAGTTCCTGGTTCTAAAGCATCTCAGAGAGACTATCAATTGTTCTTGTTTTTGTGATAGTGGTCATGATGCTAGTCTGTTCCATTTTATCCAGAGTTTTAAATGCTTCTAGAAGCCACTCTCTCATCAGATGATTGCCATAATGATATAATAGAAAGATCAAGAAGATCTTACAATCCAGGTCACTGTGAAGATGACTGAACAATTTATGATTGGTGAAGATCTGAAATTCTAACTTTCTCTGAGTTGGTCAACTTCTCAGAAGTCAGAGAATGACCAAAAGGGGGGACTGAAAGACTGACCATACAAATGAACAATGGCCAGACCACATGTAAAGATGGAACTCTGACCTGTAGTATCCAGCAATAAGCATAAGAAGCCAACCCGCTATATACAGCAAACAATCCAGGAAGCCAAACAACTCCTATAGCAATTGGCCCGAAACAGCTAGGACTTGATTATTCCTATTTTATTTTTTAATTTTTTCCTTGCTTGAAAGTCTCTCTTTATGGACTTGATTAATAACTGAAAAGTTCCCTAATATTTATTTCCACTTCCCCAAATTAGGACCAATCAGAGAAAGCCAATATGCATCCCTAATCCATCACATAGGATGCCCTGCTTCCAGTAGCCCACTCACAGCTTCCCCACGCCGCAGCCTGCAACCAGAGCATCCCTGAAGCCTTCCCTGTTTTCCATTGTAAAGATTCCCACTCTCCTGCCTGCTGTGAGTGTCTGCCAAATGCAAGTGATGGTGGTTGCCTGTCATCTGTGGCCAACTCTGAATAAACAGCCTTTGCTTATTCTCATTTGGGTGGCTGTGTTCATTTCCACAAGATCTTTAGAAGAATAAGGAAGTGGGTATGTACAGGGTAAGGACATTTTTACAAGAAAAGCTCAGATAATCTGAAGGATGTCCTAACATTAGGCTGGCTCCAAAAGCTCAGCACAGCCCCCCAAATACACATGTACGAGCACACACACACCCTACATGCACATACGTACAATATGCACACACACATACAATAGATGGTATTCCGGGATTCCTTTTGAACCCCAGAAAGTGAGAAGGCAAAGGAAAATCAGAACAGGAAAAGACAGAACAGTGGGGGCAGACAAAGGGAGAGGAGTGGTGTTTGAAAGTTGAAGGAAGTGAGGGGAAAGAATGGAAGAACCAGCCAAAAGAGATCTGAAGCCTGTGTTGTCCCACGCCTCTCACCCATTGCCTACAACCCAGATGCCCATGAAGATAAAGTAGGGTAACAGCCAAGATGACATCCCTCAACTCATTCCCTTTACTTTTTAGTTTTTTATTTTTTATTTTTGAGACAGCTGTTGCCCATCTCAGCTCACTGCAACTTCCGCCTCCCGGAATCAAGCAATTCTCCTGCCTCAGCCTCCTGAGTAGCTGAGATTACAGGCACCTGCCACCATGCCTGGCTAATTTTTGTGGGGTTTTTTTTTAGTAGAGATGGGGTTTCGCCATGTTGGCCAAGCTCGTCTGGAACTCCCAACCTCAAGCGATCCACCCACCTCGGCCTTCCAAAGTGCTGGGATTACAGGTATGAGTTATCGCACCCAACCAACTCTTCCTCTTTTGTAGGAAGCTCATTTCTGGCCTGCAGATTCCTCTTCCCTGAATCGTGTGCGCTTAGGCCGCTTACTGGCTAATGCTGACCTATGATGGATCAAGGAGCAGAACTGGGCAAGAGGCTACAGTGGAAGTGGCAGAGTCAGAGACCTCCATCTTAAGTTCCCTCCGTCTGGGGACTCTTTCTCTCTTCTGTCTCCCAGTGTCCTCAGACATTAAAGAATTTGGGACAGATACATTTAAGAGTTCATTCTCAGCCATGTCTGAGGAAGTGTGTCTGAGTCTGAGGGCGTTTGAAGGCATGTGAGGGGCAGGAATGCAGCTTCAGAAAAGCTGTGCTTCGTCTTCAGGTCTCAGCCTCTCCTTCCTGAGCTCCTTCCCTGTCTGGCTTCTTCCACACATCTATACAGAAACTGTCTGTCCATCTGTCTTTTATTCTTAAGAATCCAGAATCATTTAGAACCCAGTCAGGGCCGGGCTCAGTGGCTCACACCTGTAATCCCAGTACTTTTGGAGGCTGAGGTGGGCAGATCATGAGGTCAGGAGTTCAAGACCAGCTTGGCCAACGTGGTGAAACCCCTGTCTCTACCAAAAATACAAAAATTAGCCAGGCATAGTGGCGCATACCTGTAATCCCAGCTACTCAGGAGGCTGAGGCAGGAGAATCGCTTGAACTGGGGAGGCAGAAGTTGCAGTGAGCTGAGATCACATACTACACTCCAGCCTGGGCGACAGAGTGACACTGTCTCAAAAAAAAAAAAAAAAAGTAGCTCCTATTTAAAAGGACTTCACTCAGTGAGGGTGGATATAGCTGAATCATTTTCTTGGGGAGAGCATCTCCTGGCTCCCCAAAATCTCTTTGCAGAAACTTGTGATAAGCCTGAGTGTGAAGGAATGGTGTGAGGGGGAAATATCCAATTGCAGGAAGGTGAGAAACAAGGAGATGGAGTCTGGTGGGCTCCAGAAGGTATGAGTGCAACTGGCCTACCTCATGTTCTTGGGAGCCTGAGTCTCCTCCTTAGAAAGTGACTCTGCAGTGAAGGCATCAGATTACTTAGCACTTTTCCCAAAATGCCAACTTCTCTGTCACTGAGCATGGCTGGGCTATCCAGGTCCCAAGTTTGAATTTTTGAAGGGAGGACAAACTTGAGAGTTCAAGGTGGTCTCCCCAGACCACAGTCATGTCAGGAAACGGCACCAATAACTGGCCTACTCCCAGGCTTCGGTGAGGATACGAAGGGAAGTACATTTTTGCCCTTTTCACAGAGTGCCTCGAAATGAATCCCTGAAATCCTCCTAAAGCCAAAGGCAGCCCTAGATAGTTAGAGCTACACCACACCCAAGGGCTCAGGGCCCCAGGGAACCTCTTAGAGACAGGCTGTGGGAAGGCCCATCCCCTCCCATGTTCTCTCAGGAAACACATCTGCCCCCGTACCAATCTACACAGTTTTCCTGACTGGAGCAAAGGTCAATTTGAACGGCAGGAGCTTGGGAGATTTTATGATCCTATGGGCTAAAGAGTCTCTTAGGAGACAGTATAGCCCCTCAAGCCCAATCCAAAACTGAGCATTTATGGGCCTCAACTGAGAAACCCCCTCCCCAGTGAAACATTATGCAAGTTTTTCCTAATTTCTGTCTCCTGTCCACATTGCAACGTTTTGCCTCATGTGACAAACCAACTACTGAAGGGGAAAATGCAACCATGGCTGTGCTAGCTATCATTCCTGTGTTTATTCCCCTTTTATAAGACTCTCCACCTCTCTGTCCATTAGGCTCCCACCCCCACCCCCAATCCTACCCCCACCCCCACCCCACAGCATGAACTGGGAGAGAAAGAGGTTCTGATGCCTGAGCCCTTGGCTGATGCCCAGCAGGCACAGGTTCTACTTTCCCAGACAGTGGCTCTGACTGGCCTGTGAGCACACCAAGTGCAGTCAGCAGTCTGGTCTCCAGAACACACAGGTGGCCTCCATCTCCTCTGGCACCACCATCCCAGCCTCCTCCTTCTGTTAATCTTGAGGACTGTCACAATGGCATGACAGTACCTCTTTTCCCATAGGAGGACATATTGCCAAGGGACAAAGCACATGGATGGGGGAGCCTATCAGGTCTATCAAGGTGAAGAGAGGCAAATGTTATCTCATTTAGAGAACAAGACTCACATTTGCTTAAATGGAGCCTGTTATCTGTCACTAAATTCAGTCTTCTGACCCATTGTCTGACCTGCTTCCCTCACTCCAATCCAATCTGGCTGAATTCCTGCCCACTGAACATGGTTCTTGTCACACGCATCTGTGTGAAGGGAGTCCACCAACAGGCTTTATATGAGCAACAAGGCTGTTTATTTCACCTGGGTGCAGGTGGGCTGAGTCTGAAAAAGGAGTAAGCAAAAGGTGATGGGATTATCATCAGTTCTTATAGGTTTTGGGGTAGGCGGTACAGTTAGGAGCAAAGTTGTGCGGGCAGGGAGTAGATCTCACAAAGTACGTTCTCAAGGGTGGGGAGAATTACAAAGAAACTTCTTAAGGGTGGGGGAGACTACAAAGAACCTTCTTAAGGGTGGGGAGGTTACAAAGTACATTGATCAGTTAGGGTGGGGCTGAGACAAATCACAATGGTGGAATGTCATTAGTTAAGGCTATTTTCACTTCCTTTGTGGATCTTCAGTTGCTTCAGGCCACCTGGATGTATACCCATAGGTCACAGGGGTATGATGGCTTAGCTTGGGCTCAGAGGCCTGACATTCCTGTCTTCTTATATCATTAAGAAAAACAAAACAAAATAGTGGTGAAGTGTTAGGGCGGCGAAAATTTTGGGGGGTGGTATGGAGAGATAATGGGCAATGTTTCTCAGGGCTGCTTCAAGCAGAATTAGGGGTGGTGTAGGAACCTACAGTGGGAGAGATTTAACTGAAGAAAGATTTTGGGGTAAGGGGTGATATTGTGGGGTTGTTAGAAGAAGCATTTGTTGTATAGAATTATTGGTGATGGCCTGGATGCGGTTTTGTATGAATTGAGAAACCAAACGAAAGACACAAGGTCTGAATAAGAGAAGGAGAAAAACAGGTATTAAAGGACTAAGAATTGGGAGGACCCAGGACATCCAATTAGAGAGTATCCAAGGAGATTCAGTGTAATTACTTGTTTGGTTGGTGAGTTTTTGGGCTCTATTTTTGATAGAGTCCTTTTTGCTAAGTTGGAGGCTGAGCTTGGTGAGGTGTGTTTTGAAAAGACCATTAGTCCGTTCTACCTTTCCTGAAGATTGAGGATGGTAAGGGGTATGAAGGTTTCACTGAATACCAAGAGCCTGAGAAACTGCTTGGGTGATTTGACTAATAAAGGCTGGTCCGTTATCGGACTGTATAGAAGTGGGAAGGCCAAACCGAGGAATTATGTCTGACAGAAGGGAAGAAATGACTACTGTGGCCTTCTCAGACCCTGTGGGAAAGGCCTCTACCCATCCAGTGAAAGTGTCTACCAAGACCAAGAGGTTTTTTAGTTTCCTGACTTGGGGCATTTGAGTAAAGTCAATTTGCCAGTCCTGGGCAGGGGCAAATCCCCGAGCTTGATGTGTAGGGAAGGGAGGGGGCCTGAACAATCCCTGAGGAGTAGTAGAATAGCAGATGGAACACTGAGGAGTGATTTCCTTGAGGATAGATTTCCACAATGGAAAAGAAATGAGAGGTTCTAAGAGGCAGGCTAGTGGCTTTTAACCTACATGGAAGAGGTTATGAAACAATGATAGAATAGAATGGGCCTGTGAGGCTGGGAGGTATTGAGGATAGGAGAGTATATGGGTTTGGCACCACGGGGTGGAAAGGCAAGACAATTTGGTTGATAAGGTGCAAATCCTGAACTAACCTGTGTAAAAGGCCATGCTGTAACAAGCAAGTGATAACAGGTTTTAATCCTTTTTAAAGCCTGCTGTGGGATGGGATACTGGTGTTAATCCGGGTAAGGGTGATTAGGTTTTAATGGGATGATAAGGGGTGCATGATCGGTCGCCAAGGAGGGAGTAGAGGTATCCCATACTTGTGGATTAAGGTGGAGAGATACAAGGGGAAGGATGCCAAGGAGGCTTTGAACTGGGGGAAAGGGCAGCAATGAGGTGTGGCTGTAGCCCAGGAATAGTCAGGAAAGCAGGTAATTTAGTTAAAATATCTTGACATAATAAGGGAGATGGGCAGGTGGGGATAACTTAAAAGGAGTGCATAAAAGAATGTTGTCCAAGTTGGCACCAGAGTTGGGGAGTTTTAAGAGGTTTAGCAGCCTGGCCATCAATACCCACAATGGTTATGGATGCAAGGGAAACAGGATCTTGAAAAGAATACCTTCTTAAGGGTGGGGGAGATTACAAAGTACATCTATCAGTTAGGGTGGAGCAGAAACAAATCACAATGGTGGAATGTCATCAGTTAAGGCTACTTTCACTTCTTTTGTGGATCTTCAGTTGCTTCAGGCCATCTGGATGTATACGTGCAGGTCACAGGACATATGATGGTTTAGCTTGGGCTTAGAGGCCTGACAGTTTTCACTTCTCCAGAACAGCCAATCTTTTTTTTTTTTTTTTTTTTTTTGAGAGAGAGAGAGAAATAGAGAGAGCGAGACACAGAAAGATAGAGACAGAAAGACAGACAGACACACACACACAGAGAAAGAGGTCCAAACAGAAGAAAGGACAGAGGAGAGCAGCTTCTTGCAAGAGAGAGAGAGACAGAGAAAGAGAGAGACAGAGAGAGAGAGAAACAGAAGCACACACATACACACACACACACACACACACACACACACACACACACACTCTCACAGAGGTCCAAACAGAAGAAAGGAGAGAGGAGAGCAGCTCCTTGCAGGAGAGAGAGAGAGAAAAAGAGACAGAGAGAGACAGACAGAGAGACAGCCAGAAAGAGAGACAGAGAGAGAAACACAGAGAGACAGAGAGAGAGAGAAGGTGAGAGAGACGAGAGAGAGAGATCCCAAAAAATGGAGAAAGGCCAATCTTTAAACTCTCTCTGAGATTCTGGTTCTGCCCCAAACTCAACTCTACTTCCTCTTCTTTCTTTTTCTTTTACCTATTTATATCTCTCATACAGAAGCTAAAAAGCAGACCTCAGCAGAGCTGTGGTTGTTTTATGTGAGCAGAAGTGGGTATCCTACTTAGCACATACACATGTGAGGAAAAGTGTGGGTATCTGTGTTTCTGCATTAAGGTGTGGGATTTGTTTTCTACAAGCCCCACACATAACCCAGCCCCCTCCACAAGCTGGATAGCCCAGCCATGCTCAGTGACAGAGAAGTTGGCATTTTGCCTTTGCCAGTAGGTCACTTGGTGATTGAGGCCAAGTCTTGTGACCTCCCTGGGTCTTAGTATTATCCCCTAAAGAGTAAAGAACGACAATCTCTAAGATGGCTCCCAGTTAAAACATTGAGTTTTGTTTGTTTTGTGTTGTTGTTATTGTCATTTTTCTTTTGAGACACAGTCTCACTCTGTCGCCCAGGCTGAAGTGCAGTGCCGCAATCTCAGCTCACTGCAACCTCTGCCTCCCAGGTTCAAGAGATTCTCCTGCCTCAGCCTCCCAAGTAACTGGGATTACAAGTGCCTGCCACCATGCCTGGCTAATTTTTGTATTTTTGGTAGAGACAGGGTTTCACCATGTTGGCCAGGCTGGTTTTCAACTCCTGACTTCAGGTGATCTGCCTGTCTTGGCCTCCCAAAGTGCTGGGTGGGATTACAGGAGTAAGCCACCACACCTGGCCCATCTGTTTTTTAATGTTACCTCCTTCTAAAGATCTTCCCCTCAATATCTCTAAGGAAGAAAGGTTGGATCTTAATAGGAAATCTAGTTTCTTAAGACTTTTATGATTCTCACAGAGCCAGAGTTACTTTGTGAGTGTATTCACCAATTGCCTTTGCTCTAACTGAAAAAACAAATCCCACACCTTAGTGCAGAAACACAGATACACAGAAAGAGACAAAGTTCTCACCTATACCCCTTCCCCCATCCTCCTAAATTCCTGTAAAAAACCAGCAAAAAAAATGGATTTTTACCCCAATATGGATTTTGTATATGTTCACACTAAATACAATTCACAAAGTTTTATCTTTCTATGAAGAAACTAAATGCCACAGTGTATTCACACTTATGGGAATTTAAAGCTTTTATTGTAAAGCTAAGGCAGCATAAAGAGTAAGTGCTGTAATTTAATATATAAATTTATTATATGTTGATTTCTATAATCGGAAAAAGCAATTTTGGTCTGTCCATGGTTCCATCATTAATTCACTAAGTTAAATAGAAAGCTTCAGGAATATAGTATTAACAGAGACCCAAAAATTACAGATAAATCTAGTAATGGAGCTTACAATACAGAATTAGAGAATTCTAATTAATGAATTTTGGGAACAAGTCAACTAATTAATGAATTTTGGGTACAAGTCAACAGTCAATAAATATTCATTAGGAAGTTGCAGTATATATTTCTCTAAGTTACCAAGTGACCTAGCTATGGAATATTGAAAAAGATAATTTTGTATCTTTTGTATCTTTTTTAATTCCTGCTAAATTAATAGAAATATACTACTTGTATTTTCATCACTTACAACAATATTATTAACATTTTAGGGTGTAATTCTCCACACTTTTGTCTATGTGTATGATTTTATAAAATATGAAGTACTGTAACACTGCTTCAGATTCTGCTTTTTCTCTTCAAATGCATCTGGGGTCCTAGTAATATGTAATTTCTTAACCTGGATAGTGGTGAACACAGATCTGTTTGCTTTGAGCTAACTTATTGAGCTATGTAATTATGTTTTTTCTGTGTGTATATTTCAATTTTTTTAAGTTTATTTAAAAACATATCCTAGGCTGGGCTTGGTGGTTCATGCCTGTAATCCCAACATTTTGGGAGACCAAAGCAAGTGGATTGCTGGAGCCCAGGAGTTCGAGACCAGCCTAGCCAATAGAGAGAGACCTCATCCCTACTAAAAATTTAAAAAATTAGACAGGCATGGTGGCTCACACCTGTGGTCCCAGCTACTCAAGACCTGCCTGCGCAGTATAGTGAGACCTTGTATCTACTAAAAAAAAAAAAAAAAAATTAAATTAGTGGTCCCAGCTACTCAGGAGGCTGAGGTGGGAGGATGGCTGGAACCCAAAAGGGTGAAGCTGCAGTGAGCCATGATCAAACCACTGCATTCCAGCCTGGGCGAGACAGTGAGACCTTGTCACACACACACACACAAAAATTCCATCCTATATATTCCAAGTCAACATATATCTATATTACTCTAAATGGCTCTATAGTATTTCATGTTATGGATATATCACAATTCATTAAACAAATTCTGTATTTGGGGACATTTATAAGATTTGTAACTTGTTACATGTACACTGCCTTCAATAAAAACTCTTCTATGTCTGCATTTATACTCTTGTGTCATAGGGCATATTCTCTACAAAAATAAATACTGCCATTAAGATGTGCATTTAAGATGTTTACTGCAGGCCGGGCGCGGTGGCTCATGCCTGTAATCCCAGCACTGTGGGAGGCTGAGGCGGGCAAATCACCAGGTGAGGAGATTGAGACCATCCTGGCTAACACAGTGAAACCCCATCTGTACTAAAAATACAAAAAAATTAGCCGGGCGTGGTGGCGGGTGGTTGTAGTCCCAGCTACTGGAGGCTGAGACAGGAGGGAGAATGGCGTGAACCCAAGAGACGGAGCTTGCAGTGAGCCGAGATCCATCCATTGCACTCCAGCCTAGGTGACAGAGCGAGACCCTGTCTCAAAAAAAAAAAAGTTTACTGCACAGCAATCTTGGGGCAACACCTGCAGAGGGAGTGATGGAAGCATTATCAGGCAGAAGGAGAGGTAGGATTTTGATGCAGTCACAACAAAGGCCTTGGCCAATCCCATAGGTATTCTAGCCTTCTTTAGAGCTAGATTGACCTTCAGAGTTGTTCTGAATTAAGGTAAAGGGACCAAGCCTTTATATCCCCTTACCATTTATTAGATGTTAACTGCCCTCGGAGAGGAGGCTTCACTTTTAGCAGGATGGTTCTCTGCCACTGTTACACTCTTGCCAACGCACCACAATGTAGTAGTCTCTCACTGCCCAAGATATCATCCTAAGTTCTTTGTCTCACGACCAAGAAAGTTAAGGATCCTGGACACCAAGGGTGAGGTTGGAGTGAAAGTTTAATAAGCGAAAGAAGAAAGCTCTCCACTGCAGAAGGGGACCTGGAAGAGGATTGTTGTTTTTACAGTTGAATGCAAAGGCTTTTATAGGAAACCCATGAGGGCTGGGAGTCTCCTTTGCATAAGGGGTGAATTTATCGTAGCCCCACCCTGTCTTCCTAATGTGCACACGGGCCCCTTATTGCGAGTGTGTCAGGGGATGGAATTTTCCATTGCAGGCATGTCTGAGCAAGTCACCTGGGTAGCCCTTCTTATGTTTGTGGGCATGTTTTAGAAAGTCACCTGTGCAAATTCCCTAATCTGTGCCTGCAGGCTGTTGTTTTGTTTGAAAGGATTAAACCAAGGACCCACCCTAACTGCCTGCCTGACTGGGTTTTTTCTTTTTTACTCTGTCAACACAAAGGGCTATTCCCAGATAGAGAGAGACTCAGCTGAGAGCTAGCTATTCATCACCATCACTAGTCAGTGGAGGGAATGAGTGCCCTGTTCCTGAAGTGGGGGAACTGGGGCATGCACCACTGCATCCACTACACCTTGCCCAATTACTTCCTTGGCATATATTCCTCGATGTGTTTAGAGAACATGGACTTTTGATAAGGCTTTAGATATTGTCAACTGCCTTCTATAAAAGTGGTATTTCAGCAAGGTGGCTCACACCTGTAATCCCAGCACTTTGAGAGGCCGAGGAGGGCAGATCATGAGGTCAGGAGTTTGAGACCAGCCTGGCCAATATGGCAAAACCCCGTCTCTACTAAAAATACAAAATTAACCAGTATGGTGGCGGAAGCCTGTAATCCCAGGTACCAGGGAGGCCGAGGCAGGAGAATCGCTTGAAACAGGTAGGCGGAGGTTGAAGTGAGCCGAGATCGTGCTGTTGCACTCCAGCCTGGGCAACAAGAGCAAGGCTCTGTCTCAAAAAAAAAAAAAAAAAAGGTATTTCACTTCTAATAGGAAAGCAAGAGACCATTTTTTCTTCTCTGTCAAACAATAGCATGCCCTTGCCTGCTCTTTTATCTGTGATTCCACAGCAGTTCACACTTTATTATACCATGTCTCACATTCAGTGGGAATTCTTTCTTCTCAGTCTCCTAAATTACACTGTTTTCAAGAACAGAAAGGGTGTTTTATTCACGTATATCTCCTGATCATGTGCCATGTATACAGTTGGTCTCCAATTAATACATGTTAAGTAAATTAATGTCTCATTGTATAAGGCTAGGGAGTCACAGAAGATTAACTGACTAGAAACAAAGAAAATACTATACAAAAAATATTAGACATGGTGCAGAATCAAAAGGTGGTTGTGGAAGAAATAGAATGTGTTTTTCATGAAGGAGGAATGTAAATACCCAATGGCTTCACCTTGCCCACAGCCTAGACAGAGCCAGTTTATCAAGACAGGGGAATTGCAATGGAGGAAGAGTAATTCACACAGAGCCGGCTCTGTGGGAGACCGGAGTTTTATTATTACTCAGATCAGTCTCCCCAAGCATTCAGGGAAGCAGAGTTTTTACAGACAACGTGGTGGGTGGGAGGAAGCCAGCGAGCCAGGAGTGCTGACTGGTCAGTTAGGAAACAAGATCATAGGGAACTGAAGCTGTCCTCTTGCACTGAGTCAGTTCCTGGGTGGGGGACACAAGATCAGATGAGCCAGTTTATCAATCTGGGTGGTGCCAGCTGATCCATCAAATGCAGGGTCAGCAAAATATCTTAAGCACTGATCTTAGGAGGAGTTTAGGGAGGGTCAGAATCTTGTAGCCTCCAGCTCCATGACTCCCAAACCATAATTTCTAATATTGTGGCTAATGTTAGTCCTACAAAGGGAATCTAGTCCCCAGGCAAGAAGGAGGTCTGCTTTGGGAAAGTGTTGTTATTGTCTTTGTTTTAAACTACAAACCATAAACCAAGTTTCTCCCAAAGTTACTTCAGCCTACCCCAGGAATGAACAAGGACAGCTTAAAGCTTAAAAGCAAGATAGTTAGTTAGGTTAGATCTCTTTCACTGTCTCAGTCATAATTTTGCAAAGGTGGTTTCAGGAAGGTGTCATGATGTGTACAATATCATCTGAAAAAGAATAAATGAGAAGCCAAGCTCTCCAATAAAAAGGCAACAATTAATGACTGGTACTGCAGAAGGGTGAATTATCAAAAACAGAGAAGTGGTGTAATAAATATAGCTCAGGTAATATAAAAGGTCAGGGAAAAAAAGTGTGTTTTTTCCCCAGCTCTGCTACTTATAACTTGATGAGACTTTTCGATAAATCTTTTTGGAAGCTCTTAAAAACTACCAATGCCAACCAGGTACAGTGGCTTACGTGTGTAATCCCAGCACTTTGGGAGGCCAAGGCGGGTAGAACACTTGAGGTCAGGAGTTTGAGACCAGCCTGGCCAACATGGCAAAACCACTAGTCATAAATAAACTTTTGGTGCCACAAAAGAAATAGCACTTGAATATAAAATTTTCTTTTTAATTCTCAGCAAAGCAATGTACTTCTACAGAAGGGTGCACCCTTACAGATGGAACAATGGTGAGCACACACTTGGACAAGGGAGGGGAAGGTGTTCTTATCTCCGACGCACGTGGCCCCTGCTGCTGTGTCGTTCCCCTATTGGCTAGGGTTAGAACGCACAGGCTAAACTAATTCTGATTGGCTAATTTAAAGAGAGTGACAGGATGAGTGGTTTGGTGGGGAAAATGGTTATGGCAGAGGAAGTAATCGGAATGAGTCAGGGTGGAGCAGGTAATCGGAGTCAGGGTGGAGCAGGTAATCAAAAAAGGTTGCTTTACGAGGAAGTTAAAAGTAGAAGGCAAAGAACTGTGCATACTGACATACTGATTCTTCGAAGAGAAATTTAGAACTCATATCTAACAACCCCACCTCTTATATTTCCTTACAGTTTTTTCTCTTCAAACTTCTTTAACATGTCTTGGCTTAGTTGTTTTGCTTGATTTTCCAAAAGAAGAAGCTTCTCTGGATATGGTGGAGGATAGTTAAGGGAGGTTTTAGTAAGTGCCATTTTTATGAGCCTCTGCACCAACCCATGGATGCGTGGTGTGACCCAGCACCTGACAAGAGTAAGTACACCCATTATGGCTGTGAGGGAAGCAAGAATTGAGGCTATTATTCTTTTCCACTTGCTGAACCACTTTTCTAGCCCTCCTGTAAAGGGGTCATTTACCCCTGAGTTGTTGGCTAACTCATTGGACAGAGCAGTCAGACCTTGCAATGCCTTTGTTGTACTTCCATCAGGGCGGTGTTTTTTGGGATGAAGGTACAACATTGAGTTTTAATCATGATGCAAATTCCTCTTCTTTCTGCTAATATGTCTAAGGCTATCCTATTTTCCCAAGCCATCTGTCTAGTAGCCTCTAATTGCTCACCTATTCCTTTAACAGCATCTCTAGTGTAGTTAATAAATTGCTGTTGGTTGTAGTAGATGTAGTTTATCCAATATACATTTTTATTAATTGTCCCCCACCAAAATATTGACTCAAATCCTGCAGCTATTTGATTTTGGGCTTTAAATTGATCTCGTATTCCCCATGGGACTCCAATTGCATTTAAATAGATGTAAGAGTTGAAAGACCCATAAGTGGCTTCTCTTGCTTTACAATGTCTTATTTTTCCTTCCTCTGGTTGATGAAATGCCAGGGTGGAAGGGATAACCAATTGTACTGAAGTGCAAGTGCCACTCCAGTTATTTGGCAGAGCTTCTGGTAAAGGTCCACAATACCACCACACATCCGCTAGGGGAAGAACAAAGGCTGACTGATTGGTAAGCTCTTGGAAAGTCTTAAGCTCACTGCATCCCTTCAGGTCTCCAAGGAACGCTAATTTTCCTCCCTGTCATGAGAGACACTAAGTGAACTCAGTGTTGGGAGATGGAAGCTGGATGGCCCTCGGGGGCTGACCCACAGGGTGCCTGACTTTGGGATATAGCAGAGAGAGAGAGCATGGCATGACTTGTTACTCTATGCTGTAGAATCCTGGAAAAGAGCTACCATGCAGCCCATGCCTGGTCGACTGGAGGACCACCCTAGTGGAAAGGGGACAATCTGGGCATCTGGCCTGCCATGTGCACAAGCATAATAATTGCTTTTGTTTAACATGCAGATGGAATATTTGATCCATTCCAACCAGCCATTTGCATCTTGGTACCCCATCTTAATTGCCAAAGTTTGTGTTAAGTCTTTAACTTCTATGATAGCTATCTTGGTCTTGTCATTAGATGGAGGAGGAGCAATTGTTCTGTTGTGAGAGGTTTTGGAAGAAGGCTTAGAGGAAGGTGCAGGTGGGGGATCAAAGAAACACATTGCAAAGAATCCAATAGGGTCTGTCCCTGAAACCTCAGCCCCCATACCATAAAACCAACTTAAAGAAGGGAACCAGCTTAGAAAAGTGGAAGAACTTTGAGGGTTTGAGATAATAACCTGTATAGGATGGCACTGGTTTACCTGACAGTTGGGTGGCAGGGCTGTCCCTGTAGTAAAACGAATGTATGGTTTTAGGAAATTACAAAAACCAGTTGGGACAGTCTATCCTTGCTCTTTAGTGGTCCACAGAACGTTGGACCAACTACAGCATAAAAGCTCTAAATCGGGGGGCAAGACTCCTGGTTGACACTGGGGTCTTTATCAAAATCTCCCCAGATTAAATGGTCCCAATTCACTAATGCCCAGTCTGAGGAGAGTCAGGAGGGACAGAGGTACTTGTCTGAAGTAGGGAGCTGTCTTTGACTTGGCCAATCCCCACAGGGTATAACAAGGCAAGCATCTAATGCAATAGTTTGAGGTGAAATTGACTTGGTTATGTTAATAACTAGATGGTCAGCAATAGAGCGAGGAAAGAAGAAAGAGTAATAGAATAGATGAAAGAGAGTTAAATTTTTCTTAGCTTTAGTTTGGTAGGGTTTTCCTCTGGGACTATGGCCCACAACTCTGGAGGGGGTGGTGCTTTCTTGACTAGGGCATGATGAGTCCATCCCCTTTCTGCTGTATGAACAGCAGTCTTGGTGGTTAGCAGCACAAGGGTAGGGTCCTTCCCAGGCTGGCTCAAGTTTTCCTTCTTTCCACCCTTTGATGAGAACATGATCCTCAGGCTGGTGCTGGTTTACCAGAAATTCTAGGGGTGGTACCTGTGCTAAAAGACTTTTAGTTTTGAGGGAAAGGAAAGTGGAAGATAAACCAAGTATAAAATTTCTAAGAAATTGATCTTTTGTTTTAAACGTGAGGACATCAGCAATGGACTTTATAGTCTTTGCTGCCTTCTTACTGAGAAATTTCCTTTGGCACCTATTTCTATTAGTTTTTAGACCAAAGAAAGCCAAATACCATTTTATATTTGACAATGCTTCCTGTATGATTTTTATACCAGATAAGCTGAATTTCACCTTTATATTAGTGTGTTATTAATGTTAAACTTAATTTTAATAAAATCTTGTAGACATATTTATCTAATTCTTAATGTCTGCCCATAATGTAAGATTTTTATAGACTCTTTTTAACCTTTTATAATTTTGGTTAAAGAGCAAGTTAATGCTTTAAGAAAAACCTGTTATGCTTTTATTTTAATGTCCAGTTCACAGAAAAACTAGATTATACCCCTTTGACTTTAGCCAGTATGCTTACACACAGAATTTCCTTTACAATTAATGTTTCAGAACTTGCTTAAACCTTTAAAACCAGATTATTTTTTTAACCTTTTAATGTAGGTAAAAATCCACATTCTTATGCCTCCTTATAATCCTTTTACCAAAGATATATTTTACTTTCCTTACACACCTTGCACATAAACTGTTTCTTCAATAGTTTTACATTCAGGAGGCCTAATTACTTTTAAATTATACAACATTTCTTGCATAAATTCCCTTTTATAACTTTTTTTCATGACTTTCACAGACAATTCTTCAACATACCTCAACTTTTTGACTTGTTGCAAACATCCCTTTCTTTAAACAATCAGTTAATTTATTTTAGGAAAAGAATTTACCATATAACATTCCTTTTTACATAAATTCTCCCCCCCCCCTTTTTTTCTCAAAGATGATAACCATTCTCTTCCAAAGCGAACTTCCTTCATGTCTGTGGATGACTGTCTAAGGCCACAGGATTAGAAGTTAGGATAATACATACACTGCTAACTTTTAGCAAACTTTACTTTTGTTGAAAACCGTGTAAGTTTGGGATTTCAAGTATTCTTTGCTATTAATAAGACCTCATTCAGTCCATATTAACTTAGAATTGTATAGATGGCTCCTTCCTGATTTGTAAGTACTTTAAGGCTTGGCTGAGTGCAAACAGCTTGCACATTTGAGTAGACCAATTATTAGGCAATTTTCCTAACTCTGCTTCTACAAGAGTTTCTTTGTCACTTACTGAATACCCATTGTGTCTTTTTCCCTCAATCACCCAGGAGGAAACATCTATGGTCCTGTCTGGAAGGGAGTTCCTCCTAGGTCTGGTCAGACCTTTACATGGTAATTAAGATTTAGATCCCCTGTTAGGAAACCTACTGGGTTAAGGGAATTTTCAGTGGTTAATGTTAAATCATTTTTTTCTAACAGAATAGCCTCATACTTTGAGATTCTTGAGTCAGTAAACTACCTTTTAGCCTTTTTTTTTTTTTGGACTTAGGATAGTTCCGACCTGATGAGGTGTGCTCACAATGAGGTTTCCTCTAAAAGTTATTCTTCTGCTTTCTTCTGTTAGCAAAGCAGTTGACACTACAGATTGAATGCATTTGGGCCATCCACGGGTTGCTGGGTTAAGGATTTTTTATTGGGAAGGCTACGGGTTGTCAGCGGCCTTAGTGCTTTCAGGCTATGTCCTTGTTTACACTGACAATAAGGTGGTATTGGAGCATTATAGGGTCAAAGAGAAGACCTTCAATTATTAATTATAGGTTTTAAATTTACCCTGGCTTTTAAAGAAATATAATACATTCTTTTCTCTTTACTACTTCTATCTCTCTTTCTCTCTCTCTCTTTGACTCTGTCTCTCTCTTTCTCTTTGACTCCCTCTTTGTCTTTCTCTCTCTTTGACTCTCCATCTCTTTCTCTCTGACTTCCTCTCCCCATTTCTCTTTCCTCTTTGCTGATCTTTCCCTGCCTCTGCCAGTTGCTTATGCTGCTATTCTCCCCTCTCCTTCCCCTTCCCCTAGGGGAGGGACCAGTGGGAGTGGAACTACTGTTTCTTCCCCTGAGGGGAAAGGAAAGGGGAGTTCTGAATATTTTTCTTACTATCGGAGGTTTCTGTGAGGTTCAACCCCCTGAAATTTGCAGAAGGCTCAACCCCTCAAACCAGGGATGTCTTGCCTTGCTGCTCTGGAAGGTTGACCTGTTTCCTTCCTTTCCCCCTCTGAAAGTCCCTTGCACACTTCCCACTCATGTTGTCCTCTCTGGCTGCTCCCCCAGGGGAGAATTAGGCCCTTTTTAGTGTTGGCATACTGGTATAAATCCCACAGCAGGATCTGCGCTAAGCCATAGGAGGTAGCTATGGAACCACAGAGAGAACCCACTGACTCCATCCAGCAGTAGGACTTGTCACCATCCACATGAACAACACCGCAAGTAGGATTGCTTGTGATCATTCACACACACACACATTTAGCCCGCCAGAATTTGACCACCAAGGAAGTACTTTACTGGCTCCTGTGGCTTCTCTTTCCCTGGTCTATGCACAGAGTCATCACCACGGTATGTGACAATCATTTAAGTCAGGTTGCTGGCCAATTTCTTTCTGCGTTGCTGAGAGCGCTGGTTATTCCTCACACTGGGTGGGTCCTGATTTCCCACCCCTGAGGCCACCACAAGGGGGCAGGGCATGCCTTCTCATGAGAGAGAACCAGAGCCCACCCCCGCAGAGGGGAATGTAATCATGGGTGAGCCCCCAAATTGTTATAAATAAAGTTTTGGTGCCACAAAAGCAATAGCACTAGAATGTAAAATTTTCTTTTTAATTGTCAGCAAGGCAATGTACTTTCTACAGAAGGGTGCACCCTTACAGATGGAGCAATGGTGAGTGCACACTTGAACAAGGAAGGGGAAGGGGTTCTTGTCCCAGACACATGTGGCCCCTGCTGCTGTGTCGTTCCCCTATTGGCTAGGGTTAGACGACACAGGCTAAACTAATTTTGATTGGCTAATTTAAAGAGAGTGACAGGGTGAGTGGTTTGGTGGGAAAAATGGTTATGGCAGAGCAGGAAATTCCAATGAGTCAAGGTGGAGAATGAACAGGTAATCTGAATGAGTCAGGGTGGAGCAGGTAATCAAAAATTATTGCTTTAAGAGGAAGTTAAGTTAAAAGTAGAAGGCAATTGAACATACTGACATATTGATTCTTTGAAGATAAATTTAGAACTCATATCTAACACCCTCTCTACTAAAAATACAAAACATTAGCCGGGCATGGTGGTGGGTGCATGTAATCCCAGCTACTCTGGAGGCTGAGGCAGGAGAATCACTTGAACCCAGGAGGCAGAGGTTTCAGTGAGCCAAGATCGCACCATTGCACTCCAGCCTGGGGGACAAGAGCGAGAAAAAAATTAATTAATTAATTAATTTAATTTAATTTAAAAAGTCAAATAAACTACTGATGCCTGGATCCCACCACCAGAGATTCCTGAGATAGTTAGTGTGGGGTAGATCTGCTAATCATTATGCTCAGATCTCTCCTAGTAATTTAGATGTTCAGCCAGTGTTGAAATTTACTTTCACCGGCATGGTGGCTTATGCCTGTAATGCCAGCACTTTGGATCACATGAGGTTAGGAGTTCGAGCCCAGCCTGGCCAACATGGTGAAACTCTGTCTCTACTAAAAATACAAAAATTAGCCAGACATGGTGGTGGGCGCCTGTAATCCCAGCTACTCAGGAGGCTGAGACAGGAGAATCTCTTGAACCCAGGAGGCAGAGGTTGCATTGAGCCAAAATCACACCACTGCACTTCAGCCTGGGCAACAGGGTGAGACTCCATTTCAAAAAAAAAGAAATTTACTTTCACCAATTTACTTTACCTCATGTGTAAAATAAAAGAGGGAATAAAAAAATTTTAAAATGATGCTGTTAGTATAGATTACCTCTAAATTCTCTTAAAATTCATTTGTTCCATAATTCTCTGAACTCAAGTGAAAAAGACAAGCAAATCCCCCAAATCCATAGGGCTGCTTGGGTGCTATGTTTGGGGAAAAAGATCTGACCAAGGTTCTAGCTACCAAAGAGTTCTCTACTGAGGGAAAGGTGAGCACATTTCTTTCGTGTGTCCTCTCACAGCAGAAGAGGTTCTGAATGTCTTCCCAGAATCATGCAGGACTCTGTGATACTAGTAGAAGCTGCAATGTTTAATGGGAGAAAGACTGAAAATAGGTTTCAGATACACAAAGATCTTATATAATGGCCAGTGAGGACAAGACAATATACATGTATTCTAATGCATCTTTCTTGTCTTAGTGGGGGGCTCTTACTGGGCATAATCTCTTGAATTGAAAATAAATTTTTACCCTTACTTGACATATAACATTGCATTGCAATGAATGCAAGCATTGAGTCTTACACTTACCTATGTACTTCTCACATGAATCAAATATAGTTCTAGGAACAGAGTGGGTAAACACATTTTTCTTAAATTAAATTGAAGATTACCTGTTAGTACAACAGCATAGATCTGAAGTCCAAGGTAAATGATGAATCAGACAATTAAACATGGCAATAGCTATAGTTAGATCAGCCTAAATTTTCATTGTCTCTCTGTTTGGGGATAATAGCTTAGTAATGGTGTCTGAAATTGTATTCTGGGTCAGACTAGATTGTAGTGGTGATACTTCATGTGAGTTACATTCTCTGGGGTACCTCCTTTGATAAAAATACTACAAGCAACACCAGATTAACAGATTTTATTTACCAATTGCTATTTTTTTTTAAAGAGAAAGGTTCTCACTTTGAGACCCGGGCTGGTCTCAAACTCCTGGGCTCAAGCAATACTCCTGCCTCAGCCTCCCAAGTAGCTGGGATTCCAGGCACATGCCACCATGCCCAGTGTATTTTCTAGTTCTTTAAAGTGATTAGGGAGTCCCAGGAACACATCATCCTCAGAAAGAAGCTAACTCATCTTAAGGTTCTACATTTGTCCTGATTTGTGTAGAAATCCCTCCTCTCAAAGTGTGCAACAGGAGAAAGGTTTTTAACGTATCCTTTTCTGGGACTTTATCTTACTATTTATCTTTTATTTCTTTTTTTTATGAAGTATTTATTGATCATTCTTGGGTGTTTCTCAGAGAGGGGGATATGGGAGGGTCATAGGATAATAGTGGAGAGAAGGTCAGGAGATAAACACATGAACAAAGATCTCTGGTTTTCCTAGGCAGAGGTCCCTGTGGCCCTCTTGCAGTGATTGTGTCCCTGGGTACTTGAGATTAGGGAGTGGTGATGACTCTTAAAGAGCATGCTGCCTTCAAGCATCTGTTTAACAAAGCACCGCCCTTAATCCATTTAACCCTGAGTTGACACAGCACATGTTTCAGAGAGCACGGGGCTGGGGGAAAGGCCATAGATCAACAGCATCCCAAGGCAGAAGAATTTCTCCTAATCAGAACAAAATGGAGTCTCCTATGCCCACCTCTTTCTACACAGACACAGCAACAATCTGATCTCTCCTTCCTTTCCCCACACTTCCCCCACTTCTTTTCAACAAAACCGCCATCATCCTCATGGCCTGCTCCCAATGGTGGCTGTCTCTTCAGAGCTGTTGGGTACACCTCCCAGACAGGGCGGCTGGGCACAGGCGCTCCTCACTTCCCAGATGGGGCGGCTGGGCAGAGGCGCTCCTCACTTCCCAGATGGGGTGGCCTGGCATAGGCGCTCCTCACATCCCAGAGGATGGGAGGCCAGGTAGAGGCGCCCCTCACTTCCCAGACAGGGTGGCCAGGCAGAGACGTTCCTCACCTCCCAGATGGGGCGGCCAGGCAGAGGCGCTCCTCACTTCCTCCCAGATGGGGTGGTGGCTGAGCAGAGGCGCTCCCTACCTCCCAGATGGGGCGGCCGGGCAGAGGTGCTCCTCACCACCCAGATGGAGGACCGGGCAGAGGCGCTCCTCACTTCCCAGACGGGGCTGCGGGGCAGAGGCTCTCCTCACATCCCAGAAGATGGGCAGCGGGGCAGAGATGCTCCTCACTTCCTATACGGGATGGCAGCTGGGCAGAGGTGCTCCTCACTTCCCAGATGGGGCGGCCGGGCAGAGGGGCTCCTCACATCCCAGAAGATGGGTGGCCAGGCAGAGATGCTCCTCACTTCCTAGACGGGGTGGCAGTGGGGCAGAGGCTGTAAACTTAGCACTTTAGGAGGCCAAGGTAGGCGGTTGGGAGGTGGAGGTTGTAGCGAGCCGAGATCACGCCACTGCACTCCGGCCTGAACAACATTGAGCATTGAGTGAGCGAGACTCCGTCTGCAATCTCAGCACCTCGGGAGGCCAAGGCGGGTAGATCACTGTAGGCCAGGAGCTGGGACCAGCTCGGTCAACATGGCGAAACCCCGTCTCCACCAAAAAGACAAAAACCAGTCAGGCGTGGCGGCGCGCGACTGCAATCCCAGGCACTCAGCAGGCTAAGGCAGGAGAATCACAGGAGCCCGAGGCAGGGAGGTTGCAGTGAGCTGAGATCACAGCAGTACAGTCCAGCTTTGGCAACAGAGGGAGACCAAAAAAAGAAGGAGAGGGAGACCGAAGAAAGGGGAGAGGGAGAGGGAGAGGGTCTTTTATTTCATAGCCATTGTTTATGTAAGGTTCTTGTATCAGTTCAAACCCTGAGAACATACCAACAGACAACATAAAGTGGTGTGGAGCAACATGCTGTTTTAATGAGCACCTGGGTGCAGGCAGGCTGAGGCCTAAAATGGTGTCAGCACCAAAATGAGGAAGAGGCGGGGGTTTTATGGTCTCTTGTAAACAGGAAGTGTCCCAGTTTGATGTGACTGCTACATAGTACTGGGATGGCCTCTTTCTCGATCTTCAGGGGTACGTGCCTTCCGGCCAGCTCTCTTCCTGCTTCTCCTATCTTGCTGGCATATGCTGCTGAAGCAAGTAGCCTTGCCCCTTGGGACTGGGCCTGAGAAGGGAGGAGTTACTCATCCCTTCAAGCTTTCAGGCCTCAGGGGGAATCTTACATTCCTGTCTATTTGGTTATAGAAAAAAGGGAAAAGGGATGACTTTCTCAATAACTACTTCAGGCATGACACAGGGGGTGGTGTGAGCACCTTGAGAAAAGAAAACTTTAATTTTCGGGGGGTACTCTTGAAAGATGGGTTAGTATCTACTGTGTCATTGTAGCAGGAGCACTGTCTGCATTGTCTGAAGACATGTCTGTGCCTGCAAGACAGTTATGTTGAGAGGAAAAGGAATTGTTGACAGGGAGAGGCATGGCCTTATTTGCTGCTTTATGAATGAAAGACCATGTCTGGATTAAGGAAGGGAGGTAATTCTTGAGTGGCTCTGAGTCTGGTAAGGATGGAGGCCTTAAGACAAAATTTCAGCCATACATCATTTTGAAGGGACTATACAAAGAGGGTGCTTTTGGTGTTGTGTGGAGTCTCATGAGGGTGAAAGGGAGATTTCTTGTCCATGACTGATGGGTTTCAAGAGCTAGCTTGGTAAATTGAGCTTTAAGGACAGAGTTGACTTTTTAAACTTTGCCTGAAGACTGAGGCCTGCAGGGTGTGTGGAGAACCCATTTTATTCCTAAGGATGTAGAAACGCCTTGAGTAATTTGGCTGTAAATGTGGGCCCGTTATCGAACTGGATGGATGTTGGGAATCCAAAATGGGGAATTATATGGATGATGAGAGTTTGTGTGATGACATTTGTACTTTCTGAAGTTGTTGGGAACACTTCTACTTACCCAGAGAAAGTACAGACAAAGACTAGAAGGTAGCAGAGCTGTTTATCGGGCAGCGATGTGAGTGAAGTCTACTTGCCAATCTTGCCCGAGGACCTGGCCTTGGGCTTGGTGGGTAGAAAAAGGCAGTGGCTGGAGGGAGCCCTGGGGTGACACTGAGTGGCAGATAGAGCAGGACTGGATGATTTTTTTAAACATGGCTGGAAAGGTGAGGACAAGTGAGAATAGGGTGGATAAGTTGTAAGAGAAGTTTGTAACTGACATGGAAAGGGTTGTGGAGACTTTGGAGGATAGGGATCATTTGAGAGTGAGGAAGAACAAAGCGCCCTTCCTTGACATACCATGGTCCTTGCTTTTGAAGGTTTTAGGCTCAGAAGTCCTCCTTTTCCTTTGAGCAGTAAAGAAGAGAGAACAAGGACAGGGACAGAGCATGGCTGGGTTTAGATGGGAGCTGGTTAGTACGGTGATGTGCGGAGTTTCTATGAATAGAGCATACAGTTGGAGGAGCCATGGGGCAGAGATGAGACTTAGTACACTGAGCTAGAATATCTTTGATGTTATGAGTTGAATAAACTGTTAAGTTGGCATGGAGAGACAGTTTTAGGCTTTTAAGGGTGAGGACAGCAGCTGCCACCAATGCTCGGAGACAGGTAGGCCATCCAAGAACTGTGGCTTCAAGCTGTTTAGAGAGATGGCAACAACCTGGAGGGTGGGTCCTTTAGGCTGGGTTAGAACACCCAGTGCAACTCCACATCGTTCATCGGTGTACAGGGAAAAAGGTTTGGTGAGGTCTGGGTCTGGGAGAGTGAGGATGGGGGCTGAGGTGAGAGCCTTCTGGAGTAGATGGAAAGGCTGGGTAATAGGCTGTGCAGGGTTTAAAGGCTCATGGAGAGGGCTTTTCACGGCTTGACATAACAGTTTGTCAAGTAGAGTGAAGGAGGGAACCTCGAGGCTAAAATATCCTGCTAGTCCTAGAAAAGAGAGAATTTCTTGCTTAGTTTGTGGAGGTGGGAGGAACTGGAGGAGGGATACGCAGTTGGTTGTAAGCTTTCGGGTTTGTGGGGTAAGGGCTAAACTTAGGTAGGTGACTGAAGGGGTGCATATCTGTGCTTTCTTAGGGGAGACTTGATACCTTCGTTCTGCTAGGAAGTTTAAAAGATAGTATGGGCGTTGCAGTTTTTTTGAGAGGGGCTATGCAGGAGCAGATCATTACCATATTGAAGGACAGTGGACGGTTTTAGGGATAAGGTACAGAGATTGCGAGCAAGGGCCTGCCTAAAAAGGTGGGGGCTGTCTCTGAAACCTTGAGGTAGTACTCACCAGGTGAGCTGACGTGAAAGGTGGGTGTTGGGGTTTTCCCACATAAAGGCAAAGAGGTTTTGGGAATCAGGGTGTAAAGGAATTGTGAAAAAAACCATCCTTTAGGTTTAAAACAGGAAAATCGGTGGTATTGGAGGGAATTGTGGAAAGTAAAGTATATGGGTTAGGAACTGCTGGACATACTGGGAGTACAGCTTGGTTAATGAGTCTGAGGTCCTGGACTAAGTGATAAGTTCCATCTAGCTTTTTAACAGGTAGAATTGGTGTGTTAAAAGGGGGGTTTGTTGGGCGGAGTAGGTGACCGGCAAGGAGGTGAGAAATGATAGGCTTTAGGCCTATGAGAGCTGTTTGGGGGATGGGATACTTCTTCTGTGATAGGAACCGGGTGGGCTCTTTAAAGGTAATGTGGACAGGGGTGTGGTGTTCTGTGACTGAGGGTGTGGAAGTATCCTAAACGGCAGGGTTAACTACGGTGGGGGATAAGGAAAAGTTGCATGTTTTAAGGTGGGAGGTTGGAGGAGTAGAAGAAAGAAGCTCCGGAGGGGTCTGGGTTGATGCATTGGGTACTATGAGGAACATGGAGGTGGAGAGTAGTGTGGAGTATTGAAAGGATGTCTCTGCCTAGGAGTGGAGTTGGGCATGAGGGCAGGACTAAGAAAGAGTGAGTGAAGGAAAAGTTGTCCAGGGAGAAGAAAAGTGGAGGGGGGCTCCGGCTTTGGAGACTTGTTCATCAATTCCTACAACAGAGACTTGGGAGGACTGGGTGGGTCCTGAAAAATTAGGTAGAGTAGGATAGGTTGCCTAGTATTAATTGAAAAAAAACATACTGGCCTACCTGCCACCATCAGGGTTGCCCTTGGCTCAGATGAAGTGATGGTAGTTGCCAGGGCATCCATTCCAGGGCACCGTCAGTCTTTAGCAGCAAGGCTGATGAGATCCGAGTAGGAGGTTTTGGCCAGCTCAGGAAGGGATGGGGGCAGTCCTTGCAGGGGCCACTCACAGTCCAACTTCCAGTGGGGTCCTCTGCAGAGGGGGCATGGCCTGGTAGGCTTACCTGGGTTTGGGCATTGTCTGGACCAGTGGCCTTCATTGCCACACTTGAAATAGGCACCAGGTGGAGGTAGATTGCTAGGAGGCTTCCATGTGGAGCTGCAGCCCTGTGGGCCTGCAGGTCCCCGATGGCAGAGGCAAGCATTGGAAACTCTGCCTGTTTTTTGCCTTTTACTTTCCTCATTATGATTGTTAAAGATTTTGAAGGCTAAATTAAGAAGGTCTTGTTGTGGGGTTTGAGGGCCGTCATCAAGCTTCTGAAGCTTGCACCAAATATTGGGGTGGATTGGGAGATGAACTGAAGGTTTAAAATAGTGGTTCCTTCTGGGTTGGCTGGATCTAGGTTGGTATACTTTCTCATGGCTTCAGTTAAACGAGAGAGAAAATGGGCTGGGTTTTCGTCAGGACCTTGGGTGATTTCTGAAAGTTTTTCATAGTTGACTGCGTCTTGAGTCCTGCAAAGAGACACACAATTATACGGTCTTGACAGCAGCGTCCAGGGGCCCCATCTTGATAATGCTAGTGGGGGTCCTGGCTGAGGACTGCCTTTGTACCAGTGGGCTGGGCAGCCCAGTCATTAATTGTATCAGCATGTGCCTGAGCTAGGGCCCAGATATGGTCTTGGTTTTCTGGGGTGAGGGTGGAAGAGAGGATAATGTAGAGGTCATGCCAAGTTAGTTTATAAGACTGGGTAAGGTACTGAAACTTCCTAATATAAGAGGTGGGTCTTCTGGAAATGAGTCTTTTGTTAATTTGAGAATGATCAGTGAGAGAGAAGGGAACATGAATTTCAACAATACCTTTAGCTCCTGCTACTTCCCGAAGGGGGCACTGTAGCACTGGCGCTGAAGTAAGGGTGGGACATGGGCCAAAGATGATACCCAAGCAAGTATGGGTGGGAGAGAAGGAAGAAGCCAGAAGTGGTTGGTTCCTGCTGAGGGTTTGAAGGGGGAAGGGGGGTTGAGTTGATAGGCAGTGGAGGATAGATAGGGGCTTAAGGTGGTAGGATGGGTTTATAGGCCTCATGAGAGGGCAGTGAGGAAAGAGAATGGGTACAGGTAATGCTAGAGTTGACCTGAGAAGGGGGATGGGGTGTAGGAAGGGAAGTGGGTACGTTTGGAGGTGATGTCAGCTGAGAAGATGGTGACTGGGAAGATGGCAGCTGAGAAGACAAAGAAGAGGCTTGGGAGGTTAAAGAAGACGGTTGAGAGGGAAAGGTAGGGGCTAGGAGGGGTGGACAGCAGTCTGCTGGACCCAACGAGCAAAAAGAGGTAGGGTCAGGAGAAGAAAGGCGATTAGGATGGCAAGAATGGAGGAGAAGGATTTGAACAGGTAAGCAAGAATTGTAGAGTTCGGGTTGTGATCTGAGTGCAAAAAGGCCTGGACATAAGGAATTTCTCCCCATTTCTCCAGTCGTTGGCAATAATTGCTTAAATCAGTTAAAATTGTGAAGTCGAGTGCTCCATTTGCAGGCCATTTGGACCCATTATCCAATTCATATTGTGGCCAGACTGAATTACAAAAAAGACAAGGCGCTTAGGGCAGATATCTTGGCTGAGGCCTAAGGTTTGCAGGTTTTTTTATGAGGCAGCCTAGAGGGCTATTTTTTGGAATGGACAACTGGGAGTTTTTTATAAAGGAGGGTAGGCTCGGGAGAACAGGGAAAAGGACACTGTCCTGGATGGCCAGAGGGAGACGATAAAAGGAGCGATCATCACTGCTGCCTTTTTCATTCCTGGAATGGGATCAAATGGCTTAGAGATGTCCCCCTAAGACCAGATGATCAGCAAGTGCTTGGCACATGCCGGAGCCTTCTTGGACCAACGTTGGATTTTCGGACCAGAGACACCAAGAGAAACCATGCAGATTTTTCCCTGTTAACTGGGCTCCCAGGGAAACTTACCAGTAGGCGAGATCAGTGACCAGTGTGCATGCACAGAGAGGCGACTGGAGGCTGAGGAGCTTCCTTTGTCCGGCTGCTGTGGCCTGCTCTCTGGGGTGGAGGGGTAGGTCCATGGGGGATGCAGACCTGAGCCCCTCCCGGGTTTTGGCACCAAAATGTAAGGTTCTTGTATCTGAACCCTGAGAGGGAGCCAACAGACAACACGAGGCGGTGTGGAGCAACATGCTGTTTTAATGAGTGCCTGGGTGCAGGTGGGCTGAGGTCTAAAATGGCGTCAGCACCAAAATGAGGACAAGGCAGGAGTTTTATGGTCTCCTGTAAACAGGAAGTGTCCCAGTTTGACGTGACTGCTATGTACTACATACTACAGTACCCAGACGGCCTCTTTTTCGATCTTCAGGGGTATGTGTCTTCCCACCAGGGTAGGGATCTTCCAGCTGGCTCTCTTCCTGCTTTGGCTACCTTGCTGGTGCACGCTGCTGACACAAATAGCCTTGTGCCTTGGGACTGGGCCTGAGAAGGGAGGAGTTACTCATCCCTTCAAGCTTTCAGGCCTCAGGGAGAATCTTACAGTTTTTATCATGGACAGGTGGAAATCTAGATGTTTCTAATTCAGACCCTAAGTTTTGGAATGAGTTTGGCATCTCACTTTGAAGACTTGGGGACACTTAACTCCCAAATACCAGGAGGCTCCAAGTTTCCACTAGAGGGCCACACATACTTTGAGACAAGAAAGAGGTTGGCAAATATCACAGGAATTCTAAAGCAATAAGCTGCAAAAAGTAGGCGGAGGAGGAATGTTTTTATGCAGAGCCTTGTGAGAATGAGCCGCTGCTGGGAGGTGGGTGGGAGGGTGCATATAGCAGCAGCAGTGACTAAAACCACCACCACCTCCATCTTAGTTGTTTTCCTTTGTTGATGAAAAGAGTCAAACTCTGTAACGTATTTGAACAGGTTTGTTCTGAGCCAAATGTGAGTGACCAATGGCCCATGACACAGCCCTCAAGAGATCCTGAGAACATGTGCCCAAGGTGGTCAGGCTACAACATGGTTTTATATATTTTAGGGAAACATAAGCCATCAGTCAATACATGTAAGATGTACACTGGTTCAGTTCAGAAAGGCAGGAAAACTGGAAGTGGTCAGCTTCCAGGTCATAGGCAGTTTCAAACATTTTCTGATTGACAATTGGTTGAAAGAGCCATTATTGGTTGGGCATAGTGGCTCATGCCTGTAATCCCAGCACTTTGGGAAGCTGAGGCAGGTAGGTCACTTGAGGTCAGGAGTGGGAAACCAGCCTGGGAAACATGGTGAAACCCTGTCTCTACCAAAATATACAAAAATTAGCCAGGCATGATGAGGTGCACCTGTAATCCCAGCTACTTGGGAAGCTGAGGTGGGAGAATCACTGGAACCTGGGAAGCAGAGGTTGCAGTGAGCCAAGATGACACCACTGCACTCCAGCCTGGGTGACAGAGACTGTGTCTCAAAGAAAAAAATTATTATCTAAAGACCTTGGCCAGGCATGGTGGCTCATGCCTGTAATCCCAGCACTTTGAGAGGCTGAGGTGGATGGATTACCTGAGGTCAACAGTTTGAGAGCAGCCTGGCCAATATAGTGAAACCCCCATCTCTACTAAAAATACAAAAATTAGCTGGGTGTGGTGGCACACGCCTGTAGTCTCACCTACTTGGGAGGCTAAGGCAGGAGGATAGCTTGAACCTGGGAGGTGGAGCTTGCAGTGAGCCAAGATCACACCACTGCACTCCAGCCTGGGCGATAAGCAATGAGCGAGACTCTGTCTCAAAATAAATAAATAAAATAAAGACCTGGAATCAATACAAAGGAATGTCTGGGTTATGATAAGGAGTCGTAGAGACCAAGATTTTATCATGCAGATGAAGTGTCTGGTAGCAGACTTCAGAGACAATAGATTGTAAATGTTTCTTATCAGACTTAAAGAGTCTGTTGTATTAGTCTTAAAGTCTTTGTTGATGTTAAGGCTGGTCAGCTAAGCCTGAATTTCAAAAGGGAGGAGGGCATAATGAGGCGTGTCCAACTCCCTCTTCCCATGATGGCCTGCACTAGTTTTTCAGGTTAACTTTAGAATGCTTTTGCCTGAGGGGAGGGGTCCATTCAGATGGTTGGGGGGCTTAGAATTTTATTTTTGGTTTATACCTTCTCGAGAAAAGAAACAAAGCAAAACCCAGAAATCCAGACAGTCTTGATACTCAGAAGTACTTGGAAACCACAATCACTTCAAGAGACTTTATTTAAAACAAATGACTTGATAAGATTGAAAAAGTATGTTGCATGTTGATTTTTTTTTGAGATGGAGTTTTGCTCTTGCCCAGGCTGGAGTACAGTGGCACAATCTTGGCTCACTGCAACCTCCGCCTCCCAAGTTCAAGCTATTTTCCTGCCTCAGCCTTCCAAGTAGCTGGGATTACAGGCATGCACCACCACACTTGGCTAACTTTGTATTTTTTTAGTAGAGATGGGGTTTCTTCATGTTGATCAGGCTGGTGTCAAACTCTCAACCTCAGGTGATCCACCCGCCTCGGCCTCCCAAAGTGCTGGGATTATAGGCGTGAGCCACCACACCGGCTATGCATGTTGATCTTTTAAAGGAATAGAAAAAATGTTTCCTTACTCTACTAAGGGTATTTAGATCTGCATGACTAGTGGGTTTCATTTGATGAGCCAAATCTAGCCAGTCAGGCAGTTACCCTTAGGGTTTTGTAATCAATTAGCCAAGCTGACCACGAAAAAGTCAGAAAGGGTATCTAGGACTTACCAACATTTATCTACCTAGATGTATCCTCCTAAAATTAGAATCAGCAAATGATACCAGTAATATTTATTATTATTTGATATTGTTTCGGAAGTCCTGGCCAAATCAATAAGATATGAGAGAAAATGGTGGTTAGGGAATTTGAAAAGAAAGAAACTACTGTAGCATTTACTGTAAGTAATTAAGTAGGAGAAAAAACATAGATCATTTTTAAGCTTCTAGAGTTATAGCAAGAGTATAGAAATGACCAGATACAGAGGTCCATATATGATTATCTTTTTGAAAATAGTTCTATATTTGAAGTAGTTATATATCAATTAGACAAATGTGCTATGAAGAAAAGGAGGATAAAGACACACACACACAAAAACTAAATGTGACCTATGTTATAAAAATAACATTTTATTTGGGAATTGTTAATGTTTGAAAGCAGACAAAATAAGGATAGCAACACAAAATGCCTTCTGACTTAGTGTGATAATATTCACAATATAGCATTTACCTGGTGAATTATTCATCACATATCATGGTGCTTGGGTTTGTTGGCTCAAGTTGTGACGTTTTCAGAAAAAAAAAGGTGGGGGTTTAACCAAACTTATAGATTACTCAGATATAACCTAGAATGATACTTTTTAATATGTAAAGGATAACTGTCACACTTCCTGAAATACAGATATCAGCATGACCAATGCAATCTCAGACTTTAATTAGAAGGTTGCTTGGTAAGCATAGAATTAAAGGGAAAGGAGATGACTAAATAGTTGAAATGTTTTTTGGCCCCAGGCAATTCAGGTGAAGGTACAGCATTCAACGAACCCACAGCCAATTCTACCTCTTTAGTTCCTTGTTTTCATGCTTTATTTTTTATTTTTATTTTTATTTTTGAGATGGAGTCTCGCTCTGTTGCCCAGGCTGGAGTGCAGTGGCGTGATCTGGGCTCACTGCAAGCTCCGCCTCCCAGGTTCATGCCATTCTCCTGCCTCAACCTCCGGAGTAGCTGGGACTACAGGTGCCCGCCACCATGCCTGGCTAATTTTTTGTATTTTTAGTAGAAACGGGGTTTCACCATGTTAGCCAGGATGGTCTCAATGTCCTGACCTCGTGATCTGCCCGCCACGGCCTCCCAAAGTGCTGGGATTACAGGCGTGAGCCACCGCACCCGGCCCTAAACCCACTTCTTTTGTCTGAATTCTCGATTTTCTTGAAGCGAGACAATGAACCTCAGGTATTTACCCCAGACAAATGACATCACTTCACAAGTATGTTGCAAAATATTTAAAACCAGAGTATGAGGATGAGCACAAGAATGACTGGGACAAAAGGACATGAATGGGATATTCCTGAGAGATCCCCTAAGATAATGACAGGATTGGATATGATACCTGGGTGCTCTCGCCTATTAAAGGGCCAGAGGAAGTAGAAACAAATGAGAAGTAGGTGGAACCAGAAAAAATACACTAATTCCAGGAAACATTCCAGGCAAGTCTATTAAAAATAATGATTTACTGTTTGGATTTGAAGTGAACATGATAATAAATAACAGCACAGATTCACATGGAAATCATGTTAGACTAATCTAATCTCCTGCCTTAGGTAGAATTAGGAAATGTGGAGAGTATTTTGCATCTTTACTTCTGCAAAGCACTCGATAAAGTCTCTCGATGCAATGACTACCTTCCTAACTGGTTAAACCAGCTCATGTGATGATGTGACACAGACCTGTCTCCACAGGCCTATCTTATTCATCATATTTTCAGGTGACTTGGATGAAGATGCAAAATCTCATCACAATGATAGATGACATGATACTCAGTCAGGGAGAGCAAATAATATGGATGATGGAATCAAGATCCAAAGTTCTTACCAGTCTGAAGCAGTGGATTATATCCAGTAACATGAAATTTCACAAGTATAAATTTTGTGCCCTTGAAACAGAGAATCAATTGCATAAGTATGGGACAGGACTTGGATGCTAACTAATAGTTGGTCATAAGTACCTTTACTTACCCAACATTAATTGAGGGCTTCCCCAGTGTGAGGCTGTGTTAGGAACTAGGGATACAAGAGTGAGTGAGACACAGTTCCTACCTTCAGTGATTTTGCAGTCTATTGAGGAATATAAACAAATAAACAGGAAATTATAATGTTACGTGAAAGACTCCTAGAGCTAGGCCAGGATCAGTGGCTCACACCTGTAATCCCAGCACTTTGCAGGGGCTAAGGCGGGCGGATCACCTGAGGTCGGGAGTTCAAGACCAGCCTGACCAACATGGAGAAACCCTGTCTCTACTAAAAATACAAAATTAACCAGGTGTGGTGGCACATGCCTGTTATCCCAGCTACTTGGGAGGCTGAGGCAGGAGAATGGCTTGAACCCGGGAGACAGAGGATGCAGTGAGCCAAGATCACACCATTGCACTCCAGCCTGGGCAACAAGAGCAAAATTCTGAAAAAAAAAAAAAGAAAGAAAAGGAAACGAAAGGAAGGAAGCAAGGGGAGGGGAGAAGAGAAGAGAAGAGAAGAGAAGGGAAGAGAAGAGAAGGGAAGAGAAGAGAAGAGAAGAGAAGACTCCTGGTGCTAAAGAGCCCAAAGGAGCACTTTACCCTACTCTGATAGGTTTAGGAAATTTTTCCTACAGCAAGTCACAGCTGAGTGCATACCCAAAGATGAATAGGAGTTATGTAATGTTGAGGGAAAGAACTTTCCTGACAAGTCCAGTAGCACGTCAATGGCCTGTAAACGAGGAGGACCTGGCTCAGTGGGGCCTGAAAGCCCTGGATTGCTTGTGTGGCTGAAGTAGAAGGCTACAGAGGCTGGAGAAGGGAGCAAGGAAGGACCAGACCAAGGAGAGGGGTGAACTGGAATTTAATCCTGAGGAATAGAGGCATTTAAATAGGGTGTCAGATTTATTATTTAAAAAGATCACTCCGGCAGTAAAGTAGAGAATGGATTAAAGTGGGGACCAGCCTGGGAACAGAGAGATTATCAAAGAGGCAATTACAGTATACGATCTAGGAGAAATGTGGATGGCCTGAAATAAGCCATGGGAATGAAAAGCAGTGGAAGTTAAAGATATGAAAGGGAGAAAAATCTACAGAACTTGGTGATTTATTGGTTTAGGGCAATGAGAGAAAGGAGGAAGTCAAATAGAACACAGGATTACATTGTCCTGTGTACAATTTGATTTTTTTGAACACTCTCAGTAACACTTAAGAGAGAGATGCTAGTATTACGTCTGCTTTACACTCGAACAAGGTTGGAGAAGTTCACTAACTCATTTAAGTTCAGGCTAGAAAGCAATATATTCGATATTCAAATCCAGACAAACTAAAATATAATAGACTGAGCTTTTATTTTCATATATCAAGTACAAGATATAAGAAATAATACTTTAAAATATCAATTCCTGTTTAACCCCAAAAGTTTTATGATTGTATCCTATTTTCTGAGTTTCAAGCCTTTGTCCATAAATGTTCATGGATACCCAAAAGTGTTGACATTTGAATCCCAGATTATAGCAAAGAGAACAATAAAGCGACTTGCAGGATCTTCCTTTGTTACTAATGGAATGTCCAACAGCAGAAGAAGTGCAGAAGTCCTGGGAAGTGATGACTGTAGGGATTCTGCTTAGGGAACTCATTTATAAAAACGAGGGTCACAACAGGAACATTTAGTATAATCAGAAAGATAAACTCCAAGGTTTTTAAGATTACTTTCAATTAAATGACAGACTGATTTCTGACTTCTCAAGAGACCAGGTACACCAGAAAACAGTAACTATTATGTTTAAACTACAGGCTGGGTACAGTGGCTCATGTCTGTAATCCCAGCAATTTGGGAGGCCAAGGCAGGTGGATCACTTGGGGTCATGAGTTTGAGACCAGCCTGGCCAACACGGTGAAACACTATCTCTACTAAAAATACAAAAATTAGCCAGGTGTGGTGGTGGGTGCCTGTGGTCCCAGCTACTTGGGAGGCTGAGGCAGGAGAATGGCTTGAACCCAGGAGGCAGAGGTTGCAGTGAGCCAAGATCACACCACTGCACTCCCACGTGGGAGACACAGCGAGACTCTGTCTCAAAAAATAAATAAATAAACGACTGAAAGAAAAGTACAGCCAACTTAAAATTATCTAACCTGCAAAAATGTCACTTTAAAATGAAGGTAAAATAAAACTTTTTCAGACCAAAAAAAACCTAATAGAGTTTATAACTAGTAGACCTTCACTAAAGGAAATTTCAAAGGATATATTTCAGGCTGAAGAGAAAAAGCTACTCGATGGAAATCTGAAGTTCAGGAAAGAATGAAACACAGAAAGCATGATAGAGCTGGGCGTGGTGGTATGTGTCTGTAATCCCAGCTTCTCAAGAGGCCAAAGTCAGAGGATTACCTGAGCCCAGGAGTTCAAATCCAACCGAGGAAATTAGCAAGATCCTGTCTCCTAAGGAAACAAAAACAAAAACAAAAACAAAAAACAAAGCATGAGAAATAAATATGTGAGCAGCTGGGCGCAGTGGCTCACGCCTGTAATCCCAGCACTTTGGGAGGCTGAGGTGGGTGAATCATTTGAGGTCAGGAGTTTGAGACCAGCCTGGCCAACATGGTGAAACCCCATCTTTACTAAAAAATACAAAAAATTAGACAGGTGTGCTGATGCACACCTGTAATCTCAGCTACTGGGGAGGCTGAGGCAGGAGAATCACTTGAACCTAGCAGTCAGAGGTTGCAGTGAGCTGAGATTGTGCCACTGCACTCCAGCCTGGGCAACAGAGTGAAACTCCATCTAAAAAAATAAATGAAAATAAAAAACAAATAAATATGTGAGCAAATATAAATTTTTTGACTCCATAACACAACAATGTCTTATAGAATTAAAAACATAAAATTAAAATTAAATATACAGCAGCAGTAACAATTTGAGAATGTTATAAATTGAGTCAAATGGGCCAGGTGCAGTGGCTCATACTGTAGTCCCAGCACTTTGGGAGGCCAAGGCAGAAGGATCACTTGAGCCCTCGAGTTAGAGGCTGCAGTGAGCCATGATCACTTCATTGCACTCCAGCCTAGGTGACAGAGTAAGATCCTGTCTCTAAAAAAAAAAAAGAAAAGAAAAAACATTGAGTCAAGTACAAGAGATGATTTAAAATATTAATTAACTTTAGATTTTTATATGTTTAGTATGCATGCTGAAATTTCTAGGATAAACAATTAAAGGAATAGAGACACCATGTATACATTCCAAACTAGCAGAGAGAATAAGTGAAATGTGAATCAGTTAGAATAGGCTTAGTTGTGCTGCAGTAACAAACAACCTCAAAATGTCAGTGGCATAAGATTTATTACTCATTTCTCCTACATGTCCATCATGGTCCAGCAAAGGGGTTCTCCCTACCATAGTCACTTGGGAACACAGGCTGACACAGGCTTCATCCTGACACACAATTCCGCAATAACAGAGGCAAAGGGAAGAAAGCATGGTAACCTGCAGGCCAGCTCTTGATCCTGCTGCAAGAAGGGACCTACATGACTTCTACTCACACATCATTGACCAGAGAAAGTCACGTAGTCAAACCTAAGCACAAGGGACAAAGAAGTGGGATCCTTCTAAGTGCCTGGAACAAGAGAACTAAACATCTGTGATTAGCCTTAATGGCTTTTATGGGGTGATATACAAATACACAACTAATCCAAAAGAAAGGAAAACAGGAGAGGAAAAAGAAATACCAAACAAATGAGACAAATAGAAAAGACTAAATAGATGATAGATATACACTGAGGAAGAAGGAGATGAATAATTGCAATAAATATAAATGGTCCAGTTAAAACACAACACTGATGGAGGAAAATCTAACTCTATGATGTTTACAAGAAACACTTCAAAAACATAAGAATTCAGAACACTGGAGAATGAGAAGATAGAAATGATAAAAATTGCAGCATAGCCATGCTTTAGAATCCTTTAGAGCAATAAAATTGAACAAAATATATCCACTTGTAGCAACATAAATGGATTGAATAAACATAAGGTAGTTCAGTCACAAAAAACATATATACAATGAGATTCTATTTATATAATATTCAAGAAGAGGTGAAATTAAACTGTAATGTTTAGAGATGATACATAAGTGATATAATTACAAAAAGAAGAAAGGAAATTGTTATCTCAAGCATAATTTTTTTTTTTCTGAAGGGAAAGAAAGTGCTGTGGTCAGGAAAGAGCACATGGTTGAGAGCTTCAGAAATACTGCCATTGTTCTGTTTCTGACCTTGGCACTTTAAACTTTGCCTACATGTATGATTTTGGCACTCTGCTACGTGTGTGTGACTGTGTGTATGTTATATAATGTACCTTGTAATTTTTTAAAAATGCTTAAGAAGTCAAGATTTCATTAGATGATTAGATGTGAAAATCAGGAGGTCACTGGCTTCTTTGCTAGAGTAGTTTCAGAGTGTCCTTTTTCCAGTTGAAGACAATATTAGAGCCAAAGAAACAGAGTCAACAAGGAGCTTGGCAATGAAGAGAAGGAGCCAGCTGATAAGTAGCTTGGGAAGGCTGGGTAGAAGGTGACATGAGATTGTCCGTATCCTAAGGAGTCAGTACAGAAAAAGACACTGGAAATACAGGGCAGAGATACAGCACAGTCTCAGGAACTGGGCAAAGATGGGATCCAGCCCACAGGCAAAGGTACAGGAGAATGTCCTACCTATAAGAATGTTGGAGGCCAGGCACAGTGGCTCACGCCTATAATCCCAGCACTTTGGGAGGCCAAGGTGGGTGGATCGCCTGAGGTCAGGAGTTTGAGACTAGTCTGGCCAACACGGTGAAACCTCATGTCTACTAAAAATACAAAAATTAGCCTGGTGTGGTGGCAGGCACCTGTAATCCCAGCTACTCAGGAGGTGAGGCAAGAGAATTGCTTGAACCCGGGCGGTGAAGGTTGCAGTGAGCTGAGATCATGCCCCTGCATTCCAGCCTGGGCAACAGAGTGAGACTCTGTCTCTTTAAAAAGAAAAAAAAAAGAATGGTGGAAAGGAAGAAGGGAAGTAGGTACCAAAATGGAAAGGGACACAGCCAAAAAGCAAGGAAGTTGACCAAGAATATGAACAGAAGAGGAAGGTCCTTTCAGCAATGGAAGCTACCTCTACAACTGGGACTTAAGTCACTATTCCCCTTTGCCTCAAACTTGTTCTGAAACAGGGTTCTGAGAATGTGCCCATCACCTCTGTTGTGTGGATCATGGGGAAAGATAACTGGTATGGAATGACCTGTGACCTGTCACTGACAGAGCTCACTTCCTGTGTATTAAATCACAGCTACTATATTTAGATTCATTACACATATTAAAATATGACGTTCATCTCTCAGAATATTTCTTTTTTTTTTTTTTTTTGAGACAGAGTCTCGCTCTGTCACCCAGGCTGGAGTGCAGTGGCACGATCCCGGCTCACTGCAAGCTCTGCCTCCCGGGTTCACGCCATTCTCCTGCCTCAGCCTCCCGAGTAGCTGGGGCTACAGGTGCCTGCCACCACGCCCGGCTAATTTTTTTTTGTATTTTTAGTAGAGATGGGATTTCACCGTGTTAGCCAGGATGGTCTCGATCTCCTGACCTCGTGATGTACCCGCCTTGGCCTCCCGAAGTGCTGGGATTACAGGCGTGAGCCACTGCGCCCAGCCAGAATATTTCTCAAGTAATTCAACATATATCACAACTGTAATTTCTTTTTTTTTTTTTTTTTTTTTTGAGACGGAGTCTCGCTCTGTCGCCCAGTCTTCAGTCCAGTGGCATGATCTCAGCTCACTGCAACCTCCGCCTCCCAGCTTCAAGTAATTCTCCTGCGTCAGCCTCCCGATTAGCTGGGGCTACAGGCATACGCTGCCATGCCTGGCTAATTTTTTTGTATTTTTGGTAGAGACAGGGTTTCACCGTGTCGCCCAGGCTGGTCTCAAACTCCTGAGCTCAGGCAATCCGCCCGCCTCGGCCTCCCAAAGTGCTGGGATTAAAGGCGTGAGCTACCGTACCTGGCCCCGGCTCCCTGATCTGTAAAACAGACAGGCTGGATAACTCACAAAACAATAATAAAGAATAACTGAAATGTATATGTATATTGGGGGTGGATTTAAAGAGGGGTGTGGAGTCGGTTCACCTTTTTAATCATTCCTGTAATACTGACTGATATTTTTCTGGATGAGTACAGATTTACAGACAAAAGTCCTGATTTAGTATTTTAAAGATAAGTGATTTTTGATCTTCTGTAATTTGTTTCTTTATCTGTAAATTAAAGCACCTTGCTCAAAGGGTTATTGTGGGAACTAAATAAAATAATCCACGTAAAGCATCTAGAACAGTTCAGCCAGCTCAGTGATCAGAGTTGCAGCCTTATTTGCCTGAATAATGAAATCATTACTGATTTAAGTTCCCAGCTGTGAAACCATATGTCCCAGTTTGCCCAGGACCTGCTCTATGTATGCTGCTGTCCTGGCTTAATTACTAGTAGTATTCCTTCTCACTCTCAAAAGTATCACAATTCACACAGTAAATTACATGGGCACCCTATTCAGAGCACATAGTAAGCCCTCCTTAGATATCATTATATTGTTATTATTACCAGTTTAATATAGCTTCTGAAAAGGTCACAATTAAGAGGTAAGTTTGGCTGGCACGGCGGCTCATGCCTATAATCCCAGCACTTTGGGAGGCCAAGGCAAGTGGATCACCTGAGGTCAGGAGTTCGAGACAAGCCTGGCCAACATGGTGAAACCTTGTCTCTCCTAAAAATACAAAAATTAACCGGGTGTAGTGGCATGCGTCTGTAATCCCAGCTACTCAGGAGGCTGAGGCAGAAGAATCGCTTGAACCTCGGAGGCAGAGGCTGCGATGAGCTGAGATCTAGTCACTGCACTCCAGCCTGGGTGACAGAGCAAGACTGTCTCAAAAAAAAAAAAAAAAAAAAAAAACAGTTAAGTTCACATTCTGAATGAGTAGGAGTGACAATGATTGAAGTTTTTGATTGGGCAAGAAGGGTAGACTGACAGTTCCCTCATTCTATCTTTATATAGAACTGGAGAGCAGCACAGAAGGAGGGGGACATGTCAAGGAATAGCAGGCAGGCAGAGCCTGCTTTGAGGCATCTGCCAACTGTTACGAGTCACGGCAGACACACTGAGAGTCACACTGGGGGAAGGTGCAGCAGACAGGGAGAAGTTCAAAGTGGTGTTTCTGAGAGAGACTTGGGACACTGTGTACAATTAATCATCTCTCCACACGGGTGACTGTGGGAGCCACAGCAGTGCCTGAGTCTTCCAGGGGAAAAACTGAACATGGAAATTTATGGAAAGGAAACAAAGGACGTGGATGAAAGCTGGAGGAACAAGTGTTTAAACAATGCAGCTTTTCTTGCCCTGGAAGGTTGTCTTTGGGTACTAACCTTCTGTGTGGTAGACAGAGGGCGGCCGGGGAGAGGAAGGAAACTACCAAGAGAGAGCAGCCGCAGTCTTGCCTGTGCTCCCCTGTGGTGCCCTTTCTTTTGAGCTCTTTCTCGAACCCTTAATCCCTGTCAGGCTCCTGGAGGAGCCTCACTGGGCAGCCTCAAATCTCCCCAGTTTGCCCTGTCCCCAGAAAAACAGACCATTGAAATTGCTATTTCAGAGCTGGAAGCTGGTCAGCCAGCTCAGATGACCGGAGTTGCAGCTCTTATTTGCCTGAATAATAAAATCATTATTGACTTAAGTTCTCAGCAAACAGTGGGGTATTTGTTTCACATTTCTGAGCTGCCGCTCAAGTTCCAAAAAATGTCCCCTTCCAAAGAAAAGTATTTAAAATTGGATTGAGAGCAAAGAGTAGGTGGAATAGGCTATTGTGGGGGAGGTCCTGGGTTTGCAGTGAACTTTCACTGACCTTTCAGCTCCTTAGGGAATGCTCCTTGTCACCTGTCCATCATGCCCAATGGCCAGCCTAAGGGGAGAAAATAGAGTGCTCTCTCCATGATGGCCAAAACTACCTGCCTGGCTGTCTGTCTGTCCGTTATCATCTCAGTCTCTAAACCACTTCCTGCTGCTCCTGATTCTATGCCCACTTAACTTGTCAACTGTGACTTTGTGGAACATAATATAACGGAAAAAGGCATGGGCTTTAGGGAAATTGGCCCCAATTTAGGCATGAATTTGAGCCCCAGTGCCACTGCATAACCTAAAGCTAATATCATTTTGGTTATCTGTTATTGCATAACACACTTACTAAATAGTACTTTTTTTTTTTTTTTTAGATGGAGTCTCCCTCTGTCGCCCAGGCTAGAGTGCAGTGGCACCATCTCAGCTCACTGCAACCTCTGCCTCCTGGGTTCAAGCTATTCTCCTGCCTCAGCCTCCTGAGTAGCTGGGACTACAGGTGCAAGCCATCATGCCCAGCTAATTTTTGTATTTTTAGTAGAGACAGGGTTTTGCTATGTTAGCTAGGCTGGTCTCAAACTCCTGACCTCAAGTGATCCAACTGCCTCGGCTTCCCAAAGTGCTGAGACTACAGGTGTGAGCCACCTTGCCCAGCCTTACTAAACAATACTTTTATTAGTTCTCCTGATTTTATTATTTGGGTATATACCTTCAGTCTTAACCAGGGTGAGTGGGGTGGGGGTGGAAAAAAAGTTCATATCCTGAACCTTTTTTTAGCAATCTTGTTTATTATAGTGGTATGAGCAAAGCATTCTTAAACTACTTTTGATTTATTATAAGAGTGAGCAAATAAGTACAAGGGTTAATGTCATTAATCACGCTGTGGAAGAAAGGACATGCAATTATGGAAGGGAGGAAGGCAAGGAAGAACCCTGTGGGGATGGATTGAATTAAAGGTATCTCTGTAAACTAATAATTTTTAAAATATGTATATGTACATATGCATACATATTTATCTATGTGTACATTCTTTTGTGGATAAATGCATATACGCAGGCATATATTTCTTAACTCTGTTCACTAAAAAAAGCCTCGAGACAAAGACACTTCAGCAGCAAAGAACACACCTGCCAAGATCTTGGTCTCTAACACCATCCCCCACTAAAAAATCAGGGCACCTTAGGAAAATGACTGAGGTGGAGCAGGTGCTAGATGAGGCTGGAACATATTGCTATGCCAAAAAAATAATGAAGTCCTGAGAAAGCAGAAAGGATAGCATATCACAGAGACACGGAAGGCAGCTTGAAAGGGATCTCAGTGGCCAATACTGGGACTATTTGGGCACCAAAATATTAACTACAATAGTGAATTATAAACCGTTGAAAAAATAAAAATTTGTGAGTCCTACTGGCAATAAATATAAACACAAATAAACCAATGTGAAGAACATAGGGTTTTGCTTACAGTAGAAAGCTGAAAGCCAGCTGTTAAATGTGGCATGCAGAAACTTAAAAATTATCATTTTGTCACTACCATAGCAAAAAGCGGATTAAGCAAGAATTATCAATGCATGCTAAATCTAGGGGAATTTTTTTTTTTTTTTTTTTGAGATGGAGTCTTGCTCTGTCACCCAGGCTGGAGTGCAGTGGCGCAGTCTCGGCTCACTGCAACCTCCGCTTCCCAGGTTCGAGAGATTCTCCTGCCTCAAGCCTCCCGAGTAGCTGGGACTACAGACATGCGCCACCACACCTGGGTAGTTTTTGCATTTTTTAGTAGAGACAGGGTTTCACTATGTTGGCCAGGCTGGTCTCAAACTCCTGACCTCAAGGTATCTGCCCACCTCGGCCTCCCGAAGTGTGGGGATAAGAGGCACGAACCACTGCGCCCAGCCAATCTAGGGGAAATTTTGAAAAGAAACAGGATGTTTGCAAGACCTTAATGTATCCCCCCCACAAACTGTTTATTAGTAGAAATGGAGAAAAAAATAGCAACTATGTAATGAAGATAACTGACAGCATCTTCCCTGGGTGATCACAACTGACATCATCATTGCAGGACACATGGATGTTTCATGCCTCCAGGCTTATTGCCCTGAGGACACAACATCACCTATGCAGTATTCTGAAACAGAATGCATAACCTGAATTTAATCATAAGGAAACATCAGACAAACCCAAAATGAAGAATGTTAAAAAAGGAGGTGTCTTATAAAACTAAACACACTCAGGCCAGGCGCGGTGGCTCACACCTGTAATCCCAGTACTTTGGGAGACAGAGGCAGGTGGATCACCTGATGTTGGGAGTTCAAGACCAGCCTGATCAACATGGTGAAACCCCGTCTCTACTAAATACAAAAAATTAGCTGGGTGTGGTGGCACATGCCTGTAATCCCAGCTACTTGGGAGGCTGAGGCAGGAGAATCTCTTGAACCCAGGAGGTAGAGGTTGCAGTGAGCCGAGATTGTGCCATTACAACCCAGCCTGGGCAACAAGAGCAAAACTCCATCTCAAAAAAAATTTAAAAAATAACTAAACACACTCTTAACACATAATCCAGCTGTCACTCTCCTTGGTATTTACACAAATGAGTTGAAAACTTATCTCCACACAAAAACCTGCACATGGATGTTCATAACAGCTTTATGCATAACTGTCAAAGTTTAGAAGCAACCAAGGCATCCTTCAGGAACTGAATAGATAAATTACTGTGGTACATCCAAATAATGGAATATTATTCAGCACTAAAACGAAATGAGCTCTCAAGTCATGACAAGACATAGAGGGACCTTAAATGAATACTATTAAGTGAAAGAAGCTATTCTGAAAAGGTTGCTACTGTATGTAGCTACTACTACATACTGTATGTACCGTATGATTCCAACTATACGACATTCTGCAAAAGGCAAAACTATGAAAACGGTAAATAGATCAGTAGTTGCCAGGGGTTAAGGGGGAAAGGAGAGACAAATAGGCAAACACAGAAAATTTTTGAGCAGCGAAACTATTCTGCATGATATTATAATGGTGGATGCATGTCATTATACATTTGCCAAAACCCACAGAATGTTCATGACCAAGAGTGAACCCTAATGTAAACTATAGACTTTGGGTGATAATACTGTATCAATGTAGGCTTCTCAGTTGTAACAACTGTATCACTCTGGTGGGGGGATGTCGATAATGGGGGAGGCTGTGCTTGCTGGGGGGCTGTGAACCTAAAACTACTCTAAAAGATAAAATCTCTCAGAAAGGTGGGGTAAAAAGGTCTTCTCTTTTGTGATTTCTTTAAAAATGTTGAAGACCAAAAAGACACAGAAAGGCTGTGGAAATGATTTAGGTTAAAGGTAGCTAAAGAGTTTTGGCAGTTAACTGCATCCTGACGTTAGCCTGGAGCCTGCACTGAGGGGAGAAAGTATACTACAAAAAAGACTGTGGGTCAACTAACAAATTTGAACACAAACAGTACATTTGATAAAATTATTACATCAATGTTAAATGTAATACTCTAGCCAAATTTGTCTATTTACCATCGTCTGAATTTTCCTTTTGAATCACATTTGCCATTCCCACTGCCTGGGGTGCCTTTTCCCACCTACGCAAGTCCTACCCACCTCCAAATTTCACCTAACCACTCATGACCACCCAGAAGACTTGCCCAAACATTTCAGCCCTCGGTGAGCTAGTCCTTCTCTGAACTCACAGAACCTGTTTCTACACTGCTGACTTTGTGCTTTTACAGCCTTGCACTCTCAGTTGTCTCTCTCTATAAACATATCATAACTCTCCACATAAACCGAAAGCAAACCGGTAAAGGGAATGTTGCTTTATGCTTCTTTTTACCTCGTAGACCTTCCTACGATAGATGTTCACTATAATTCATTTATTTGACAATTATTTATTAAGCACGTACAACGCACTGTCAGTATACAAAGATAAATAAGACATGGTCCCTGTCCTCAAGGGAGTTACAGTTCTATGTGGGGAACCAAACTATAAATAACAAGTTTTAAATGTGCAAGGAACATAAAAGAAAGAATAGGAATTATTCCAAGGTAGGCTCTGGAGTAGTTGATACTTAAATTCAGGCTTGAAATATGAGTAGGCATTCAGCAGATGACAGAGAACTGTTGGCAAGGTCCTAATATGGTACACGACTGAGAGAATGTAGGTGTCAGAAGAAAGACTTCTGCAGGTCGGTCCTTGTCTGTACCTGTGGGCTTTTTGCATGAGAGCCACACCCCTCACCCTATCCCATATTTGTGACTGGAATGTACATTAAAGGGAGGTAGTGATGGGTGACCTCAGGAGATTAAAGCCATTGCTGTAGACAAGAGGAGTCAGAGTGGGGTAGGGGCAGTTCCAGGGTTCTCCAAGCGTGGAGAACGGAGAAGGAAGCCTCGCTACTAATTAGCGACATGTGCACAGTCTGTGAGATTGAGAGGGTTCACTTAGCCCATCCGGAGAATAAGCTCTCACATGGTTAGGCAGCCTTCACACGGTGCCCAGTGCACCCCAAGAGTACAGACTGTGTGCTCTCAATGTGAACAGACTGCTCAGGTCATGATTGAGGACAGAAAGACTCAATTCTGACTCTTCCCATTGTTCCGAAATCTGTCTCTCGGAAGAAGCATAGAGGCCTTTATCAGAAGAGAAGTAATCAGCTTTCATGCTTCTCTGAGTGAAAGAGAACTAGAATAATTTTTCATGTTATTTTTGGCCGGGCGCAGTGGCTCACACTTATAATCCCAGCACTTAGGGAGGCTGAGGCGGAAGGATCACTTGAGTCCAGGAGTTCAAGACCAGCCTGGGCAACATAGAGAAACCCCATCTCCACTAAAAATACAAAAATTAGCAGGTGTGGTGGCGCACACCTGTATCCCAGCTACTTGAGATGCTGAAGTAAGAGGATCCCTAGGGCCCAAGAGGTGGAGGTTGCAGTGAGCCAAGATCGTGCCACTGCATCAGTCTGGATGACAGAGTAAGGCCCTGTCTCAAAAAAAAAAAAAAAAAAAGAAAAGAAATTTTCCTGTTATCTTTGTGGGTCTTTGTGCTGTGAAAGTAAATGGCACCAGCTTTCAATTGGCATTTGAAAGCTTTCTGCTGTCATGGCTGTCGTGACATAGTGGCATCACAAATTCCATTCAGAACTGTGTGTAATGTTCAGGCTCACTACCTAGTGTGACACCAAGATTACACTGGACTGAACAGCAAACATGAAGAGGTAAAGAATTGCAGCCTCCAAAGGGGATCATGAAATATTTCAAGAGCATTTCCCAAAGTTTATCAGGAGTTATAGGGAAAGTTCTTCTAGGGCCTAAACTTTGGTAAATAAAGAAAAAAGTTAACATAAATAGAATTTATTACAGAGCTTTTCATGTTCTAAGAGGCATTGTAAATATCTAAGAACCAACTACGGGAAGCAGATTTCCTAAATGTATTTGAATGGGTCCTATGGAAGAATCACTGTTTCTCTTCAACAGAGCATCCAGTAGGATCAGTGTTCCTGTAGTATTGGCCCTCTAGGATACAAGAGGATTAGAGACCCTTAAAAATCACTACCAGGAGAACAAAATGGAAATGAAATGAAGGTCACAGGGGAGACGGCTTTATTTACTTTTACCTCCTCAGAATGGTTTTAGTGACTATTTTGGTCATTCTTTTTAAAGCCTCGTAAGGTGGTAACTATTGACTAATGTTAATCAGTAAACTTACTTGACCCCTTTCTCCCCCTTTACAGCACCTTGCGGGATTAGGGGTCCTACAACTTTGTCTTCTAAAGTAAAGAGGAATGAAAGAACTTTGAAATTCACTATTCAGGAGAGGAAAAGCAGCACAAACCAAGTGAGAGAAATGGCTCCATTTTAACTCTCTTAGAAGCTCCTAGTGACTTTTCAGATGGCCTTTTGTAAAGGCACGGTAACTATCGTAGCCATACATTAGTATGAATTAGAATCAAACATTCCATTACACCACCAATTTCCAGAGGATTCATTAGGATACTGAAGATACAAATGCATCTTCCAACGCTCCCTCTGTCATGCTCCCACATGACTCTTGGTTCCATGGAAACCCCCGAGATAGGTCACTGAGTAAAGGAAGAAGCCAGTTCTTGGCAGGATTGACTGAACTGGCTAAAGAGCTCATTCCCAAGGTGGATGGTCAGCAGTCCAAAGTAAAATGCCCAGTTGATTGAGGCTAATATCAGAATTCTAGAAGAACCAACCCAGTGGGGGAGTAGGTTTCAAGCACTGGCTAACACTATAAGTTATGTGGGAGCCAGGGTAATGTTTCAGTGAGCAGTCCATTGACAGAAGTTCTGAAGGGTATGGGAAACAGGACCCAGCCCTCAGCAGGAGAGCGCTGGTGAGAGATTTGAATCTCTAGGGTCTGGTCATGGTGCCAGTCCCAGAGGACATCTAGTGTTCAAAGCGGGAAATTCAGACAGATGATCACTGAGATATAGAACAGAGGGTAGTATAACATATAATTGGTAGAACAATCTAATTTATACATTTAATGACTTTTTGCAAACTCAGCATGCTAATGTATTACCTGTCTCACCATTCATCAATGAAACACTTGCTGAGCATAGACTCTGCCAGGCAGACCGCTAGGTACTGGAGATGCAAAACATACAACCTAGTCCCAGGGAGCTTCTAGTCCAGTGGACTCACTAGACAGAGCCTTTCATCTTCCTCCATGCACAGCCAGATTCCAGGCATTAGGGAAGGAAGAGAGTATCTGCCACACTGGAAACTTCGTCTTCTCATGGGCTTATTGTTTGTATCCCCTTGTATTCTTCTTTCCTCCTTTCCTTTTCTTGGCTCCTTTTCTTCCTTTCAGATATTTCATATCCCCTAATCTATTTTTTTTTTTTTTAAGATGGATTCTCACTCTGTCACCCAGGCTAGAGTGCAGTGGCGCGATCTCGGCTCACTGCAACCTTCGCCTCCCAGGTTTAAGCGATTCTCCTGCCTCAGCCTCCCGAGTAGCTGGGATTACAGGCATACGCCACCACACCCGGCTAATTTTTTGTATTTTTAGTAGAGATGGGGTTTTGCCATGTTGGCCAGGCTGGCCCCTAATCTATTGTATTACATGGCTCACATTTTATTGTAGCACAAGTGTGTTTCTGTCTTCAACAATGTGTACTGACTTGGACATCCCAGGGTCAATAATCTGGAGATACTCTGGCTTGTATTATTAGTAGTAGGCCTCACATATTTTTGTGCTTTTATCTAAAAAACTTCCAGCTTATTAGAGAATGCTAATCCAGGAGATCCTGGTTTATGTTAGAGTTTGTAGACCACTACTTCAGAAAAATCAGGAGTGTTTGTGAATTCATGATCATACACAGTAGTGAGAGAAAAAAGACACAGTCTAAGGGCATTTGTTTTTCAAATGATTCTAATAGAAATATTCCACATTTTTATAGAATTATCTTGTTTCCCAACTAACAAAAATCTGTACAACAATAACTTCTAACTTTTGGCAATGAGTAGAAAGGGCGGTTCTCAGGAACGCTACCACACAGTGGAAACTTCCCCATCCCCATTGAGATTGAGGAAGAGATAATCATCAAGCAAATCAGCCCCTTTCCCAGTTAAGGTTCTCTCTCTCTCTCTCTCTCTCTCTCACACACACACACACACACACACACACACGCCACAAACACTTCAAAGCCCTTCTTTAAGTTAGGCCAGGAAAGAGCAACCGAGGCACCCAACATGCAGACCCCTTTACCTTTTCAGAGACTGTCTTTGCAAGTCAGGATCTAACACTGGGGTTCAAGGTAAATTTGATATTACACCCACATGGATATAATTTCGTATTCTCCCTATTCTGGACCCTGAGACGGAAAGAGCATAGAGACAGGGCCCAGAGATTTTCCAGCAAGAAAATTAAAGAATATATGTGAGGCAGGATAGTTTGCTGAGATACTACTTTTTCTTTCTTCTCTTTGTATTTTCCTCATGCCTCTAGTTCCAAGCAGGGAGCCAGACCCTTTTGCAATTCCTTGGGATATCTGCAGAATGGAAAGGAGGAAGTGTATGAAGCCAAACTTAATCTTACTGTCTTTTGAGAATCCTGAAATTCGGTGAAAATAAATTGCCTCTTGAAAAGTGTGGCAAAGTTGAGATTGGAGAGAGACTGAGGGCGAAGTTGGAGGGGAGGAAAAATGTAGAGGAGAGGCAGCATGGTGAACCTAGGCTGACTCCAGGCACAGATGATCCGGACCGCCATGGAAACCCCCACGCCCTCAAGAATGAAACAGAAGCAGCTCAGTTAAGGTTTCTGGGCACCTTCTAAACCGATGAAGGGGAGCCAGGTCAATCAGGCTCAGAGGTAGAGATGCCCAGCTCACTGCGTGCCAGCAGGGGGCGCTCTCCTATTATTGTATTTTCTTTTTTGAGGACATCAAGACTCAGTGTGCAAAAATTCTCATCAAAGATACAAATTCAAATGTGGTTGCTTTTGTAAAAATACCCATCTTCACAACCCCAGACTACTCCTCATCTCGTGCTTGCTGGAGGCTCCACCCTCTGCATTCTCTTCATTACTTCGGGTTTCTTTGACTTGTCTCTTGTAAGGACGGAGGCTTTGCCAGCATCGGCACACATCTGCTGCCTGATCTGGCCATGTGAACCACTGTCCATCCCTCAGAGGCAAATTCCTCCCACAATACCTGACTTACACCAGCCTTTTCTATCCAGAGACCTTGGCACCGGGATTAAAAAGCAAGTATCTCCTTTATTTGCCTCTATTTGGTGGCCGGATGCTAACACAGGATGATTTTCACCTTTTCTCCCTTAACTCTCCCATTTAGCTACACAGGTTTGAGATTAAGCCTAGGATATAGTTGTATACATTAATTATTATTTTACTTGACATCAAGTGGACTTCTCAGGATATCATTTTGGACTGCTTTATTGGGATGTTTACTGTGACTCAGAGATGAAAGGTCTTCGGTGACACAGTCCACCTTCCACCTCCAAGGGATACAAAGAATCAGAAGAGTAAAGAGAGAGATGTTTTTTGCCCCTTTGTCAAGTCTAGAGACAGCAGATTCCCTGGAAACTTCCTAGGTTTGTCTAAGCCTCCCTAGTTTACATTCATCTCTTCTCCTTTAGTCTATAATGAAGATGGAGATCTCTTGACCTAAATAACATGTTCAAGCACTATCTGTCACTGTCTTAAAGATTTATTCTTGTTCATTATATTATATCCTACAATCACCATTGTAAGCATGGTAAGTATGATTTAAAGTCTTCCCTTACTTTCTGAGCTTCAGACTAAATAATTCAATTTCTTTCCTCATTTTTCCATAAGCATGGACTTACAAATAATTCAATTCACTTTCTCTATTTTCTCCATCATCATGAACTTACTTAAATCCAAGTGTCCAGTGTCCTGAGTAAGGATGACTGACCAATAAGTATCTTTCCTGTGAGCACTCAGTTCATAGTGTGTGTGTGTGTGTGTGTGTGTGTGTGTACATGTGTTTTGGGAGTGATAGATCTTGTTTTACACACAGAGGTAAGATCCACTTTCTAGCTGGGTAGGAAGATGGGGAATAATAAACACGGAAGCCCACCTCATGTCAAATGCAGATCCAGGTCCTAGGGAGACATGGATGAATATGTGTGTATCTTTCTCCTGGTGTCTCTTAATTAAATTAAAGTTAAGACTCTGGACACAGCAAACGTAAAGAGGAAATATTCTCTACAGAATAATGGGCATACTCTGTAGTTACCTCTCTCTATCCCCTAATCCTGTAGAAAAGAAAGTTCATATTTTTTGTATGCATCAAAAGGTGAAAATGCATCAGGTCTGGCAACAAGCTTAGCCTTGTTACCTAAAAAGGCTAATGTCATGCTAGCTTTTTCACAGCTGTTGTGTTATCTCCATCACACCATGTGATTTTGTATATGTGGCTTTATTTCCCATACAGTCATGGAACTAGTCAGGCAGAGCACCCTGGATTGGGTTTCTGTTCTGTCATTTGCTTGCAGTGGCAGCTTAACAAATTCCTTTGCCTTTTCTAGTACTGACTGCCTTATTTTTCAGGGCCTTTCTGCAGCTAATACAGGCCACAGTATTGCTTCCTAGTGGCTCAGATGGGACAGGTACCTTGCTTAGGTCCCACAGGACTTTTAATGACATCGCTATCTGTTTTCAGACAATGCCCAAGCTTTCCTCCTAAAACCTAGCTTTGCCTTCTTAAGAATGAATGACAGAAGACAAAGGGAAGAGTCAATGATAATAATTCTTGGAGAAAAATATTGTTTCAAAAATAGTGGTTTCCTGACTAGTGTGTGTTACCAAGCAGCCTTCTGAAAGACAACAAAGAAGAAATTCTAGTTATCCAGCAGGTGAAGCATTTTTCTTGAGGAGGATACTCTGGGAGAAAGAAGTGGATTCATCCCTAAAAATTAGCCAAGAGTTCTCTGAGCAAATTCTGGAATTCCAAATATTCCTCTATTAGTATCACCTACTACTCAGAAGAGGAGCCCAAAATTCTAGGTGAATGTGCCACCTCCACTGTAGTAAGAAAAGGGGATTTGCAGAGCTGGAGAGGACCTCAGAATGTCTGATTTGAGGAGTCAATATTTTAAATAACACTTTAAATTTTTTTTCTGATTAGAGAAGTAACACATTTCAAATACAGAAATGTTAGGAAATTTGGAAAAGTCATAAATCTAAAAACAAAATTAAAAAAAAACTAGTCAGCTATAATCTCACCAACCAAAGATAAACACTCTTCATATTTACAAGTTTCCAGCCAGGTTTTTTGCTGATTACATTAAAAACTAAAATGTGGGTACTATTTTATGGCTGCTCTCTCTCTCTTTTTTTTTTTTTTTTTTTTGCTTAACAATATAAAGGGAATGCTTTCCCATTTCCATACATATTCTCCTAGAGTGCATTTATAATGGCAGCATAGTTTTGCATCCAAGAGATGTGCCATCACCTGTTTGGCTTTTCTCTTATTGCTGAGTATTTCAATTATTTTTTCCTACTCAAGAAAACAGCCTGGGAGCTGACTAACTGTTTGAAATTTTGCCCTTGGTGGTAGTGGCCTCTTCCAAAGAGCTGTTTTGAGGCATGTGACTACCAGGGTGGGAACTTGTTCTTGTCGAAGTTCTTGTTCTTTGTTTCAGTATAGAGTGTTAAAAACATATGTCACTGCTGGCAAAAGGACACGACATGCAATTTGAACCAAAGACCCTTATTTATTAACCCACTAAAAGATATCTACATCAGCCTACAGGGCTATTGACATTCTATAGATGAAGAAGTCAAAGTGCGGGAGGGAGCAAGAACAACCTCAGACCCATGGTGTGCTTGCTTGACTTCAGATACTTATAATTTTGTTCTCCTACAAATCTTCTCCAGGTGGGCATAAAAAAAATGGATGTACTCTTCCAGAATTTTCCTTTACCTACTTTATGAAAATAGTCATTTTTCACCTTCCTCCAGATTTCAAATACGTCAGCAAAGCTTGATTTGGGAAGTGGTACCCTCTGGTGTAGAGATGTTGCAGGCCCTCTTGGAAGAGAATATTCCTTGTGCTCTTCTCCTGTCAGTGAGGCACTGCTCCAAGTCATTCACACTCCTTCACCTCAGTTTCTAGTAGGCTGATGACAGGGAGTGAGAGATGGAAACTCAGTTCCCTCAAAGGAATCTGGCCAGCTCAGGCTGTGGGCCTCAGTTGTGGGGAAGATTGAGTTATGATGGGAGATTCCTTATAGTTCTAAGACATGTGGAGATGAATTAGAAGGAAGCTAACCAATATTGCACAGATATTGTGCTGTGTATGATTCATTTATGTATTTATAAAGGATGCCTCGTTCCCCACTAAAGTGCATTTGTTTTGATAGAGGGTTTTCACTCCACTTGGTCAAATTACAAATATGTTGTTATTAAGAAATTTCATAACTATGTTTATGTGAAATGTGGTTTTAAATGTAATTTTTGAGAGAATTTATTTAAAAGTGAAAAACATGCTTATATATGAAAAGTGGGTAATATAAACGTTTTGCTTGTTTTTGAGAGAAAGTCTGTGGAAGAACTAATGAGAATCTAGGCTAAGGCTCCTATAAACTTCAATCTCTAGTGAGAGTTTTAGCATAAAGTCCAGGCAGCTGTGCTGTCACTGAACACTGAGCATCAGTATCCCCGTATCTCTAAAGGAGAATGCTAAGCTGAGTTTTCTGCAGACCACGACCACCAGCTTTTGAGGTAACTTTAGCCTCCTTATGCAGAAATGAGGAAGAAAATCTTGTAGGTGGGGGGGTCAACGATGCACTAGCTGGTCATCAGTGGCAGCCTGACAGTAAGACACTCATTGTTCCTCTTAAGTTGGTGTATGTCTGTCCCTATTACCCTACACATTAGCTTGCTCCCTGCTAGCTTATTTACAGAAACAAATGTAAATGTTGCATTAATTAAGTGTATATGTGTCATAAATATTTTCTCTTAGTATGGCCTATACTTTGAAATCCTGAACCTAAGGGTTTTGGGTTTAACCTTGGGTTATCACCCAAAATGAAACACATATGTTTTCTTGTAGATCTTGTCCAGAATGGCCTGCTGAATCCTTGAAAACCATAAGAGAGATGTATAGGAATCTATTCTAAATCAACTTGTTCAATCTAGCAATTCTGCCACTCTAAGAGAATTTGCTCAGCCTCATACTCCTTTCTCGGACAACCACTACTTTAAAACCAGGATCATGTTCAATGGCATTCTGGCAATACAGATGTCCATTAAGTAGAAATGCACAATGTCTACTTGTTGAATATCTAATTGTTCTCCAAATTTATTAACAGGATCTTCTATCTTGATAGGTAAAAAAATTCATATTTTGAAATCTATCTATATAGATAGATAGATAGATTTTCTTTTTGAGAATATATATATTTTTTCTTTTTGAGATGGAGTTTTGCTCTTGTTGCCCAGGCTGGAGTGCAATGGCACAGTCTCAGGTCACTGCAACGTCCACCTCCTGAGTTCAAGCGATTCTCCTGCCTCAGCCTCCCGAGTAGCTGGGATTACAGGCACCTGCCACCATGCCTGGCTTATTTTTGCATTTTTAGTACAGACAGGGTTTCACCATGTTGGCCAGGCTGGTCTGAAACCCTTGACCTCAAATGATCCACCCACCTTGGCCTCCCAAAGTGCTGGGATTAGAGGCATGAGCCACTGCACCTGGCTATATATATATTTTTATAACTCCTTCTTTCCACAGTGTAGAAAGTACACATTACAAAGCTCAGTCAAATGTCAGGAACTTAAACATCCACACATTAGAATAAATTGTTAATTAATTTCTCAAAAAAAAGAAAAAATGCATCTCACTTGAATTCCAGGGAATCAACCTAAAATATACTGAGATTCCTAAACTGAACATTAAAACACAAGACACAGAATCAAAAGTCAAAGAACAGAAGGTACATTCTTCGGCAGGAGACAGGGAGCTGGTTTTAGAAACAGGTGGGGATCACAGAGACTCAGCATAAGCAAAAGCAACACAAAAACCCAGGCTTTTGAAAAATGTCTAAAATACAACAAAAGAGAAGGCATTCTGAATGTTTTTATGTAGTAATAGCAGGCTACTAATAGAGGAATACAGATTATATTAATCCATGACATTTCAGTGAAACAATAAAAACAACTCTTTGGACATCCAGAAACAAAGGATGTTTTATCTAATTAACTTTTTTTTTTTTTTTTTTTTTTTTTTTTGAGACAGAGTCTGGCTCTATCTCCCAGGCTGGAGTGCAGCAGCCCAACCTCGGCTCACTGCGACCTCCACCTCCTAGGCTCAAGTGATCCTCCCACCTCAGCCTCCTGAGTAGACGGGACTACAGGCGTGTGCCACCATGCCCGGCTAATTTTTGTATTTTTTGTAGAGATGGGGTTTCACCATGTTGCCCAGACTGGTCCCAAATTCCTGGACTTAAGTGATCCACTCACCTCACCCTCCCAAAGTGCTGGGATTTCAGGCATGAGCCACTGCCCCGGCCAACTTTTTATTCATATGTGAAGACAATAGAAAGACATTCTTCTATCACTAATATTTATTTAATTAACATTTCTGAGTGCCTTTGATATGACAAGCACTATGCTAAGTGCCATATAGGGAGAGGTGAACAAAACAGACAGGTGCTTGTATCCTAGAAAACTGTGTCTCTGCACACCTTGCCTGTGATAATAATTATAGGGCATATGCCAAACACTGAGCTATAAATCTATGAAGGAAGGATGTTGCTTACTTATCACAAGTGATAACCAGTGATACCAGTATCTATGAGCCATAGAAATAAAGATTGCCTATTTCCCTGACTAGCTCAGAGGGATACAGCTTAATTCAGAAGATAAAATCTTTTATTTTTTTTTTTCTTTGAGACGGAGTCTCGCTCTATCACCAGGCTGGAGTGCAGTGGCGCGGTCTCAGCTCACTGCAACTTCTGCTTCCCAGCTTCAAGCACTTCTTCTGCCTCAGCCTCCCAAGTAGCTGGGACAACAGGTGCACACCACCACGCCCAGCTAATTTTTGTATTTTTAGTAGAGACAGTGTTTCACCATGTTGGCCAGGATGGTCTTGATCTCTTGACCTTGTGATCTGCCTGCTTCGGCCTCCAAAAGTGTTGGGATTACAGGCGTGAGCCACTGCACCAGGCCAAGAAAACCCTTTCTTTATTGCAGCATTAGGCACCCCCAATAAGAGCCCACTCACTTCATGATAAACAGAAACACTGCAGGGGGAGAATGATCTTGCCTTTGGGCACCAGGACATTGGGACCTCCCATGTAGTCTGTATCAGTGGATCATGAGGACAAACCATTTATCAAATCTGGGAAAGACAAAAGGCAAACATAAGATTAAAAAGTAATGCAGGTCTTCACCAGATGGCTCTGCTGCTTAATAAGTAAAATCTCAATCACAGAAGGTGATAACCAAGGATAATTAGGTAAACCACCACACTCCATTTAATCACAGTTCAGAAGATCTTCTCCAATTTCTGCTGAAGTCTCTTCAATAATTTCACCTACCTCTGGAAGAAACTAGAGGACAAATGGGAAGAGTCCATTGGTGTTTATGTGGGAAAAGGAAGGTGCAAGCCATTCCAGCTCAAGGAAAGAAAGGAAGGGAGGGAGGGAGGAAGAAAGAGAAAGAGAAATGAGGAAAGGAAGGAACGGAAAAGAGAGAGAGGAAGAAAGGAGTGTAGAAGAAAGAAAGGAGGGAGGGAGGAAAGAAGAGAAACTGACTTTCCAAAGACACAGCTGAAGCAGCAGCTAAGAGGTAAGATTATGAAAGTATGGGGTATCATTCTTCAGGATGCAGTGTACTTATTAAATCAGAGGCCTGTAAAGGGTACTGTGTTCCCAATAGGAAGAATACACGGATCCAGGAACCAAGGAGTAGAAGCAGGGGTAGCTCCACTTACCACCTCTCTGATTGACCCACTCAGATATGTTGTGCTTTCATTTCTGTAACTCTGGGCTCTGCGGGGTCAAAGGTCCAGGTCCCCAAAGAAGATGCACCCTTGCCAAATTACACAGAAAGGTCTCATTGAACTGCAAGCTACAGCTTTTCCCAGGACACTTTGGATTTCTTGTGTCTAGGGACCAGCAGACATGAAGAGGAGTTGCCATACTGTCGAGGCTAAGTAACCCTGATTAGCAGGAGGGAGATAGGGCTGCTTTTACCCAATAGAGGCAGAAAAGAATTTATGTAGAACCCAAGTAATCTACTTGGGCGCTTTCTGGTACTCCCATGCTTCATTTTAACTGTGAATGCACGTGTGTAGCCACCTCAGCCTGAGAAAAATATGATTACCAAGGGCTTAACCTCTCAGAATTGGTGAGAGGGTAAATAAGAATAAGCAACTAAGACCTAAGGGTAAAGGGAGATTAGAATACATAGTAAAGGAAGGAGTGGATATGTGCTAGTTTCAGCCCCAAGATCTGCAGCATTGACAGTGACTACAGTTTGTTTGTCCACAGTAAACTTCCTCTTAAGTTTCCCTTCAGGAACAGAGACTGGTAGGAAGCCTGGAGGAGTTGTCTCTTGAACCTGTCTGGGGAAGCAGATCTGTGTGACTCAAGAGGTGGACCTGGCCAGGTGCGGTGGCTCACGCCTGTAATCCCAGCACTTTGGGAGGCTGAGGAGGGCAGATCACCTGAGGTAAGGAATTCAAGACCAGCCTGGCCAACATGGTGAAACCCCGTCTCTACTAAAAATACAAAAATTAGCTGGGTGTGGTGGCGCATGCCTGTAATCCCAGCTCCTCAGGAGGTTGAGGAAGGAGAATTGCTTGAACCCAGGAATCAAAGGTTGCAGTGAGCCGAGATTGTGCCACTGCACTCCAGCCTGGGTGACTGAGCGAGACTCCATCTCAAAAAAAAAAAAAAAAAAAAGACGGACCCATTCTAAAAAAGTGTCTACATGAGTTTATGAGTACTTGCTTCTGCATGTCTGAAAAAATCTCTGTCTAATAAGAGAGACACACCTCAAAAGTTTTATCGATAAAAAAGGTACAAAAAAAGTCAGAATAAAAATAGGACATAAAATCAATGCTATAAACATTAAACCGATTATGAATAACTGTGCTAATATATTTGGGAACTTTAGATGAAATGGATAAATTCCTATATGGGAAAAAACAATCTACCAAAGCTTTCTCAGGAAGAAATGGAAAAGTTAGCATCTCTTTAACCATTAAGGAAATTGAAACAGAAGTTTAAAATAGTTTGAGGCTAAGCCTAGTGGTGTGCACCTGTAGACCCAGCTACCCTGGAGGCTGAGGCAGCAGGATTATTCGAGATCAGGGGTTCAAGCCTAGGAGTTTGAGGCACCTGAGACCAAGTGTTCAAGGGTCAGTTGAGACCAGTAATTCGAGGTATGCTCTGTGATTGCACCTGTGAATAGCCACTGCACACTAGCCTGGGCAACATAGGAAGACCCATCTCCAAAAAAAAAAAAGGAAAAGAAAAAAGAAAAAGCAGTCTCAAAGAAAATAAGAAAATATCAGGACCAAACAGCCTTACATGTGAGTTCTACCAAGTATTAAAATAACATATAATTCCAGTTACAAAATAAAGAAGGACTACTCCCCAATTCATTTCTGGAGGCTAACATATAACCTAGATACCAAAATTAAACAAGGCAATGCAAAAAATTACAGACCAATCTCATTTGTGAACATAAATGCAAAAAAAATTTAACAAAATATTAGCAAATTAAATTTAGTCATATATAAAAAAGATTATATCACATAACCAAAATGGGTTTACCCCAGGAATACAAGTTTGGTTTAGTATTCTAAAATCAACTAATCTAATTCACCCCATTAACTGATTAAAGAAATATGCTGTATAATCCCGTCATTCAATGAAATTCCCAATCCATTCAAGAGAGATAACCAGGAGCAGTAGGGAAGAAAATTTTCTAATCTAAAAATGGGCATCTACAAAAGATCCACAGCAACAACCAGACCTACCAAAATGGCCTATTAAAGATTTCTTGAAGGCACTTTCATAGTGAGCATTAGGCTAAGTGGTGAATGTCAAAAACAAAGGCAAAACAGCTATACCTCCTGGCATCGGGGGAAGGAATGAAAGTAACAGTATCCAGTTTTGTTACTGGATTATTCCAAAAGGATAAAATCCCAACGCAACTCTGTTCCACAGGCACCTGGCTAGTCAGTTAATGGACGGCTGCCCTAGAGTCAAGTGCCCTCCTTCGCTTCAAAACCTTGTCACCATTTTGGTAGAGTCACAGGATAGAGAATATGAACACTTTTGGATGCTTCCTCTTGTGGATAAAATAACCTCCTTCAGAAGGGGATCGGTGATGTAATGGATTCCAAGAAAGAAATAAACTCTTCTCCAGTGCAGCTAAACTGTAAAGCTCATAACACAAGTAGGTCCTCTGTGCAAATTCACTTCCTTTCCTTCTTACCTGAGGTGCTGCAGTGTGAATCTGAAGGTGGCAGGTTCAACACTAAAGTGACGAAGTGCATGAAAGTTATGGTAGACTCAGAAATCTGTTCTTCAACAGTTAGACTGTATTTATGCTGGCTGGATTTTGTTTATTCACCTATTATCGTCTACCCGTGTTAGCAACCAAGAAACTTGCAGCCCATCTCAAAGGAAACCAAGAAAGAAGTTTTGGACTCTTGGCCTGCAGGAAGCTTGTGCCGCGGCGCCCCCTGCCGACCAATACGACGGCCACGGGAACGGGGAGACCACGAAGGCTCTGGGCCGGCTGAGTTGCCCACGATCCTCCGGCTTCTCCAGAAACGGCTTTTTCCGGTGACACCCCGGGAGCCACAGCGATTTGTTTCCCTAAAGGAAGCGGTTTCCCACCAGGGTATCGTCCCTAATACCCTCCGAAGGAGCCCATTGAGGAGAAAGGCATAGAATGTCCCGCAGAAGGCAGAAGGACCCTATGATCCAGGAAACCTAGGGCCAGCCATCAGGAGGTTTTATGAGAGCAGCTGGTGGGAAGATCAGCTCCAGGAGAAGGGGATTGTCTAGCAGCTTGGTTGGAGCAAGTCTTTTCCCGAGTATTATTTCCGTAATTCAGGCTCCCTCCCACCAACCCTCCACTGCCACATTATCCTCCACCAAAAGCCCTGACACTGTGGCAGGGATAGGGGACGTGGGGTTGGTGGGGAACAGGCTGTAAGAAAGACGCAGGAGTCTGAGTGCAAAGGGCGAAGCATTTACAAAGAACACCTTGACAGTGCTGCAAAGATTTGAAGGCGTAGGGTGCAAGTCACTCAGGTGCCGGTGTCAGGAGGAACCTAGCCATCCAGGTGAACAGATGCCCCCTTCTTGCAGCCCACTCGCATGGGCCTCGTGGACTCCTTATTTTTGGTAGTGGCAGTGAAGAGGTCAGATCCCTGTGCTGGCAAAGCAGTCAGTGACATTGACATCATGAGTACTGTTGTGGCAGCTGCACATGGAGGGGCTGTTGGTACAGGGCAGTGGTGGAGTTCTGCAGAAATCTGCTATGGTGGTCAGATTCTATGAATGAATGTGTGGATCTGCTTGCATTTACCCCTATAGATCAGCCAACGGCGCCTCATCATCACATCACAGTATCGGTGGTGTCCTCTAGGGACCCAAGACCTGGGGTTGTCTATATGTCGTGTTGAGAAGGACAGGGCTGGAGTCAAGACAGTTAGGTCCAAAAGGAGGAAAAGGAGGAGGGTCCACATCAGATTCATGTTTCCTGTGAAAGCATTTCAAAGAAGAGCAGATTCAAAAGAACAAGCCACGATCCCTTGTCCTGTTCCTAAGAAGTCTTGGCCCAACACTTAATGTTCGCAGTTCTCCCCTCCTGCCTTTTCTACACTTATTCTTCGTGTACTCATGGCAACAAGTGTTCTCACATCCTTCTTCCACCTCCTTGTCAATAATAGAGATGGCTACCGCCCTCTCAGCCCTTCATGGGATTGTCCTATGTACAAGGTTATTTCCAAACCCCAAAGTGATTCTTGCTCCTTACCTAAGCAGACCAGTTAAACTAAAAACTTTCATCTCTGAGGTGTCTGCATCTATCAGTCCATCTGCTGCTCACCCATAGCCTGTGAGGTGAGGCAGGTGTCATTGCCAACCCCTTTTTAGAGTGACCTAACTCAGAAGGGAATTGACAGATCCATATGACCTGCATCTTAGAAAATATTTTCACTCCCTTAAATACAAATGTCTGTTTTAATACTGTTTTAAAATACGTGAGCATTTCAATTCTAAGGGAGTAGATTTTATGTTTCCCCCACGTATTTCTCTGCCTCAGAATAAAGATTCCCAACTCTTCCATGTATAGAGCCCATCTTCCAGAAATGTTCTAATTCTTGGTGATCAGGGATTCTGGGTGACTGGGTGTGAGCCTTCTGTCGCTAGGTCTAATATCTGACTCTATTTTTTTAAATACCTGGGAGTTCCAGGAAAGGGTTTTCTGCAGACCAGATGACATCCACAGAGATGGATATATCCCTCTCAGAGGTTGATACTCCTAGTAGAAATGGAATCCTTGTTGCCTCTTTCCTTCCTGTAGTCTTGTAGAAATTACGTTGTGGATATTTTCTTCCCAGAGGTTAGGGTGCAGGCCATACGGAAAACTCTCAGGCCTGTCAATGATCTTAAACAGATTCCCAGGTATTACTAATTTTATGCTTACTATTGCACACCTAAAATGTTCACCAGCATCACACAAAGTGCCTATGACATCACTGCAAATATGCAGAAACTTGGGGTTTAGTGTCTATCATAAGCTTGCTACTGGAGCTTGGCAAATCACCTTATCCTTCTACTCCTCATCACTAAAGTGAAGATTATAGACAAAAGATCTCTTTCAGCTGTGACATTCTGTATTTTGTATACATTACTGTGTGTTTGGGTTCATGCGTGATTTTGTATATGTGCATATTGGTATACACATGTTCAAGTAAGGAGAAATAATTAGTTTGCAAATTGAGTTTCCATTTGAGAATTGTTAATCTAATTAAGTGCAATTTTTCCAATTTTAACTCTATGATGGCCGGGCATGGTGACTCACGCCTGTAATCCCAGCACTTTGGGAGGCCGAGGCGGGCGGATTGCCTGAGGTCAGGAGTTCGAGACCAGCCTGGCTAACATGGTGAAATCATGTCTCTACCAAAAATACAAAAATTAACTGGGCGTGATGGCAGGCATCAGTAATCCCAGCTACTCAGGAGGCTGAGACAGGAGAATCACTTGAACCCGGGATGCAGAGGATGCAGTGATCCGAGATTGCATCATTGCACTCCAGCCTAAGTGACAAGAGCAAGACTTCATCTCAAAAAAAATATGTATTTATGGGTACGTAGTCAGTGTATATATTTAAGGGGTACATGAGATATTTTGATACAGGTATCCAATGCCTAATAATCACATCAGGGTAAATGGGGTATCCATCCCTTCAAGCATTTTTTCTTTATGTTACAAACAAGCCACTGTAAGTCTTTTAGTTACTTTAAAATGTACAATAAAATTATTATTGATGATAGTCATCCTATATTTGTGCTATCAAAACTAGATCTTATTCATTCTTTTTTCTTTTTGAGACGGAGTCTTGCTCTGCCGCCCAGACTGGAGTGTAGTGGCATGATCTCGGCTCAATACAACTTCTGCCTCCTGGGTTCAAGTGATTCTCCTGCCCCAGTCTCCCAAGTAGCTGGGATTACAGGCGTACGCCACCACGCCCAGCTAATTTTTGTATTTTTAGTAGGAACGGTGTTCAGCCATGTTGGCCAGGCTGGTCTTCAACCCCTGACCTCAGGTGATCTGCCGCCTCAACTTCCCAAAGTGCTAGGATTACAGGTGTGAGCCACGGTGCCCAGCCTATTCATTCTATTTTTTTTACCCATTAACCGTTAACTTCCCCCTCACCCACCCTCCAATGCTAGGCACTTTGAATCAAATTAAATTAAAATGTGTTAGAATCAGCCTCAGAACCAAGGACTTTCTTAACTTCTCCTGTTTTGCCCCCAAGTGCAGGATGAAACTCTTCCGCTCTGAAGTTACCTTATCCAAAGCTCCTCCAGAAAGAACCCAGTGGACTTTGATCACCTCCCTGAGATTTTCTTAACCGGAGAAGATTAAACTCACAGCAGAAAGTAAGACTGAGGGATGTCACCACACCTAGGCAGACTTTGTCAGAAGCTGTTGTCTATTCTTTGTCATACTCCAAAGAGTTTCCAAAGACTATAATTTACAAACTATGGTAGGTTCTTTGGGCCCATTCAACTCTCCTAATAATAATTTCCTACTCCTCAAAATTGCCTACATTCCACCATCTCTCTCTCTCCTGTGAAGAAGGGTATATAGATTCTGAACCTCACTGGGTTACTGGGTAGTCACTCTCTCGTCGTTCCCCCATGAATACAATAAACTTGCCTTTTTCTCCAGCTAATCTTCCATTGGTTAATTTCAGCAAACTCAAACCTTAAAGGGAAAGGGAAATTCCCCTTTGCCCCTACATATGCAAATTAATTATTTAGATTAATAATTGCTAGATATAAAATTGGCGTATGGTTTATTTATTTTTATATTTCAGCACAGGGGAGGGAAAAATGACTTTCTTCCACCCTTTTAGGTTTTTTGTGGCTGGGCTATAAGTTAAGTTGACATAAAACAGATTAACAGGAGAAAAATTATATTTAATTATGTGTGTATACATAGGAGTCCCACAAAAATATAAGACTCAAATAAAGGCCAGATGAATAAAGCTTATATAGCATCTTAAGCTACAGAAAGAAACAGAGGCTTGGGGCTTCTGGAGGGTGGTGGTGCAAGTTATGGGAGCATGAGAGAAGAAACATATAGTAAATATATGGTAAATAAAGCTTGCCTTGTTATGCAGATAAGAGTCTCTCAGGTAATAGAAATTGTCTTGGAGCAGCTCTCTTCCTGATCAAAAACACCTTTACCGGTGAAAATTTCTTTTATAGATCTAAATTTCTTTTACAAAAGGGCAGCTTTCCAGAGCTAACTCCTGAACAGGCAGTTTCTCTAAATAAATAGTTAATAATCAATATGCTAGAGAGGAATATTTTGGAGTGATGTGTTCTGAGCCCTAACCCCAGGAACAGGCAGAAACTGAAATATTAAAATGATACAATTTGCAATACTATTAAAATATTAAGTTCATAAGGAGAAAAACTAGGAAAAGATAAACAAGAACTTTATGGACAAAAGTACAAAACTTTATTGTGAGACATTAAGGTAACCAGAGAGTTATAGCATGTTTATAGATTGTAAGACTCACTAATTTAGATACATCAATTTTTCTGCAAATCGACCTATAGATTTGTAATTGCCTGATGGGTTCTTCCTGCCTGCTGCACAGAAAAAATCAGTTCACTGAGACCACGGCATTGCAGTAAAGAAAGGGTTTAATTGACACAAGTCTGGCCACGAGGGAGACAGAGTTATTACTGAAATCAGTCTCCCTGCAGGCTCGGAGATTAGGGGTTTGCGAGGTTAGTTTGGTGGGCAGGTGGCTAGAGAATAGGTGCTGCTGATTGGCTGGGGATGAAATCATATGGGTGTGAAAAACAATCCTCCTGGGCTACCTCGTGGGCTGAGTCTGCGTCTGGGTGGAACCACAGGACTGGTTGAGTTATGAGCCCTGGTTCCATAGGTTGCCAGAATGCAAAAATCTGAAAAAACATCTCAAAAGACCAAACTAAGTTTCCCTAGTAGTGATGTTACCTATAGGAGCAATTGGAGAAGTGACAAATCTTGTGACCTCTGGCCACGTGACCCTTGAGCAGTAAGGGATTATAGAAAATACATTTCATTGGAATTCAGGCGCCTCTCATAATGCTAACCTTGCAGCCTTTCACTAGTTTTACAAAGTTTTGGGAAAGGCTACTATCATCCTCACTTTACAGTTGAACTATAAATTAAATTCCACCCAGGTAGATTGGCCTATGCCCAGGAATGACCATGGACAGCTTGGAGGTTAGAAGCAAGATAAAGTTGACTATGTCAGATTTCTCTTACTGTCAAAATCTTTGCAAAGGCAGTTTCAGATTCAGTACAATTCCAATCAAATTCTCAACCAAGTTTTTGTTTGTTTATTTTGGGAACTTACTGATTCTAGAGGATATATAGATGTATAAGAATAGCAAAGTCACCTTCAAAAAAACAAACTAAAAAACAAGGTGAGAGAGTTTGTTCTACCAGAGTATATATAAAACAGAAAACAATATCTTGTTACATAAAAGCCTAGTATTGCTCGTTGATAGGCAGCCTTGTTCCATGTGTTATTCAGAGACACAGATTACTTCCATCTTCTAGTTCTGTCATTTCCTCATCCATTTCATGTAGCTGGCAAACAGAATAGAAGGGGGAGATGCGCACTTTCTCAATTGCGTCGGCCATTTTTCACTGGCATGGCCTTCAAGTGGGAACTATAGTTCCTACCTGAGCTGTCGCTTCTCAGCATCAACCCTACACCATGCAAGGGTGAGCATAAGCCTGAGGGCAGCTAGTTACTACGGCCACAGCAATGTAAATGATGTTGCCAGTTTCATCTCTGTCACAGATAGGACAAGAATAGATGCAATGCAGTTAAATAGGAAAGTAGAGATAAATCTAACACAGAGTTTCCCAAAAATGAGTTAGATGACACCCAGGAACTTGTGCAAACTCTCATCAGTGATTGATACCAGTGTTAACAAACTTGCAAGGGGAGAAAACTGTCAGTCCCAAAACTGGACCAAAAACACTTTATCTCCTTATTAGAAAACAACGGCAACATTAATAATACTACACTACAATATCATATTTAGATGTACGGGCCAGAGAAGTGGGATGTGGACATTAACAATGAGTCCTAGGAGGCCTGTGATAATTGGGTACTGGCTGCTCAAGAGAGGCCAAGTAACCGAAAAAAGAGCTATCATGTAGGACAGCACACATTTAAGGAAGCCTACCCTGTGCCAGAATGGGGCTAGGAGATGGACTCAAAGATAACCAAGACATGGACCCTTCTCTCAGGAACTGTGTCAGCCCAGTGGTTCTGGTACCAGAGGGGAAGGACCTCCTCTTAGCAGGTGCAAAGGTGAATAAAGTGATGATGGAGCTGTAGCCCACTAGAGGACGATGCAAGTACAGACATCAGGATGGGGAATACTGGTTGTTTGGAGATGAGCTAGTTTTCTTTTTGAAAACCATATTCCTGTTTTATTTGAAAAACCAATCCTCCACCTTGCTGCAGTCTGTGGCTTGGATGGACTGGCTGCACCCCAGCTCCAGCAATGAGCTACTCAGTGTGTGTGTCTCAGATGAGATGGGCACTTGTCCCAGTCAGAGACCTTTGCTAGGAATATTGGGAGATGAAGGCAGGACTTCATCTTGAGAGAATGGAAGGTGTGAAGTTGCTGCTGCCATCTTACAAATATACAAGGAACATCTGCCTGATAGTGGGACCATAATAGATTAGAAAGAAACAGGAAAATACAGAGAAACCATGTTCTGTTTTCATCATCTGAGTTCTGATAAGCTGCTCATTAAGCCATAACAGTTCGTTATTGCTTAGGATAGTTTAACTGTACCTTCAGGTTCTTAGGCCATCAGAAGAGATCAAGTACTCGGGGGTAAAGGGTTTCAGTTGTGCTAAGTGGCCGAAAGAAGATTATAAAGAATTTTGTCTTAGAAATCCATGAGTACCATTTATTCATTTCCATATGGGTAGCCTTTAATTTAATATAATATTTATTTATTATTATTATTATTATTATTTGTAGAGACAAGGTTTTGCTGTATTACCCAGACTGTTCTTGAACTCCTGGGCTCAAGTGATCCTCCCACCTTGGTCTCCCAAGGTGCTGGGTTTACAGCATGAGCCACCATAACTAGCCATGGGTAACATTTTAAAATAAAGTACTCAAAATAGATCTCCTTGAGAAAATTATTATTATTATTATTATTATTATTTGAGATGGAGTCTAGCTCTGTTGCCAGGCTGGAGTGCAGTGGCGCGATCTTGGCTCACCACATCCTCTGCCTCCCAGGTGCAAGCAATTCTCCTACTTCAGCCTCCGGAGTAGCTGGGATTACAGACATGCACCACCACGCCTGGCTAGTTTTGTATTTTTAGTACAAAAGGGGTTTTACCACGTTGGCCGGATGATCTCCATCTCCTGACCTCATGATGTGCCCACCTCGGTCTCCCAAAGTGCTAGGATTGCAGGTGTGAGCCACCGCTCCCAGCCGAGAAAATTGTTTTTAAGCAAAGACTTAGAGAGAGGAAGTTAGCTATGCACATTGTGGGTGCGGTGTGGTTAAGGTGGCCCTGAGATAGGGATATGCCTGGTGTCTTTACAGAACAGCTAAGAGGCCAGGGAACTAGAGGAAATTGAGTGGAAAGGAGAAGAGTAGGAGATTAGTTTTGAAAAGCAAATGGTTTGGGAATATGGATCATGTAAGAGCACATGAGATTTTATAAGGATTTCATTTTACTCAAGGTGAAATAAAAAAGCACTAAAAGATTTTGAGTAGAGTTTCATGACCTGACTTGTGTTTTAAAAGGACCCTCTAGCTGCTTGGGCTATCAGTGGTGGAAGCAGGAAGGCCAGTGAGAATGCTTTTCCCGTCATTCTAGTGAAAGGTGATGGTGGCTCGGAACAGTGGTAGCAGTGAAGCCCATGAGAAGTGGTCAGATTCTGTGTGTGATTTAAAGGCAGAAACAGACTTCTCTGACAGGCCGGATGTGGGATATAAGAGAAACGAAGATTATTCAAGAATTAGAGACAATGGACTTACCTTCTCTTGAGATGAGGAATACTGAGGGAGGAACAACTTCGGGAGAAGAGTAGGAAAGATGATCAGTGTTTCCTGGGGACACACTAGGGTTGATATACTTATTAGACACTTAAGAAGAAATGTCACATAGAAAGTTGCTGTACAAGTATAGGGTTCAGGAGAGAGAGGCGTACTGAAGATTTGGGCATTGATAGAAAATTAATGATATTAAAAGCGTAGAGGTAGAAGAAGTATGATATCTCTCCTCTCCCCTCATAAGGGTCTGACACTTCTATAGCAAAAGACAGGTTAACAAGAGAAAAGCATAACAAATTTACTTAAAGTTTTACGTGACTCAGAAACCTTCAGAAATGAAGACCCAAAGACCCAGGCAAAACTGTCCAGATTTATGCTTAGGTTCAGTGAAGGATGGACAGCCATGTAGCAATGTAATTGGACAAAAAGGGTATGATTTGATAGTAATAGGCTGAGGGAGGAACCCAGCATGGCCTGTCTGTTTAGATTTGTCTTGGCCTCTCTGTATAGGAATTCTCCCTCCCAGCTATACAGCAAGATCCCCTCTGGAATCAGTCTTATGACCTACTATCAGACAAGGTAGGTCAGGTAATTTCTTTATGGCCAGCTCCTACACAGAATGGCAGAGGGAAGACTAGAGGAATATTTCTAGATTTTATGGGTGATTTGGGGAGAGGGGAGCAAGAGGCAGGAAGGCAGGAGAAGGTCAGAGAGACCTTGGATCTGGAGGCTGCTTCATGGAAAGTTAAGCCTCTCAGGGGAGAAATGTCTTACTCCAAGTGCAAAGCTTCCCTCATTTCCACTGTTGATGGGGTGGAAGAGTCTGGGAAATTCATTGAAGAGATATCCACATTACTGGATCTAGAGAAAGAAAATCTTGTCCAGGAGGTGAACAGGAAGAGGGTCCACATCTGTGTCACGTTTTCATCTCAGTGGAGGGAATAAGGAGAAGCAGAGTAGGGCATTGGTGTCTCAATGCCCGGAGATACTGTTCTCCTCTTAACCATACCCCAGACCTCAGTACTTCTCGCATTTGTCTCCATCTCTCTTCGCTCCTCTAAGGATCCATCTGAGCTATTCACTTTACCACATCCTCCTTCCCTCTTACACATTCACCTCCATATCACTCTCTTTTCTTTTCTGTTTTTTTCTTTTGTTTCTTTCTTTTTTTTTTGAGACAGAGTCTCGTCCTCTTGCCCAGGCTAGAGTGCACTGGCGTGATCTCGGGTCACTACAACCTCCACCTTCCGGGTTTAAGCGATTCTCCTGCCTCAGCCTCCCAAGTAGCTGGGATTACAGGCACCTGCCATCATGCTCAGCTAATTTTTGTATTTTTAGTAGAGGTCGGATTTCCCCATGCTGACCAGACTAGTATCAAACTCCTGACCTCAACTGATCCACTCACCTCGGCCTCCCAAAGTGCTGAGATTACAGGGGTGAGCCACCCCGCCCAGCCCCTCTCTCTTTTCTACCTTCCCATTTCACTACTCTGGCCCTGCAGTTTTTCTTGGAAGTTTATAGAGATTACAGACACACTCATCTCATTTTTTACAGCTTTAATTGAGGTATAATTTACAAATAAAACTTGTATATATTTAAGTTTTACAACTTCATGTTTTGATATACAAAAGCACTGTGAGATAATCATCATAATCAAGCTAATTGACATATCTATCATCTCACATAGTTACCATTTTCTTTTCTTTTTCTTTTTTTTTTTCGTGGTGAGAACACATGTGGTCAACCCTTTTAGTAAATTTCAAATATGCAATACAAAATTGCTAACTCTATTCATCTTGCTAAACACCGCATCTCCTGACCCATCTCAGTTTTGAATTGTACTAATAGAATACACATAGTACTAATATAATTCTGAAAGCAAAAATATATTTTCTTTTTTTTTTCTTTTTTTTTTAATGAGACTGAGTCTCTCTTTATCACCCAGGCTGGAGTCCAATGGCACGATCTCGGCTCACTGCAACCTCTGTCTCCTGAGTTCAAGCGAGTCTCATGGCTCAGCCTCTCGAGTAGCTGGGATTACAGGCACCCACCACCATGCCTGGCTAATTTTTGTATTATTAGTAGAGAAGGGTTTCAGTATGTTGGCCAGGCTGGTCTCAAACTCTTGACCTCAAGTGAACACCTGCCTCGGCCTCTTAAAGTGCTGAGATTACAGGCATGAGCCACCGCGCCCAGCCACAGAAAGACAGTTTCTAATACTCGGTTCTGTCATTAATTTTTTTAGTGTGCTTAACAGATCACTCTACCGTTACTCTTCCTCAGCTGGAAAGTGAGGGATTGGTATAAGTGTCTTTAGGAGTTCCTTCCAGCTCAGACTATTTAGAAATCCGATACTCTGGAGCATAGGTGTGTGTGTATGCATGTGTGTGTGTGTGTGCGTGTGTGTGTGTAGGAAAAAATGTAAAGGAAATTTGGTTGATATTTGTGCATTGTTTGTCTATGTATATCTGATTTTCCTAAATCATTATGAATTTAGGCAGAAAAAGGCATAATTATCTGAAATAAAATTATTATATGCAGATTACATGATTATTTTTAAACTATGCCAAAAAAACACGCTTGTAATCTATTTTATTGTAGAGAAGATATGAGGTCCTGTCATTTAGAACTGTCATTTAATGGAGCAAGAGAAAACATTAGCACAAATACTATGGGATGATTTCAAGCCCCTGAGATCTAGATTAGAGGACTGGTTAATAGCCTGGGAGATAACTCTCAGTAAACAAACAATAATGTAGTAGTTCCTCTTCTTGGCTATCTCCCTTCCCTTCACCTACTTCTAGTCTAATAGGTGATCAGGGGGCCCAAAACTCATTACATCCAAGAGGAAGCTTTGTTTGGCAGGTACTATCTAGCCAAGAAAATCTCAGCATCACTGAACATTTACATGCACTGTAATTTTTCACTAAGCATTGGAAAAAAGAAGGAACCCAACACCACATGGGGGTAGCCATTTCATTCAAGGCATTTTTATTAAGGCTCACAACAGGACTGTCTTGTAGGTAACCCTCGCTTCTACTATTTTAGAGACACCATAGACTTTCACCCGTGCTCAGGATGCAGGGTGTCCCACCATCAGACTTACTAAGTTTGTGTATTTGATATAAGAAACAAAGAATGTTAACATTTCCCTGGTAGAAAAGAGAAGATAAGTGCCTTGTTTGAGGTCCCGTGTTGGTGAATAGCAGAGTTTGGAGTGAAACTCTAATCTTTTTTTTTAAGTCCATTACTTTAGATGGACAACCAAGCTTGTTACTCTTAAGAGAAGGATGTGAGCCAAATAGGAGATTCAAAGAGATGGAGTAAGGGATGATGCTCCATGAAGGAAAATATCCTGGTTTCAAAGCAAGAGCATGTCTTGACAGGGTAAGAGGCCAAGAATCCCTTTGAAGAAAAGGTACTATTTACTAAAGAAAATCAGTCATAGTGACTATAGTTGAGAAATAAAGGAATTATCACAAATTGAGAAATGTAGGCAAGTAGGCTGTTGACTTAGGCAAGCCCGACTCTTGGTCTCAGGGTTTCCCAGACATCAAGCATCCCTGGACCATGCCCCCATTCCACTTGTACTATTAACTAATATTATTGGTTTCATTCACTCTTGCATTTTTACAACATGGTCCTAAGCAATAATATATATAACATTATGGACTAATGTGTTAATTATTCACTCCCATTAAAAGAAATGCATAACAATGAACAATTTTTACTATTTATATGTACTTTCTAACATCAGTCACTTCACTTTCCACCTGTTGTACATATTTCATAATTTTGTGTTCAGTTTCATCTATGGCTGTAAATTAAACAATTTTGCCTTGGAAAATATTTTCACAGAAGAATAAAGGATCCAAGGACAGTAGAAAAAAAGTGAAGCTCAAGGTCAATGATTTGGTCAAATTCATCAAATTCTGTACAAAACATACTAAATCATGCAGGTACTATACTTTTATCATGAAAAGGTGCTCTAATTATCTGCTAAGACAGTTCCTTAAATCTACCACCAAATTGACAGAAGATATAATTTTTATGATGATTCTGACTTCACAAGTAAATGCAAGATGTTAAAAGGTGATTTATTCTATCTCAGATTGGGAAGGGTCCCTGAGAAACAGAGGTCCTATCAAAATGACTTGCTGTCCTCCTAAGAGGCACTTGGTCAAAAACAGACAAAACCCTGATTTCTAGTTCTAATGCCTTCACTTTGGGGAGTAAGGAAAAGAAACAAGCATACTCTCTTATTGCAAACACCACAGAGGGGATAGTGCATTAACGGATACTACACTAACACCTTGATGCTTAAGACTGATCGTCCTTATCAAGATTTCTTTTTCCTTTTGCAATGTTTTATGCTACATGTTTCGTTATTTCGTGCACATACACACAAATTACCACATTAAATTTCCCCTACAAGCCAATGTATGTGTTGTTGTGTCTTACAGATTATGAAACAGAGGCATAGAAAGGATGAATAACCGTCCAATTTTTTTTTTTTTTTTTTTTGAGACGGAGTCTTGCTCTGTATCCCAGGCTGGAGGGCAGTGGCGTGATATCGGCTCACTGCAGCCTCTGACTCCCGGGTTCAAGCAATCCTCCTACCTCAGCCTCCTGAATAGCTGGGATTACAGGTGCACACCACAATGCCTGGCTAATTTTTGTGGTTTTGGTAGAGACGGGTTTTTGCCATGTTGGCCAGGCTGGTCTCAAACTCCTCACCTGAAGTGATCCCTCCGCCTCTGCCTCCCAAAGTGCTGGGATTACAGGTATGAGTCACCGTGCTTGGCCCTGGACAACTCTTACAGTAAGAGTCTCCAATGGAAAAAGTCAGAGCTGGCCGAGCACAGTGGCTCACGCCTGTAATCCCAGTACTTTGGGAGGCCGAGGCAGGCGGATTACGAGGTCAGGAGATCGAGACCATCCTGGCTAACACGGTGAAACGACGTCCCTACTAAAAATACAAAAAATTAGCCGGGTGTGGTGGCGGGCGCCTGTAGTCCCAGCTACTCAGGAGACTGAGGCAGGAGAATGGCGTGAACCCAGGAGGCGGAGTTTGCAGTGAGCCAGATTGCGCCACTGCACTCCAGCCCGGACAACGGAGCAAGACTCCGTCTCAAAAAAAAAAAAAAAAAAAGAAGAAAGAAAAAGAAAAAGTCAGAGCTGGTATCTGGACAAGACTATAAATAATCTATACCTGACATCACTGTGACACAAAACTTATATAACAACTGCATTTAGAGAGACACTAACCTATATAATAATTCATTTCCTGTGAGCTCTGAAATCTCAGCAAATGCATCTATGGGCTCAAAATGCAATGGGGATAAAGAGAGGTGGCTTAATGGGTACAAATATAAGAAATGATATAAAAAATAAGACCTGGTGTTTGATAGATCAGGAGGATGATTATAGTTAGTGATAATCTACTGTGCACTTCAAAATAGCTAAAAGAGAATAATTTCAGTGTTTCTAACGTAAAGAAGCAGCAAATATTTAAGGTAATGGTTATCCCAATTTCCCTGATGTGATCTTTACATATTATACGAATGTATTAAATTATCACATGTACCCTGAAAGTAGGTACCCCTATTCTGTATCAATAAACAGAAATAAGGCCAGGCACAGTGGCTTATGCCTATAATCCTAGTACTTTGGGAGGCTGAGGCATGCAAATCACCTGAGGTCAGGAGTTCAAGACCAGACTGGCCAACTTGGTGAAACCCTGTCTCTACAAAAATACAAAAATTAGCTGGGTGTGGTGGCGCCCACCTGTAATCCCAGCTACTTGGGAGGCTGAGAAAGGAGAATCCTTTGAACCCAACAGGCGGAATTAGAAGTGAGCCAAGATCGCGCCACTGCACTCCAGCCTGGGCAATAGTGAGATTTCATCTCAAAAAAAAAAAAAGAAAAGAAAAAGAAATATTTTTAAAATATGCAATGGTACATGAATGCAATTTTCCAGTTTCTTAGGAAACACCCTTTCTTTCATCCCTCCTAAGACACACCTCTCCATAATTCCACCTGAGCTCTATTTCCATTTCTTCCCTTTCCAGAGAGGAAAAGAACTTGTTATAGTTGAGGAAAAAGAAGAAAGGCTTAGTTCTTCCCTCTTTCATGCCAGAAACTTGATCAAAGGTGTCAGATCTACTTATTCAATGGCTTTCAGAGGAGACATGCAGGAGGCCCAATGCAAGAAGGAAGGACTAGGGCCACCTTTCTGAGGTTCAAGAGACCAGGAAGAGCTCAGTACACCAAATATCTTTAGAATTTAGGTAAGTAAAATATTACTCCATTTGGTGCAATTTAATTAACCTGCACCATATTATTATGATAATCTTGTATTACTTTTAATGGCAAAAATCGCAATTACTCTTGCACCAACCTAATAAATAGTGTGCATTGTCTTTCCCATAGATAACCACTGCTGCATGAGGGAAATCTGTGTGCAGGAAGGTATCAGTGGTTTGGTACCTCCCTGTCAGCAGGTTAAGAGCAAATATTGCAAGAGTACCCTGGGGCTGAAGAAATTGCAAGCATTGAACATTATATTTTTGCACATAAATGCTATATAAAAAAGGCATTGATCAATCCAGCGTACTCAACAGTGGTTTTTACCACAAATGCAGAAGTCTTTGTCTGGGACAATATTTTATCATGTTCATCGGTTTCCAAAAAATGACTTAATACTGGGGCATAATTCTGACTATTCCTCTGAGTGGAAGTGTGGATTGGGTCTGAAAATGTGTCATTAAATTAGGCTGCAAGACAAGTTATGCTAATAAAATAAAGAGCCCGGGTGAAGTGCCTTGTGTCTGTTAAAGAAAAAATCATGCTGAAGTTACAGAGAATTTTGTTTCGATTACAGAGATCATAACAGAGAATTTTCTTTAATGTTGACTTATACTTTATTCCTGCTTCATATAAAAGTCTTCTCTCAAAGGTCATAAATATCAAAGTAGATCATTTGTACTACTTCTGCAGGCAAATGAAGGTAGTTGGAAATGTATGCAGGAAATCTACACAAGGGACAATCAGAAAAATCTTATGAGCATGTTCTGAATGCAATTTTAATGGCTGGGAGTGGTGGCTCATACTTGTAATCCCATCACTTTGGAAGGCCGAGGTGGGCGCATTACCTGAGGTCAGGAGTTTGAGACCAGCCTGGCCAACATGGTGAAACCCCATCTCTACTACAAATACAAAAATTAGGCGGGCATTGTGTCGAATGCCTGTAATCCCAGTTACTCAGGAGGCTGAGGCAGGAGAATCACTTGAACTCGGGAGGCGGAGGCAGAGGTTGCAGTGAGATCACGCCACTGCAGTCCAGCCTGGGTGACAACAGCAAGACTCCATCTCAAAAAAAAAACAAAAAACTCCACAATTTTAAAGGATGAATATGGTTGCAAATTGGGCAGGTTATGGTCTGCTTAAGACACTTCAATAAGTCTGATACGTCATAAGCACAGATGTCTCCAGGAGCTAGGCAAGTGTCATCACTGAACAGATAGGATAAAAGTCAAGAGGGAGAGTGGAGTCAGAGAACAGCCCTGAGCTAGGGCCCCTTCCACAGACTCAACTGTTACTCAGCTCTAATTGATACAACACCAATGGTGCACCAACCACCATCATGTGATTTTTAAAGATAAGACAGTAATGAAAACTTTGAGTGAACTATTCCAATGTCAAACTTTATCTTCCAAACCAAACATTATGAATAGCACTGTGTATGCTGAAAAGAAGCACTGTTTAGCCAATTACATGCCCTGGGGCTGCAGTCTATGTCTTTTGCCTCATACTATAGACACTTGAGTGCAAGTCTTTCTACCCAGTGTGGCTGTCAGCATCACAGAGGGAATACTCTACGCATCATTCACCTTTACATTCTCATCACCTACAAAAATGATCTCCACACAATATACATGAAGAAATAAACTTGCCTCATGATAAAGCTGCTAATGAATGTTGGCCAGAACGGGACTTCAAGGCAGAGAGTACTATTAGCTGCGCATTGCGTCCTCACCAGGTCATCATTGTGTCCACATTTACCTAAGGACCTCAGTGATAAAATTATTGCATTTCTAAATGACAGGAAAATTGGACGGTAGTAAAAATTATGCAGATTAACTGTTGGGAGGTATATGATATCATTTAAGGGTCTACTTTCCATTTTTGACTCTTGAAGCTAGACCAGATTTAACATCTGTTAGTACCCAGGTCTTACCCCTGCAATTCACTTCTCACCTCTGTACAATTTCCGCACATCATCCCCTGTGCCCAGAATGCTCATCTCTTCCCTAAAGCCCCTGAAAACCCTCTGCTTATCCTTTAGGGCCCTGCTGAAATGAAACTTTTTTCTGAAGTCTTCCTTGTTTCTCAAGCCAAGTGATTTCCTTCACCATCAGTGTCCCTATGAAACCATGTTCACACAAGTGCTATTACCTCTATCACACTGTAATACAATTATATGTCTACAATTACTTTCCTGTGTTTCTCTGAGGACCAAAAATAAGTGTATGTTTTGTGTATCAAATTGTACACTTGACTTCTATACTTTCAGGAATACAGTGCTCTGTGTTTAATGTTCATTTTGTAAATACAGAAGCATTTTCTTGTTAATATCACAAAATGAAACCTACCAGGAAGATGAATGACAACCCCACAACACACTGTTTTGTAGAAAATACCATAGGCTGAAAAGATCACAGGAATACCGAGTGCTAGGTTGAAATCTTTCATGACACCAAATGTTCATTAATTCTATGCCGGATTTTACAACTTTCCTCAGTGTGTTTTTAGGTTGTATAACTTTACACAAAGTGGAAGCAATAATCAGGGCAAGACTTAAGAGAAAGTGGATCCAATGCAAGAGGAGTAAAGAAAAAAATCCCTCAAATATGTGGAGCAGATTGTTTTAATTATCTACAGAATCTTGTACCCCAAGAAATTAATAGCTCAAGTTTCCAGCAAAGAGTGGTGGATGAGAAGGAGAGCATTTGTGTGACAGAGAATCAAGGATATTACTAAAAATGAAAGGGAAGCTGGGTTTCTCCCGGGCAAACAGCCCTCTGTGGCTCTATTTGTTCTAACTACTATGCCTGCCTTCATGTCATTTAGTCATTTAGGGGCCTGCTAGAGGACAGTTATAAAATCTGTGGTCATTCTGCAGGCAGTGTGTAGTTTTCACCCAGAGTGCAGATCCCACCGGCAAAACTCTGTCTAACACAGGATGACTTGGGATTAGAGTCCTTATAGCAGAAAGATCAGCAGGGCTGTCCTTGGGTACCTGTTGCTCAACCAAGTCATCAAATAAAAAGGCTGATTGCACAAGTGGAGCATGTGTCAATCTGTGGGTTTCTGCATGGCCAAACCCACCAAGGGATGCTTTATTTAAACAGTTCCAAGTAGGGGAGACCAGCTGCCCCTGAACCCCAGAACAACCAGCTGGATCAGTTCTCACAGGAGTCACAGCTCAGAGACTGGGTAAGTCAACAATCCCCAGAGTTGGGACAGGAGGGGCAGTGACAGGGCAGCACTTGAGGGAGAGGTGAGCTGAAGTTAGTGCTTAGGAGATGTGGCACACTTTGGGGACAGGAAGAAAAGGAAATGGGACCCCAGCGTGGCAGCAGAGGGGCCTGTGGGTTTAGACACTACAGAGAGTGTCATAACTGAGACAGGATCAGGGAGTAGTTACTTCTTTTCTTTTCTTACAGGAAACATGGTTCCAAAACTGTTCACTTCCCAAATTTATCTGCTTCTTCTGTTGGGGCTTATTGGTGTGGGGGGCTCACTCCATGCCAAACCCCGACGGTTTACGAGGGCTCAGTGGTTTGCCATCCAGCACATCAGTCTGAACCCGCCTCAATGCACCACTGCAATGCAGGTAATTAACAATTATCAACGGCATTGCAAAAACCAAAATACTTTTCTTCGTACAACTTTTGCTAATGTAGTTAATGTTTGTGGTAACCCAAATATAACCTGTCCTCGTAACAGAACTCTCCACAATTGTCATCGGAGTAGATTCCAGGTGCCTTTACTCCACTGTAACCTCACAAATCCAGGTGCACAGAATATTTCAAACTGCAAGTATGCAGACAGAACAGAAAGGAGGTTCTATGTAGTTGCATGTGACAACAGAGATCCACGGGATTCTCCACAGTATCCTGTGGTTCCAGTTCACCTGGATACCATCATCTAAGCTCCTGTATCAGCACTACTCATCATCACTCATCTGCCAAGCTCCTCAATCATAGCCAAGATCCCATTCTTCCATGTACTTTGGGTATCAGCATCTGTCCTCATCAGTCTCCATACTCCTTCAGCTTTCCTGAGCTGAAGTCCCTTGTGAACCCTGCAATAAACTGCTTTGCAAATTCATCTGGAAGTGTCTGTGTGTCTTCGTCGGCTGCTCTGCTGTCATTTAGTGACAATCTGCTCTAGAGATTTGGGTTTATCATGAATCTCTCACCCTCAATATCTGACCAAATTCCTTAATTCCGCCATCATCCTTCATGTGATACCTGATTCCAGGCCTGCCTTAAAAAAAAATCCAATTGAGTCAACTTAGCATTGGTCTCCCTAGCCTTAATATCTCCTCTAAGCAATTTTCCATCCACTGATCCCTCCCCCAACACCAACCTATAACTTGTATATAGATCTCCACTTGTTTTAGTTGTATTCCAGAATTGAGCCCAATTTGATATTGAGGTCCCATTTGATGCTTTATGGTCCAACTATGGTTTTTATTGACATGATTTCTATCCCAAGAAAAAAAGAGCTGCAGTGAATAAGCTGAAAATGCACGGGTTTCATTATGATTTATGAATGATAAATTTTGATAGAATTGAACGTTATGATAGAAAATACAAAAGAAGAAAGTAGAAAAAGTCAAGAATGCTATAAATAAGGTGAAACCAAAATAAAAAAAGTTTAGCCTCAGAGATATTCCTTTTAAATGGGCACATCAAATCTCCAGCTATTAGCAATTGTACTAGAGGTGGAACCAGGGTTTAAGTCAAATGTGCAATAAGATAAATTGTTCAGACAGCAATATGGACAGATTGTAATGCTGTCTGGAGGAGAGGTGGACATCATTCCCAAAACTTCCATGTCCTGGAGATGGGGAGCTGCTGGTCACGTGGGAAGGGGAAGGGGGAGGAGGAGGATGAGGAAGTGGGAGCACTCATGAAGGTGAGTTGGCTCCTGCCCATTCTGCCCTCCATAGATGTTCCCAATGGTGAGTCAAATGTTCATTCAACACCTGTCAGGAAGGGCACAGCCTTGAGAATTAGGGAGTTTTAGACCCAGAGAAAGAAGAAATGGATATTAGAGCCGCTGCCCTGGACTCCAACACAGGGCTTCACTCAGGAATCCATGAGAAACAGGAAGGGGAATCCCCTTCTTGCAAGTCATGGACAGGTGCAGCATTCAAGTGATTGTTCCAGGGACAGAGTGGGTCTTTTTGAACGGCCCGACTCAGAATACAACAGAGATATGATGCCATCAGATCTGCACATTGGTCCTTCAGTCTGAGATTTCTGACTTCTATATTTCTCCTCCTCTTCCAGACCCTCAGAAATAGCAATTTCCATTCGTCGGATGACTCCATGTCAGTAATGGTGCTTTAATTGGCATCAGACAGCAGCTGTATTGAAGTCGGTCCTCTGGAGAAGCTATTGAGATCTTGCTTCTCCAAGGCGGGGCTGTGAACTTAAAAGTTTGCACAGAGACACTGAGTTTAGGAAATCTCAGTGCTTAACAGAATCCACTGACTCTAGGTAAAATAGGGCATGTCAGGAAGTGAGTGCAGTCTTCCCAATGCCTCAAAGTAGCAGAAGGAGAAGGTGAGACACTGAAAGCTGGAGCCACGTTTCCTGTGAAGAAAGATGGAGTGGACCTTCCTTGCTTCAGGTACCAGATCACACGTCTCTTCTCAGTCAGGGATGCCTCATCTCTAAAACCATAGGATAGAGGGATCAGTCCCCACCTGCCCCCACGCCCTCTCCACCTTGTGACTTCATCTCCTCTCTTGTCATTCATTCCTTCACTCATTCATTCATCCAACAGACATATACTGAGCAGATACCTTGCTCCAGGCACAGTTTGAGGGAGTGATGATGCAACACAAACCAAGACAGGTCACTGCTCTTTTGGGGCCACATTATACAAGGATAAAAACAAACATACAAAATTGTTCTAAGCATACAAAATTTTGCTAAGTGTCAGGAGGAAAAATACACAGCATAGTACACAGACAGTTACACAGAGCAGCACAATATAGAGGTTCTGTATGTGCCACAAAAGTGACAGGGCAGAGTGTCACCAGGAAAGACCTATCTCAGAGAATGAAATCTGAAAAGGAGGAAAAGCAGCCAGTCATGCAGACACCAGGTGGAGAATCATCCCAGCGAAGAGAAAGAGAGTTCAAAAGTCCTGACAAATACCAAGGCTGTAAGTAGATTTTCCGTTCTGTGTTTACGATAAGTTGATTAAAACATCTGAAAGAGAATGACTACCATTATTCGCATCTTTGTATGTATTTATTACTTAATGTAATAAAACATTTTCAGTTTTAAAAAATGGTCCTGAATGGATAGAGGTTTGGCGTGTTAGAAACACAAAAGTTGTTTGGTCAGGACAAGATCATCATAGCCATGAGTATTAATGATAGGAGTTAATGAGATTCAGACCCTTCACGCCTGTGAAGATGGAAGAATAAAGTAAGTTCCTCATGGGGCACAAATTGAGCATGTTACATGCAAGAATAACATTGCCTAAAGATCTGTCCAGCTGCTGTGCAGAACACAACTATTTAGGAGACAAGAGTGGAAGCAAGGCCCCAACGAAGGACCACAGGTTGAGGGAGAGGGAAACAAGAGTCTTCCAATCTCAGTGAATCTCACCATCATCCTCTCATGCTGCAGCCCCATGCTATTCCCCTCCCTGTTGCCATGGCCTCTCTCCAGCCCCTCCATGCCTTCCACATCATCTTCCTGCCATCCCCATGCTGATGACTGGGCTGAGGTCAGAGGCAGCTCCCGTCTCCCGGGGGTGAGACGGTTCAAACAAGACCAAGGAGGATTCTGTGCTTGACTATCAGGAAACACTGGCTGGACTCACTACTCCTTCTGCAGTAGACATCCAAGATTTTCTGATTGCCCTGGACCCAAGGCCGGCACCACAGAGACTACCATTAGAGAAGTTAAGTGGTCACATCAGCGTGTTCCAAAGACATGACCCTTAGAGTCCACTTCTCTTCCTTGAACCTCTCATGTCTGATTTTATAAAATTCTCTTAATATCAAATCTTCAGGAAGTCTTGCAGGAGTAAATGCAGTTAATTGTTCTATAAGCAGGCAGGGAGGGTCTCCAGGGATTATAAGAATTTAATCAACTTGAGCAATCAGCCTGTTATACAAGCTTGCTGGTGGAAACCAGCTCCTGGCATAACCCAGCAACTTACAGACAAACTGGCATGAACATTCCTCATTACCATGCTTAAGTCTCCACCCAAGGAGGAGCCTCATTACCATAACACGTGAACTATGTGCTCGCAGAATCACTCACTGTGTCTGGGCAACTGGGACTCCTCCTCTACAAGTGATGATACAACCTCTGCCCTCTCCATCACCACATAAAATGTTCTTGTCACTTTCCATCAGGAAGAGACACTGCTTTGGAGAATACTCCCAGTGGCCTTCTTACTTGAACCAAGTAACAAAACTTTTATTTATCAAAACGTACATTCTCATAGAGAGTCTTTTTACTCACCAGGGAAACAAGCCCTAGTTTTTTCAGCTATCAGCTCTAACACATTCTGTAAAGTCCAGCACAGAAGGAAGGTTAATTCACAATGCTATTGCTTTCACTTCTTAATAATTGGGTACATATCAGGGCAGACGTCTTTAGGTAGGGTTAAATAGAAGGTCAAGGAGGCAAATCATCAATCTTGGGGAGACACACTTGCAGAGATTATGACTACACTTGGGATTCAAGAATATGAGACCCCACCAGCAGAGTAGCCTGCAATGTTCAAGGATATCCAAGTAGATCAAGTATTTTAATGAAAAAACAACAGGCTTTGTCTTTCAAGATGTCCATGAATTGACTTTCCAGAAGAGAAGGAAGAAGACTCCATTGTCAGGGCAGAAGAGAGAAGAGGAGAGGGATCTAGGCTAAACATTGTAATCAATTTTGCCTGATACTGACTTTTTGTTTGTTTCTTAGTTCATTTTATTTTATTTTATTTTATTTTTTTGCCAAGGCTGGAGGGCAGTGGTGCAATTTTGGCTCACTGCAGCCTCCGCCTCCCAGGTTCAAGCGATTCTCCTGCCTCAAACTCCAGAGCTAATTTTTGTATTACTAGTAGAGAGAGGGTTTCGCCATGTTGGCCAGGCTGGTCTACAAACTCCTGACCTCAGGTGATCCACCCACCTCAGCCTCCCAAAGGGCTAGTATTATAGACATGAGCCATTGCGCCCAGCCTCTTAGTTCATTTTTAGAGATGAGGTCTCCCTATGTTGCTCAGGCTGGACTTGAAGTTCTAGACTAAAGCAATGCTCTCATCTTAGCCATCCCAGTTGTTGAGACTATAAATACACACCACTGAGCACAGCTGATACTCACATTTTATGAGCTGTTTCCACTCCAGTTACATAAGGGAGTGAGGCAATTAGGAAGGATAGGAGCATAGAAACTCTGTCTACATCTCTATTTCAAGTTACCTCTGAAAAACAGCATTGTTTTTAAACTAAAACTTGATTTTGGTTAATAAATGTTTGTCTTGGAGCCAAGATGGCCAAATAGGAACAGCTCCGGTCTACAGCTCCCAGAGTGAGTGATGCAGAAGACGGGTGATTTCTGCATTTCCATCTGAGGTACTGGGTTCATCTCACTAGAGAGTGCCAGACAGTGGGCGCTGGTCAGTGGGTGTGCGCACTGTGCGCGAGCCAAAGAAGGGTGAGGTATTGCCTCACTCGGGAAGTGCAAGGGGTCAGGGAGTTCCCTTTCCTAGTCCAAGAAAGGGGTGACAGACAGCACCTGGAAAATCGGGTCACTCCCACCCGAATACTGCGCTTTTCTGACAGGCTTAAAAAACGGCACACCAGGTGATTATATCCCGCACCTGGCTCAGAGGGTCCTATGCCCACGGAGTCTCGCTGATTGCTAGCACAGCGCTCTAAGATCAAACTGCAAGGCGGCAGTGAGGCTGGGGGAGGAGTGCCCACCATTGCCCAGGCTTGCTTAGGTAAATAAAGCAGCCAGGAAGCTCGAACTGGGTGGAGCCCACCAGAGCCCAAGGAAGCCTGCCTGCCTCTGTAGGCTCCATCTCTGGGGGCAGGGCACAGACAAACAAAAAGACAGCAGTAACCTCTGCAGACTTAAATGTCCCTGTCTGACAGCTTTGAAGAGAGCAGTGGTTCTCCCAGCACACAGTTGGAGATCTGAGAACAGGCAGACTGCCTCCTGAAGTGGGTCCCTGACCCCTGACCCCCGAGCAGCCTAACTGGGAGGCACCCCCCAGCAGGGGCAGACTGACACCTCACATGGCCGGGTACTCCAACAGACCTGCAGCTGAGGGTCCTGTCTGTTAGAAGGAAAACTAACAAACAGAAAGGACATCCATACCAAAAAACCATCTGTACATCACCATCATCAAAGACCAAAAGTAGATAAAACCACAAAGATGGGGAAAAAACAGACAGAAAAACTGGAAACTCTAAAAAGCAGAGCGCCTCTCCTCCTCCAAAGGAACGCAGTTCCTCACCAGCAACGGAACAAAGCTGAACGGAGAAAGACTTTGACGAGTTGAGAGAAGAAGGCTTCAGACGATCAAACTACTCCGAGCTACAGGAGGAAATTCAAACCAAAGGCAAAGAAGTTGAAAACTTTGAAAAACATTTAGATGAATGTGTAACTACAATAACCAATACAGAGAAGTGCTTAAAGGAGCTGGTGGAACTGAAAGCCAAGGCTCGAGAACTATGTGAAGAATGCAGAAGCCTCAGGAGCCGATGCGATCAACTGGAAGAAAGGGTATCAGTGATGGAAGAAGAAATGAAGCGAGAAGGGAAGTTTAGAGAAAAAAGAGTAAAAAGAAACGAGCAAAGCCTCCAAGAAATATGGGACTATGTGAAAAGACCAAATCTACGTCTGATTGGTGTACCTGAAAGTGATGGGGAGAGTGGAATCAAGTTGGAAAACACTCTGCAGGATATTATCCAGGAGAACTTCCCCAATCTAGCAAGGCAGGCCAACATTCAGATTCAGGAAATACAGAGAACACCACAAAGATACTCCTCGAGAAGAGCAACTCCAAGACACATAATTGTCAGATTCACCAAAGTGGAAATGAAGGAAAAAAGGTTAAGGGCAGCCAGAGAGAAAGGTCGGGTTACCCTCAAAGGGAAGCCCATCAGACTAACAGTGGATCTCTCGGCAGAAACTGCAAGCCAGAAGACAATGGGGGCCAATATTCAACATTCTTCAAGAAAAGAATTTTCAACCCAGAATTTCATATCCAGCCAAACTAAGCTTCATAAGTGAAGGAGAAATAAAATCCTTTACAGACAAGCAAATGCTGAGAGATTTTGTCACCACCAGGCCTGCCCTAAAAGAGCTCCTGAAGGAAGCGCTAAACATGGAAAGGCACAACTGGTACCAGCCACTGCAAAATCATGCCAAAATGTAAAGACCATAGAGACTAGGAAGAGACTGCATCAACTAATGAGCAAAATAACCAGCTAACATCATAATGACAGGATCAAATTCACACATAACAATATTAACTTTAAATGTAAATGGACTAAATGCTCCAATTAAAAGACACAGACTGGCAAATTGGATAAAGACTCAAGACTCATCAGTGTGCTGTATTCCGGAAACCCATCTCACGTGCAGAGACACACATAGGCTCAAAATAAAAGGATGGAGGAAGATCTACCAAGCAAATGGAAAACAAAAAAAGGCAAGGGTTGCAATCCTAGTCTCTGATAAAACAGACTTTAAACCAACAAAGATCAAAAGAGACAAAGAAGGCCATTACATAATGGTAAAGGGATCAATTCAACAAGAAGAGCTAACTATTCTAAATATATATGCACCCAATACAGGAGCACCCAGATTCATAAAGCAAGTCCTGAGTGACCTACAAAGAGACTTAGACTCCCACACATTAATAATGGGAGACTTTAACACCCCACTGTCAACATTAGACAGATCAACGAGACAGAAAGTCAACAAGGATACCCAGGAATTGAACTCAGCTCTGCACCAAGCAGACCTAATAGACATCTACAGAACTCTCCACCCCAAATCAACAGAATATACATTTTTTTTCAGCACCACACCACACCTATTCCAAAATTGACCACATAGTTGAAAGTAAAGCTCTCCTCAGCAAATGTAAAAGAACAGAAATTATAACAAACTATCTCTCAGATCACAGTGCAATCAAGCTAGAACTCAGGATTAAGAATCTCCCTCAAAACTGCTCAACTACATGGAAACTGAACAACCTGCTCCTGGGTACATAACGAAATGAAGGCAGAAATAAAGATGTTCTTTGAAACCAGCGAGAACCAAGACATAACATACCAGAATCTCTGGGATGCATTCAAAGCAGTGTGTAGAGGGAAATTTATAGCACTAAATGCCCACAAGAGAAAGCAGGAAAGATCCAAAATTGACACCCTAACATCACAATTAAAAGAACTAGAGAAGAAAGAGCAAACACATTCAAAAGCTAGCAGAAGGCAAGAAATAACTAAAATCAGAGCAGAACTGAAGGAAATAGAGACACAAAAAACCCTTCAAAAAATTATTGAATCCAGGAGCTGGTTTTTTGAAAGGATCAACAAAATTGATAGACTGCTAGCAAGATTAATCAAGAAAAAAAGAGAGAAGAATCAAATAGATGCAATAAAAAATGATAAAGGGGATATCACCACCAATGCCACAGAAATACAAACTACCATCAGAGAATATTACAAACACCTTTTTGCAAATAAACTAGAAAATCTAGAAGAAATGGATAAATTCCTCGACACATACACTCTCCCAAGACTAAACCAGGAAGAAGTTGAATCTCTGAATAGACCAATAACAGGAGCTGAAATTGTGGCAATAATCAATAGCTTGCCAACCAAAAAGAGTCCAGGACCAGATGGATTCACAGCCGAATTCTACCAGAGGTACAAGGAGGAACTGGTACCATTCCTTCTGAAACTATTCCAATCAACAGAAAAAGAGGGAATCCTCCCTCACTCATTTTATGAGGCCAACATCATCCTGATACCAAAGCTGGGCAGAGACACAACCAAAAAAGAGAATTTTAGACCAATATCCTTGATGAACACTGATGCAAAAATCCTCAGTAAAATACTGGCAAACCGAATCCAGCAGCACATCAAAAAGCTTATCCACCATGATCAAGTGGGCTTCATCCCTGGGATGCAAGACTGGTTCAATATACGCAAATCAATAAATGTAATCCAGCATATAAACAGAACCAAAGACAAAAACCACAAGATTATCTCCATAGATGCAGAAAAGGCCTTTGACAAAATTCAACAACCCTTCTTGCTAAAAACTCTCAATAAATTAGGTATTGATGGGACGTATCTCAAAATAATAAGAGCTATCTATGACAAACCCACAGCCAATATCATACTGAATGGGCAAAAACTGGAAGCATTCCCTTTGAAAACTGGCACAAGACAGGGATGCCCTCTCTCACCACTCCTATTCATCATAGTGTTGGAAGTTCTGGCCAGGGCAATTAGACAGGAGAAGGAAATACTGGGTATTCAATTAGGAAAAGAGGAAGTCAAATTGTCCCTGTTTGCAGACAACATGACGGTATATCTAGAAAACCCCATTGTCTCAGCCCAAAATTTCCTTAAGCTGATAAGCAACTTCAGCAAAGTCTCAGGATACAAAATCAATGTACAAAAATCGCAAGCATTCTTATACACCAACAACAGACACACAGAGAGCCAAATCATGAGTGAACTCCCATTCACAATTGCTTCAAAGAGAATAAAATACCTAGGAATCCAACTTACAAGGGACGTGAAGGACTTCTTCAAGGAGAGCTACAAACCACTGCTCAAGGAAATAAAAGAGGATACAAACAAATGGAAGAACATTCCATGCTCATGGGTAGGAAGAATCAATATTGTGAAAATGGCCATACTGCCCAAGGTAATTTACAGATTCAATGCCATCCCCATCAAGCTACCAACGACTTTCTTCACAGAATTGGAAAAAACTACTTTAAAGTTCATATGGAACCAAAAAAGAGCCCGCATCACCAAGTCAATCCTAAGCCAAAAGAACAAAGCTGGAGGCATCACACTACCTGACTTCAAACTATACTGCAAGGCTAGAGTAACCAAAACAGCATGGTACTGGTACCAAAACAGAGATATAGGTCAATGGAACAGAACAGAGCCCTCAGAAATAACGCCACATATCTACAACTATCTGATCTTTGACAAACCTGAGAAAAACAAGCAATGGGGAAAGGATTCCATATTTAATAAATGGTGCTGGGAAAACTGGCTAGCCATATGTAGAAAGCTGAAACTGGATCCCTTCCTTACACCTTATACAAAAATCAATTCAAGATGGATTAAAGACTTAAACGTTAGACCTAAAACCATAAAAACCCTAGAAGAAAACCTAGGCATTACCATTCAGGACATAGGCATGGGCAAGGACTTCATGTCTAAAACACCAAAAGCAATGGCCACAAAAGCCAAAATTGACAAATGGGATCTAATTAAACTAAAGAGCTTCTGCACAGCAAAAGAAACTGCCATCAGAGTTAACAGGCAACCTACAAAATGGGAGAAAATTTTCACAACCTACTTATCTGACAAAGGGCTAATATCCAGAATCTACAATTAACTCCAACAAATTTACAAGAAAAAAAACAAACAACCCCATCAAAAAGTGGGCAAAGGACATGAACAGACACTTCTCAAAAGAAGACATTTATGCAGCCAAAAAACACATGAAAAAATGCTCACCATCACTGGCCATCAGAGAAATGCAAATCAAAACCACAATGAGATACCATCTCACACCAGTTAGAATGGCAATCATTAAAAAGTCAGGAAACAACAGGTGCCGGAGAGGATGTGGAGAAATAGGAACACTTTCACACTGTTGGTGGGACTGTAAACTAGTTCAACCATTGTGGAAGTCAGTGTGGCGATTCCTCAGGGATCTAGAACTAGAAGTACCATTTGACCCAGCCATCCCATTACTGGGTATATACCCAAAGGACTGTAAATCATGCTGCTATAAAGACACATGCACATGTATGTTTATTGCAGCATTATTCACAATAGCAAAGACTTGGAACCAACCCAAATGTCCAACAATGATAGACTGGATTAAGAAAATGTGGCACATATACACCATGGAATACTATGCAGCCATAAAAAATGATGAGTTCATGTCCTTTGTAGGGACATGGATGAAATTGGAAATCATCATTCTCAGTAAACTATCACAAGAACAAAAAACCAAACACCGCATGTTCTCACTCATAGGAGGGAATTGAACAATGAGAACACATGGACACAGGAAGGGGAACATCACACTCTGGGGACTGTTGTGGGGTGGGGGAGGGAGGAGGGATAGCATTGAGAGATATACCTAATGCTAGATGACGAGTTAGTGGGTGCAGCGCACCAGCATGGCACATGTATACATATGTAACTAACCTGCACGTTGCACACATGTACCCTAAAACCTAAAGTATAATAATAATGATAAATAAATAAATAAATAAATAAATGTTTGTCTTAAAATGCACGTAGAATTATGACAGAGTTGTCACTTTTGTCTTAGTTCTGACCTATAGTGATTTCAAAAGAAGATCAGTTGACTACTTCAAAATTCTCACTATTTCAAAGCTATTTTGTATGTAAAATGGCTGATGTGAGATAATTTAGAATATAGGGCCAGCCAGGTTACCCAAATGAATATCTGGAAAACTGAGCACATTACATGCTTATCACAAATCCCCACTGAGTTGGAAAATATGACTGTATTAGTCAGGATCATCGAGAGAAACATAAAAGATTTAGGTAGACACAGATAGAAATATAGATACAGAAGGATTTATCATGAGAAATTGGCTCAGGCAATTATGGAGTCTGTGAAGTTCCACAATCTGCCCTCTGCAAGCTGGCAGACGCAGGAAAGCTGGTGGGATAATTCGGTTCGAGTCCCGATGCCCAGAAACCATGGAAGCTGATTATGTAAATGTCAACCCGACTACAGGAAGATGACACAAGGTGTCCTAGCTTAAGAAGTGAGGCAAGAAAAAGTGATGAATTCCGCCTTTCTCCACTTTTCAATCTATTCTGGCCCTCAATAGATTGGATGAGCCCCATCCACACTGGAAATGCAACCTACTTTACTTAATCAACCAATTCAACTGCTAGTCTTACAGAAATACCCTCACAGACACACCCAGAAATAATGTTAATCCGGGCACCCACAGGCCCAAGCAACTTGAAATACAAAATCCATCAGCATGATGACCTATGGTTTCCCAGGTGCACCAGGAGATGTTAACAAAATGGCACCATCAGCCAGAACCCACATACATTCACCGGGTCAGTGCACTTCTCAATTCACCAGAGATTCATTTTCTTTGTGACATCACGTTCACCTGGAGTGGAGCCAAGAATCAGGCCACAGCTAATAATGAGAAAGAAAGGATTCTTCATTTGCTTTTTTACAAATGACAGAAAAATTTGCCAAAACTTTTTGGTAATAAGTAGTTATGTCAAAGACAAAGAGACTCAAAATGAAAATGAAAAAAAGTCAGTTACCCTTCCCACTGCCCATGTTCTTCCTCCACATATAAAAATAGGTATTAAATTTACCCTTTCTGGTGTTAAAGATTTTAGTCTAACCCAATAACTGTGAATCTCAGTGCACAGATGTTACCAGATTTTTCATTACACAGAAAATGACAGAGACATTCTCCTACTACAGTTGCTATTTTGTGGTGACAACTTTACTTTCCGATGATTCTTTGGTTAAGTGACACACACGTGCAACTGGAAAGATTTACTGTTTTCACCAGCAGCTCCCACACTTCACAGCTATGCAGTAGCTTCAGTATAGCCGATCCTAGCACCCTGCATAGTACAAGCATGACTTGTTAACCACAATGCAATAGCAAATATATGGGGTTCAGTGTCAGTCTTTCATTCAGAATATACAGTTCAGAATTGTTTAAAATAGTAAATTTAGAAACAAATAATACATCCTGCAGAACTGGTTAAAATAGGATTGTATATCTTTACAATGGAATTTTCTGCAGTATTTTTTAATGCAAAAAACGTACAGTTAATCTCTTGCTACTGGCATGGAATATTACCAAAATATATTGTTAATGAGAAAGAAGAATGGTGTAGGCCACTGTAAGAATCTACCCAGGCTGCTATAACAAAATACCACAAATGAGTAGCTGAAAAAACAGAAATTTCTTTCTCCCAGTCGAGGAAACATCAGCTCTTCTCCTCCATACTCACACTCACACTTCTGGCCACCAAATACGGGAGGGTGCTTTCTTACAGCAACCGATTCCAGCTGTGTATCCTACAATTCAATTCGATTGTGACAAAAACTGGAGTGAATGCACACCCCACAGGTTAATGCTCAGTCCCACAAGACTGTCAGTCTCAAGTAGCAGATCATTATCTGTGCTTTTGACCAATGAACTATAGTTTGGAGGATCCCGTGACTTCCTCCTCAGTTTGATCATTTGCTAGAATGGCTCACAGAGCCCAGGGAAACCCTTTACTTAGGTTTACACATCTATCATAAAGGTATACTAAAGGTACAGACAGGGAGATAATGGGGCAAGGCTTGGAAGGGTCCTAAGTGCAGGATCTTCTGTCCCTGTGGAATTGGGGTGTGCCACCCTCCCAGCACAGGGATATGTTCTTGTGTACTGTATTCATTTGTTCTCACACTGCTACAAAGAACTACCTGAGGCTGGGTATGGTGGCTCATGCCTGTAATCCCAGCACTTCAGGAGACCAACATGGGCAGATCATAAGGTCAGGAGTTTCAGCCCAGCCTTGCGAACATGGTGAAACCCTGACTCTACTAAAAATACAAAATTAGATGGGTGTGGTGGCACAGGCCCGTAATCCCAGTTACTTGGGAGGCTGACGGAGAAGAATCACTTGAACCTGGGAGGCAGAGGTTGCAGTGAGCCAATAACACGCCATTTCTCTCCAGCCTGGGCAAAAAGAGTGAAACTCCATCTCAAAAAAAAAAAAAAGAAAGAAAGAAAGAAAGAAAAAACTACCTGAGACTGGATAATTTATGAAGAAAGAAGTTTAATTGACTCGCAGTTCTGCAGGCTGCACAGGAAGCGTGGCTGAGGGGATCTCAGGAAACTTATAATCATGGCAGAGGGTGAAGGGAAAGCAAGCATATCTTCACATAGCAGCAGGAGAGAGTGACGGGGGAAGTGCTATACACTTTTACACAACCGGATCTCATGAGAACTCACTCACTATCATGAGAACAGCAAGGGGGAAATCCGCCCCCATGACCCAATTACCTCCCACCAGGTCCCACCCCCAACATTAGTAATTACAATTTGACATGAGATTTGGGTGGGGACACAGAGCCAAACCATATCATTCACCAAATCCAGAAACTTACCAAAGTCTGTCTCTCTCCTCTTGGGGTTTATGGAGGTGTCACTACGTTGGCATGACTGATGAAATTATTGGCCACTGCTGAGCAACTCAACCTTCAATCCCCCTTCCAGGGGGTTAGCTAGGGTGGGAATGGATGTTCTAACCCTCTAATCACTTGCTCAGGTCTGCTAGCAACCAGCCCCCTCCTGAGGCTACACAGGTGCCATTCATCTCATTAATGTACTTCATTAGACACTTATTCAGAAATTTTAAGAGTTTTAGGGGCTCTAAGTCAGGAAACAGGCAGGAACATTAAATATATGCTATATATTTTTTTAGAGATGGGATTTCATTTGGTCACCCAGGCCGGAGTGCAGTGGTGCCATCATAGCTCACTGTAGCCCCCACCTCCTGGGTTCAAGCCATCCTTCTGCCTCAGTCTTCCAAGTAGCTGGAAATATAGGCTGCAGCCACCATGCCCAGCAATTGCATTTCTCATTATAAATCACAATATCACAATCACAGCTCTGGACACTGGGAAGTTCAAGATGAAGGTTCTGGCAGGTTCAGTTTGCAGTGAGGTCTCCTTTCCTGGCTTGCTGACAGTTGTTCCCCTACCACTATGTCCTCACGTAGGCGAGGAAGGAGTAAGCTCTCTGGTGTGTCTCTTGTTTTTTTGTTTGTTTGTTTTTGTTTTTTGTTTTGTTTTGTAGAGACGGGATCTTGCTATATTGCTGTATTAGGCTGTTCTTTCACTGCTATGAAAAAATTCCTGAGACTGGGTAATTTATAAAGAAAAGAAGTTTAATTGGCTCATGGTTCTGTATGATGCACAGGAAGTATAGCCCTGGAATCAGCTTCTAGGAAGGCCTCAGGAAGCTTATAATCGTGGCAGAAGATGAAGCGGGAACAGGCACTTCACATGGGGAAAGCAAGAGCAAGAGAGAGAGTTGGAAGTCGTAGGGGGAAGTGTCACAACTTTTAAATGACCAGTCTCAGAAAAACTCACTCATTATCTCCAAGACAGCACCAAGGATTTGGTGCTAAACCATTCATGAGACGTTTGCCCCTGTATTAGTTCTTTCTCACACTGCTACCAAGAAACACCTGAAACTGGGTAATTTATAAAGAAAAGAGGTTAAGTTAGCTCTCAGTTCTGCAGAATTTACAGAAAGCAGAAAGCATAGCAGTTTCTGCTTCTGGGGAGGCCTCAGGAAGCTTCCAATCATGGTGGAAGGCACAGGGGGAACAGGGGTCTGACATGGCAGGAGCAGGGGCAAGAGAGGAAGCGAGGATGTACCACAATTTGAACAACCAGATCTCACGAGAACTCACTCACTATCAGGAGAACAGCACCAAGGGAATGGCGCTGATTCATGAGAAATCCAGCCCCATGATCCACTCACTTCCCACCAAGCCTGCCTCCAACACTGGGGATTATATTCCAATATCACATATGGATGGGGCAAATATCCAAACTGTCTCAGTTGCCCACAATGATCTTGAACTCCTGGCCTCAAGTGATCTTCCTGCCTCAGGTGACCAAAGTGCTGGGATAACAAGCGAGAGTCACCAACCCAGCTGGTGGTGTCTCTTTTTATAAGGATACTAGTCCTCTTGAATCAAGGCTCCACTCTTATGATGTCATTTAACGTTAAGTTTATCCTTATAGGCCCTCCCTCCAAATACAGTGACACTGGGGGTTAGGACTTCAATATATGAATTTTTAAGGAACATAATTCAGTCCACAGCAAACACTATTATTTTAGTGTTTAAGTAGAGCGTATTACTGAGGGAGGAAAAAGAGGAATTATACGCAGAAATCTATACAAATGAGGAAAAGCGAGTATGCTTATATGTACTACTGCATATATGCTTAGATTCAGTATATATATTATAGAAAGGGTACTAAAAAACTGAATAATTATTCTTCCTGGAATACAAACCTATCCTCAATAAACAAAGGTAAATGAAGACATCCTTTTCACTAGATACCCTTTTTTAATGATTGAATTTATATTTTCACCATATGAATGTATATGCATTCTACATATGCATATGCACTTATGTGCATATATCTATATTTGTAGAGATGCGTATATTTGTTAACCACAGACTCCCTACTACTACAACATTCAAACAAAGGAGAAGTAATCAAGTAAAACTAAAAGACCCATAATAAGGCAGCACTGGATGACCTGGAAGGCTGAGGGTCGGTGAGCCCAACACCCATCACCCCACAGCTGGGAATCAGAGAGTGATGGAGATATCCCTCACTCCATCTCCTGCTCTCTTTCTTCTCCAGTCCAGCCACCTGGTCACAGAGTGAGGCTCTAAACTGGCCCTTATTACACATGTCTGTCCCTCCCCTTCTCACCTTGGAGGAAGAGTGTGACTATCCCAAGTCAGCACGTAGAGTGAGACAGAGCGTGAGACCTGTTAGCTGTGGTACTGTAAGAACTTTGTGCTTTGAAAGCCAATCTGCTTTGTGATATTGAAATCCTCTGAGTTCATTACCTCATTATTACAGGAAAGGTTTGTGAAAGATCCAGGTCATGTCACTACAGGACAAAAGCTCTGGATGTTCAGCCACAATCAAAGCTCTTGAGATCCAGCAATTTCCTTGAACAATTTTTCTACCACACACACTTCTCAAAATATAGTGCATTCCCATATTTAGGATTGTGGTAGAGGGCCATTACATGATCTTGACTGTATCAATAAAAGTCTCAGGGCAAAACTCTGGGGGATTCACTGCAGATGGCCTACCAGTTGGATGTGGAATCTGAGCAAATTATCGTAACATTCTGCTACCCATCACCAAAAATGGGCTTCGAAAAAATGGCTATCTCAGACACTTTGCAATCTATGAGTCTGCAATGAGGAATGAATGTGTGTGTGTGTGTGTGTGTTTTAAAGAGGCATATATGTGGTTTACTTGGTTTATGTATATGAGTTACTTGATTGCTTATATGGGAATATTCTGAATACTTGATTAATTGAATAAATGAAATATAATTACATCATGTACAAAACTTTACATAGTTTCCTTGCTTGATCATTATTCCTGTAAGACTCCACAGTAATATCTAATTGTATTTTTAGTGAGGAAGCTATTTTGGCCTGACCTTCAAAACTGTCTTTGCATTTGGTAGGACAAAAGACTGGCAAAAAAAAGCCTGAGGGGTTATTTTAAGTATTCTTAGGATTTAGTGTTCCTCAGACTGAGTTAACTGACTTGTGAAAAAACTAAAGGGACAGGATACTCAGTAAATATGAATGTAACAGTTCACTCCTCAGTATTTCTGGAACAGGAAGGAGTTTTCCTCATGCCCCCAACTGCCTCTAGCCAAATAGAAAAGCAAGAGGACAAAATTCTTTAAATCTTAAAAGGAAGCTATGGGTAAGCAGTGACATATACAGACTAGCACATAGGTCATCAAATTTGTCTCCCTGGGATATTTATAATCAATCCCTAATGACTAATATCTAATCTTCTATAATAATAAACTATATAATCAAATATTATACACAAATTCATTCATAGTGTTTTCTGCCAGCATGTAAGTGCCACACCTAAAGAACTTCAAACATTAAGTATTTTCCATTTGGATCACCTGGGGGAAGATTTGCACTACGGATTAGTGGGCTCCATTCCGCATATACTCACACAGAATGTCTGCACATGGAGCTCAGGATTCTGCATTTTCAATCATATCCTCAAGTAGTTCTCCAACAACCTGTCTCCAGCCCAACTTTGAGATCCATTTGTTACCAAACTCTGACTTCAGAAGCTTTCATGTACATCGGAAGTAATCTCGGTGTGGGAAAATTCCAAAGCACAGGAGGCAGTGATACTATTTGCATTATTCCTGAGATGATTCCAGCTACATACACCTATTATCCAGCATTTATGTCTTGATATGAGGCTTGCATTCAGTTGACCCTATTGATATCCAAGTGTACACAACTGACCTGTCAGGCTATAGCAACACTCTTCACTTAAATGTAGGGAGAATTTGTACAGGGCTTAGCTGAAGCTCATCATGGGGTATGAAGTGACTCAGTCTCATTGCTATAACCCTGGGGTTTAGAAGTCACTGAGTAAATGCTTAAAAAACTCTTTTGGGTTAATACATGAGAATATATTTAGCTCCTCAGATAGCCAAAGAATCAAGGGGAAGGGGTCAAGCAAGATGGCCAAATAGAAGTGTCCATTGATTGCACCCCCACACATACCAGCAGAAACACCAAATTTAACAACTACCTACACACAAAAAAGCACCTACATAGGAAACAAATATCAAGTCAACTATCACAGTACCTGATTTTAACTTCGTATCACTGAAACAAGCACTGAAGAGGTTAGGAAAGACAATTTTGAATCACTAAGGCCACCACTCCCCCATCTCCCTTAGCTGCCACATGGAGCTGAGACAGAATCTGAGAGCATGGGGGAGGGAGAGTGCAGCAACTGTGGAAATCTCCATTGAACTCAGTGCTGCCCTGTCACAGCCTACCCACAGAAGGAGCATTTAGACCACTTTAGCCGAAAGGGAATCGTCTATCCCAGCAGTCAGAACCTGAGTTTGGGAAAGCCTTGCTCAATAGGCTAAAGTGCTCTGGGGTCCTAAATACATTTGAAATTCAATCTAGGCCACAAGAACTACAACTGGAAGGCAAGTCCCAGTGATGTGCTGGGCTCAGAGCCAGTGGACCTGGACACCACTAGTGTGACACCTGTCAGGGCAGCCAAGGGAGTGCTTGCACAATGACTCCCCCAACCCCAGGCAGCACAGCTCACAGCAGTGAAAGTGACTCCTTCCTTCTGCTTGAGGAGAGGAGAGGAAAGAGTAACTAGGACATTGTCTTACATCATAAACATCAGCTCAGCCACAGTAGGATAGGGCACCAGTCAGAATCATGAAGCTGCCATTCCAGGCACTCGCTCCTGAAGGACATTTCTAGATACACCCTACATCAGAAGAAAACCCACTGCCTAGAAGGAAAGGACCTAGTCCTGCCAGGATTCATCACCTGCTGACTGAAGAACCCTCAGGCCCTAAATAACCAGCAGCAATACCCAGCAGTACACTCCATGGGCCTTGGGTGAGACTCTGAGATATGCCGGCTTCAGGTGAGACCCACCATACTCACAGCTGTGGCAGTCATGAAGGGACAATTCTTCTGCTGGAGAAAAGCAGAGGGAAAAGTAAAGGGGACTCTGTCTTGCAGCTTAGATAGCAGCTCAGCTACAGCAGGGTAGAGCACCAAGCCAGGTCTTGGATCCCCAATTCCAGATCTTGGCTCTTGGCTGGCATTTCTGGACCTGCCCTGGGTCAGAGAGGAATCCACTGTCCTGCAGCGTGAGTCCCAGGCCAGGCAGCATTCACCACAAGCTGACTGAAGAGCTCTGGGGCCTTAAGCGAACATTGGCGGGTAGCCTGGCAGGATTCCCCTTGAGCCTGTGTTGGATGTAGCACTGGGGAGAGGCTCCTCTGCCCGTGGAAAGGTGAAGGAAGACTGGAAGGACTCCATCTCATGGCTTGAGTGCAAGCTCAGCCACAGTAAAACAGAACACCATGTAAACTTCCCAGGTTGTTTACTTCGGTCCGTGGCTCTCAGACAGAACCTCTGGACATGCCTGGGCCTAGAGGAACTCATCACCCTGAAGGGAAGGACACAGCCTGGCTGGTATTGCCACCTGCTCTAGGGCCTTGTAGAGCTTTAGGGCCTGAGGCCCTTACTTCCAAGAAAGGAATAAACTTTTTTCTAGTGCAGCTAAACTGTAAAGCTCATAATACAAGTAAGTCTTCTGTGCATATTCACTTCCTTTCCTTCTTACCCAAGGTGCTGCAGTGTGAATCTGAAGGTGGCAGGTTCAACACTAAAGTGACGGAGTGCATGAAAGTTATGGTAGACTCAGAAATCTGTTCTTCAACAGTTAGACTGTATTTATGCTGGCTGGATTTTCTGTTTATTCACCTATTATCCTCTATCGCTGTCAGCAACCAAGAAACTCGCAGCCCATCTCACGCTGTCTTAAAGGGAACCAAGGACGTTTTGGACTCTTGGCCTGCAGGAAGCACGCGGCGCGGCGCCCCCTGCCGGCCAATACGACTGCCACGGGAACTGGAAGACCACTGAGGCTCTGGGCGGGGCGGAGTTGCCCATTCTCCTCCCACTTCTCCAGCAGAGGCTTCTTCTGGTGACACCCCGGGAGCCACAGCGATTTGTTTCCCTAAAGGAAGCGGTTTCCAACCTGGGTATCGTCCCTAATACCCTCCGAAGGAGCCCATTGAGGAGAAAGGAACAGAAAGTCCGGCAGAATGTAGAAGGACCCTATGATCCAGGACACGTACGGCCAGCCATCAGGAGGTTTTATGAGAGCAGCTGGTGGGAAGATCAGCCAGACGAGAAGGGGATTGTCTAGCAGCTTGGTTGGAACAAGCCTTTTCCAGAGAATTATTTCCGTAATTCAAGCTCCCTCCCAACCCTCCACTGCCACCTTATCCTCCACCAAAAGCCCTGACACTGTGGCAGGGATAGGGGACGTGGGGTTGGTGGGGAACAGGCTCTAAGAAAGACGCGGAAGCCTATACGTGTCTGAGAACAATGAGGGGTCCACGTGCAAGAGAAGAAGCATTTACAAAGAAGACATTGACAGTGCTGCAAAGATTTGAAGGCATAGGGTGCAAGTCATTCAGGTGCCGGTGTCAGGAGGAACCTAGCCATCCAGGTGAACAGGTGCCCCCTTCTTGCAGCCCACTCGCATGGGCCTGTTGGACTCCTTCTTATTTTTGGTAGTGGCAGTGAAGAGGTCAGGTCCCTGTGCTGGCAAAGCAGTCAGTGACGTTGACATCATGAGTACTGTTGTGGCAGCTGCACATGGAGGGGCTGTTGGTACAGGGCAGTGGTGGAGTTCTGCAGAAATCTGCTATGGTGGTCAGATTCTATGAATGAATGTGTGGATCTGCTTGCATTTACCCCTATAGATCAGCCAACGGCGCCTCATCATCACATCACAGTATCGGTGGTGTCCTCTAGGGACCCAAGACCTGGGGTTGTCTATATGTCGTGTCGAGAAGGGCAGGGCTGGAGTCAAGACAGTTAGGTCCAAAAGCAGGAAAAGGAGGAGGGTCCACATCAGATTCATGTTTCCTGTGAAAGCATTTCAAAGAAGAGCAGAGTCAAAAGAACAAGCCACGATCCTTTGTCCTGTTCCTAAGAAGTCTTGGCCCAACACTTAATGTTCGCAGTTCTCCCCTCCTGCCTTTTCTACACTTATTCTTCGTGTACTCATGGCAACAAGTGTTCTCACATCCTTCTTCCACCTCCTTGTCAATAATAGAGATGGCTACCGCCCTCTCAACCCTTCATGGGATTGTCCTATGTACAAGGTTATTTCCAAACCCCAAAGTGATTCTTGCTCCTTACCTAAGCAGACCAGTTAAACTAAAAACTTTCATCTCGAGGTGTTTGCATCTATCAGTCCATCTGATGCTCACCCATAGCCTTAAGATGAGGCAGGTATCATTGCCAACCCCTTTTTAGAGTGACTTAACTCAGAAGGGAATTGACAGATCCATATGACCTGCATCTTAGAAAATATTTTCACTCCCTTAAATACAAATGTCTGTTTAAACGTTGTTTTTAAAAATGTGAGCATTTCAATTCTAAGGGAGTAGAGTTTGTGTTTCCCCGACATATGTCTCTGTCTCAAAATAAAGATTCCCAACTCTTCCATGTATAGAGCCCATCTTCCAGAAATGTTCTAATTCTTGGTGATCAGGGATTCTGGGTGACTGGGTGTGAGCTTTCTGTCTCTAGGTCTAATATGTGACTCTTTTTTTAAATACCTGGGAGTTCCAGGAAAGGGTTTTCTGCAGACCAGATGACATCCACAGAGATGGATATTTTCCTCTCAGAGGTGGATACTCCTAGTAGAAATGGAATCCCCGTTGCCTCTCTCCTTCCTCTAATCTTGTAGAAATTTCATTGTGGATATTTTCTTCCCAGAGGTTAGGGTGCAGGCCATATGGAAAACCCTTAGGCCTGTCAATGATCTTAAACAGATTACCAGGTAATACTAATTGTATTCTTACTATTGCACACCTAAAATGTTCACCAGCATCACACAGAGTGCCTATGACATCACTGCAAATATGCAGAAACTTGGAGCTCGGTGTCTATCATAAGCTTTCTATTGGAGCTTGGCAAATCACCTTATCCTTCTACTCCTCATCTCTAAAGTGAAGATTATAGACAAAAGATCTCTTTCAGCTCTGACATTCTGTATTTTTGTATACATTACTGTGTGTTTGGGTTCACGTGTGATTTTGTATATATGCATATTGGCTTATACATGTTCAGGTTAGGAGAAATACTTAGTCTGCAAATTGAGTTTCCATTTCAGAATTGTTAATTTAATTAAGTGTAGTTTTTCTTTAAAGCAGTTGTTAGCAAGGTCAAAAAAATTGAATCACTATTATGTAAAGATCACAGCATAATCTGTTTTTGTCTCCACCATTAAAGTTATACGGGTTTTTTGGTGTTTGTTTGTTTGTTTTTGAGACCGAGTCTGGCTCTGTCACTCAGGCTGAAATCCAGTGGCGCAATCTTGACTCACTGGAAACTCCGCCTCCCAGGTTCAAGCAGTTCTCTGCCTCAGTCTCCTGAGTAGCTGGGATTACAGGCATGGGCCACCATGCCCAGCTAATTTTTGTATTTTTAGTAGAGAAGGGGTTTCACCATCTTTCCCAGGCTGGTCTTGAACTCCTGACCTCATGATCCACCAGCCTCGGCCTCCCAAAGTGCCAGGATTACAGGCATGAGCCACCATGCCCGGCCATATTCATTTATTTATATTTATTTTTATGTATTTATTTATTTTGAGATGGACTTTCACTCTTGTTGCCCAGGCTAGAGTGCAATAATGCTATCTCAGCTCACCACCACCTCCGCCTCCCAGATTCAAGCGATTCTCCTGCTGCACCCTCCCAAATAGCTGGGATTACAGGCATGTGCCACCACGCCCAGCTAATTTTGTACTTTTAGTAGAGACAGGGTTTGTCCATATTGTTCAGGCTGGTCTCGAACTCCTGACCTCAGGTGATCCGTCCGCCTCAGCCTCCCAAAGTGCTGGGATTACAGGCGTGAGCCACTGAGCCCAGCTGAAATTATATATGTTTTTATTGAAGGAGAAGCTACTTGGAACTCCAGTCTGTATTTCAGTAAGGCAAGGGAAGAAATTAGTACGTACATTTTTCAGAACTCCAAAATCAGCTAAATTTAGGGACCTGCTAATGAGGGTGATAGGAGGAGTTGCATATACAGTCTATCAACAAGGTGTGATGTAGTAGATTTCATAATTTTTTTGTCTTAATAGGTCTCCTGAGCAGATAGGCCTCAAAAACCTTTTATATAATTAAGCAAAACTGACTAATCCATGGCAAGAAGCTGAGTTGAGATCTAATACCTAGATTTTAACATCCTTGACTTCTATCTGATTTGTAATTGACCAAGCTGCCAAGAAAAGAGAAATGAACTCCTTTTTTTTTCTTTTGAGATGGAGTCTTGCTCTGTTGCCCAGGCTGGAGTGCAGTGGCGCGATCTTGGCTCACTGCAACCTCCGCCTCTTGGGTTCAAGCAATTCTCCTGCTTCAGCCTCCCAAGTAGCTGGGATTACAGGAACTCCCCACCATGCCTGGCTAATTTTTGTATTTTTAGTAGAGACAGGGTTACACTATGTTGGCCAGGATGGTCTCGATCTCTTGACCTTGTGATCTGCCCACCTCAGCCTCTCAAAGTGCTGGGATTACAGGCATGATACACTGCACCCAGCCAGAAATGAACTCTTTTTGAACTTCATGCTCAGTTATTCTTGTTTAATTCACACAACAATTCTGACAGGTATTTATTGTTATGACCACTTCTATGGATTTCATAATTTCTTATGTTTATAGCCTCACGTAACAGGCCATTATGTTTATAATATCCAATCTGCTGGTGATGTGGTTTGGATCTGTGTCCCCACAAAATCTCATGTCAAATTATGGTCCCCAGTGTAGGAGGTGGTACCTGGTGGGATATGATTGGATCATGGGGGTGGATTTCTCATGAATGGTTTAGCACCATCCTCTTAGTGCTGTTCTTGTGATAGTGAGTTAGTTATGAGATTTGATTGTTCAAAAGTGTGCAGCACCTCCTCCCTGTCTCTCTTGCTTCTGCTCCCACCACGTGAGACACCTCGCTCCCCCTTTGCCTTCCACTGTGATTGGAAGTTTCCTGAGGCCTCACTAGAAGCAGAAACCACTATGCTTCCTGTACAGCCTGCAGAACAGTGAGCCAATTAAACCTCTTTTCTTTATAAATTACCCAGTCTCAGATATTTCTTAATAGCAATGCAAGAATGGACTAATATAGCTTTTATGCTCTGTTTGTCTGAGTACTATGAAAAAAGTCTTATTACTCATAAGTAGTAGAGCTGTGATGTAAAACAATGTCCTGTATCTTAACTTTTTGAAGAGAATATGTGGCAGACAGCAGGATAAGGCAAGATTCAGAAATTTATTCTGCAAAAAAAAATGTGTCCTTATTCTGAAGAGACAGATGCCTTCATAGTGTGAGAGACTAACCTAGTCCTCCAAAGATAACCAAGAAGAAAAAAACCACACTACCTAAAGTAATAAGTAGTTGTGATTAGTGGCAGTTATGGAAGAATGTATAGCTTAGCCAACAAATATTTACCACATGAGGAGATTTAGTTTAAGGCAAATACGTTTGCTTAACTGACAACGTATTCTAATAAATTGAACACAGTAGGATGTTTTACGGAAATATGAAAACTTGCCACGAAAGCAGAAATGAGACTATATAGAGCAGTTTCACAAGATTTGCCCAACACTATCTGGAGGAGACAGACCTTGTATCTGACAGCCTTTAGCTTTCTGGTCATTGTGGCATGGGCTAGTTCATAAAGCTTTTCCGGGGCATTGATGAAACATCCCTCAAGACCACTTGCTTCTCTTTACTCTGATTAAATAATCTTCATACAGCATTTTGATAACTGGTGTATCCTCACCAGTACTACTGTGTATTACTAGCACAGAAGACAAAATATCATTGAAATAGAGAGTCTTCAGAAGTAAACTATGAACAATGGCGATTTACTAAATCTCATAATGCTGGCGTTTCTAACTGGTGAGGAAATAATGAATTGTTCAATCAATAGCACTTAGACTATTGGTGATCCATTCAAAAAAATAAGACTATATCCCTCTCTGATAACATAGAGTTTTTTTTGTTTCATTTTGTTTTGGTTTTTTTTTCTTTTTTGAGACCGATTCTCACTCTGTTGCCTAGGCTGGAGTGCGGTGGCTTGATCTTGGCTCATTGTAACCTCTGCCTGCCAGGTTCAAGAGATTCTCATGCCTCAGCCTTCCGAGTAGCTGAGACTACAGGCATGAGCCACCACAACTGGCTAATTTGCATTTTTGGTAAGGATACGTTTTCACCATGTTTGTCAGGCTGGTCTCAAACTCCTGACCTCAGGTGATCCACCCCCCTCGGTCTACCAAAGTGCTGGGATTTACAGGCATGAGCCACTGTGCCTGGCCATCATAGAGTTTTAAAATTGGAAAAGAGGAAACAAAACTGTCACTATTTACAGATATAATAGTATACATTGAAAAATCTGAAAACAATGTGTTGGGACTCAGAAACAATGCCTCAAATTATGGTGCTTTGGAACAAGGGGCACTCTGGGCTTTTTCTGTTGCTTGTTTTTAAATTTTTAAAAAATATTTGTGTGGGTACAAAGTTGGTGTATATATTTATGGAGAACATGAGCTATTTTGATACAGGCATCCAGGGCCTAATCACATCAGGGTAAATGGGGTATCCATCCCCTCAAGTATTTATCCTTTATGTTACAAAGAAGCCAATTGTACTCTTTTAGTTATTTTAAAATGTACAATAAAATTATAATTGATGATAGTCACCCTATATTTGTGCTATCGAATACTAGATCTTATTCATTCTTTTTTTTTTATTTTTATTTTTATTTTTTTTTTTTTTGAGACAGAGTCTTCCTCTGTCACCCAGGCTGGAGTGTAGTGCCGTGATCACAGCTAACTGCAACCTCTGCCTCCTGAGTTCAAGTGATTCTCCTGCCTCAGTCTCTCAAGTAGCTGGGATTACAGGCATGCACCACCATGCCCAGCTAATTTTTGTATTTTTAGTAGGAACGGTGTTTAGCCATGTTGGCCAGGCTGGTCTCCAACACCTGACCTCAGGTGATCTGCACCCCTCAACCTCCCAAAGTGCTGGGATTACAGGTGTGAGCCACCACGCCCGGCCTAATCATTCTGGTTTTTTTACCCATTAACCATTCACTTCCCTCTCACCCTCCAATGCTAAGGTCTTTGAACTAAAGAAAATGAAAGGGTGTTAGAATCAGCCTCAGAACCACGGACTTTCTTAACGTCTCCTGTTTTGCCCCCAAGTGCAGGATGAAACTCTTCCTCTCTGAAGTTACCTTATCCGAAGCTCCTCCAGAAAGAACCCAGTGGTCTTTGGTCACCTCCCTGAGACTTTCTTAACCAGGGAGGATTAAACTCACAGCAGAAAGTAAGACTGAGGGATGTCACCACACCTAGGCAGACTTTGTCAGAAGCTGTTGTCTATTCTTTGTCATACTCCAAAGAGTTTACAAAGAGTATAATTTACAAACTATGGTAGGTTCTTTAGGCCCATTCAACTCTCCTAAAAATAATTTCCTACTCCTCAAAATTGCCTACATTCCCCCATCTCTCTCTCTCCTGTGAAGAAGGGTATATAGATTCTGAACCTCGCTGGGTTACTGGGTAGTCACTCTCTCATCGTTCCCCCATGAATACAATAAACTTTCGTTTTTCTCCAGTGAATCTACAGTCGGTTAATTTCAGCAAACTCAAACCTTAAAGGAAAAGGGAAATTCCCCTTTGCCCCTAACATGCAAATTAATTATTTAGATTAATAATTGCTAGATATAAAATTGGCATATGGTTTATTTATTTTTATATTTCAGCACAAGGGAGGGAAAAATGACTTCCTTCTACCCTTTTAGGTTTTTTGTGGCTGGGCTACAAGTTAAATTACATAAGACGGATTAACACCAGAAAAACTGTATTTAATTATGTGTGTATACATAGGAGTCCCACAAAAATATAAGACTCAAATAAAGGCCAGATGAATAAAGCTTATATAGCATCTTAAGCTACAGAAAGAAACAGAAGCTTGGGGCTTCTGGAGGGTGGTGGTGCAAGTTATGGGAGCATGAGAGGAGGAAACACATAGTAAATACATGGTAAATAAAGGTTGCCTTGTTATGCAGATAAGAGTCTCTCAGGGGATAAAAATTGCCTTGGAGCAGCTCTCTTCCTGATCAAAACACCTTTACCAATGAAAATTTCTTTTATAGATCTGAATTTCTTTTACAAAAGGGCAGCTTTTCAGAGCTAACCCCTGTGCGGGCAGTTTTTCTAAATAAATAGTTAATAATCAATATGCTAGAGAGGAATATTTTGGAGTGATGTGTTCTGAGCCCTAACCCCAGCAACAGGCAGAAACTGAAATGTTAAAATGATACAATTTGCAATACTATTAAAAATATTAAGTTCATAAGGAGAAAAAATGGGAAAAGATAAAGAACTTTACGGACAAAATACAAAACTTTATTGTGAGACATTAAGGTAAATAGAAAGGTATAGCATGTTTATAGATTGTAAGACTCATTAATTTAGATATATCAATTTTTCTGCAAATTGACCTATAGATTTGTAATTGCCTGATGAGTTCTTCCTGCCTGCTGCACAGACAGAATCAGTTCACTGAGACCACGGAGACAGAGTTTTTACTCAAATCACTCTCCCAGCAGTCTTGGAGGCTAGCGGTTTTTTGGTTTTTTTCTTTTTTGGGTTTTTTTTTGATAGAAAGTCTCACTCTCTCACCAGGCTGGAGTGTAGTGTCATGATCTCGGCTCCCTGCAACCTCCCCCTCCCGAGTTCAAGTGATTCCCCTGCCTCAGCCTCCCAAGTAGCTGGGACTACAGGCACGTACCAACACGCCTGGCTATTTTTAGGTATTTTAGTAAGACAGGGTTTCATCATGTTGGCCAGGCTGATCTAAAACTCCTGACCTTGTGATCCACCCGCCTCGGCCTCCCACAGTGCTAGAATTATAGGTATGAGCCACCACGCCCAGCCAGGAAGTTAGGGTTTTTCAAGGATAGTTTGGTGAGCAGGTGGCTAGAGAATGGGTGCTGCTGACTGGCTGGGGATGAATTCAGAGGGGTGTGAAAAACAATCCTCATAGGCTGAGTCTGCATCTGGGTGGAACCACAGGACTGGTTGAGTTATGAGTCCTGGTTCCATAGGTTGCCAGAATGCAAAAATCTGAAAAAGCATCTCAAAAGACCAACCTTAGTTTCCACAGTAGTGATGTGATCAGCAGGAGCAACTGGAGAAGTGACAAATCTTGTGACCTCTGGCCACGTGACCCTTGAGCAGAAAGGGATTATAGAAAATACATTTCATCAGAATTCAGGCACCTCTCATAATCCTAACCTTGCAGACTTTCACTAGTTTTACAAAGTTTTGGGAAAGGCTACTATCATCCTCACTTTAAATTTCAACTATAACTTCCACCCGAAGTAGCTTGGCATATGCCCAGGAATGACCAAGGACAGCTTGGAGGTTAGAAGCAAGACGGAGTCAACTATGTTAGATTTCTCTTACTTCATGATATTTGCAAGGGCAGTTTCAGATTTAGAACAATTCCAATCAAATTCTCAACCAAGTCTTTGTTTGCTTATTTTGGGAACTTACTGATTCTAGAGGATATATAGATGTATCAGAATAGCAAAGACACCTTCAAAAAAACAAACTAAAAAACAAGGTGAGAGAGTTTGTTCTACCAGAGTATATATAAAACGGAAAACAGTATCTTGTTACATAAAAGCCTAGTATTGCTCATTGACAGGCAGCCTTGTTCCATGTGTTATTCAGAGACACAGTTTACTTCCATCTTCTGGTTCTGTCATTTCCTCATCCATTTCATGTAGCTGGCAAACAGAATAGAAGGGGGAGAAGCACACTTTCTTAACTGCCTTGGCCATTTTTCACTGGCATGGCCTTCAGGCAGGGAACTATAGTTCCTACCTGAGCTATCACTTCTCAGCATCAATCCTACACCATGCAAGGGTTAGCATAAGCCTGAGGGCAGCTAGTTACTACGGCCACAGCAATGTAAATGGTGTTGCCAGTTTCATCTTTGTCACAGATAGGACAAGAATAGATGCAGTACAGTTGAAATATGAAAGTAGAGAGAAATCTAACACAGAGTTTCCCAAAAATGAGTTAGATGAGACCCAGGAGCTTGTGCAAACTCTCATCAGTGATTTACACCAGTGTCAACAAACTTGCAAGGAGAAAAAACGGTCAGTCCCAAAACTGGACCTAAAACACTTTATCTTCTTATTAGAAAACAGCAGCAACATTAATAATACTATACTGCAATATCATATTTAGACATATGGGCCAGAGAAGTGGGATTTGGAAATTAGCAATGAGTCCTAGAAGGACATTGATAATTGGGTATTAGCTGCTCAAGAGATGCTGAGTAACCAAAAGAAGAGCTATCATGCAGGACAGCCTAAAAATATCATGTGAGCACACATTTAAGGAAGCCTACCCTGTGCCAGAACAGGGCTGGGAGATGGACACAAAGTTAACCAAGACATAGCCCTTTCTCTCAAGAACTGTAAGTCCAGTGGTTCTGGTACCAGAGGGGGAGGACCCCCTCTTAGCAGGTGCAAAGGTGGGTAAAGTGATGATGGAGCTGTGGCCCACTGGAGGACAATGCAAGTACAGACATCGGGATGGGGAATACTGGTTGTGTGGAGATGAGCTAGTCTTTTTGAAAACCATATTCCTGTTTTATTTGAAAAACCAATCCTCCACCTTGCTGCAGTCTGTGTCTTGGATGGACTGGCTCCACCCCAGCTCCACTAATGAGCTACTCAGTGTGTGTGTCTCATTAGATGAGATGGGCACTTGTCCCAGTCAGAAACCTTTGCTAGGAATATTGGGAGATGAAGGCAGGACTTCATCTTGAGAGAATGGAAGATGTGGAGTTGCTGCTGTCATCTTACAGATATACAAGGAACATCTGCCTGATAGTGGGACTATGAGAGAGGAGAAAGAAACAGGAAAATACAGAGAAACCATGTACTGTTTTCATCATCTAAGTTCTGATAAACTGCTCATTAAGCCATAACAGTTCGTTATTGCTTAGGATAGTTTAACGGTACATTCAGGTTCTTAGACCATCAGAAAAGATCAAGTACTTCGGAGTAAGGGGTTTCAGTTGTGCTAAGTGGCCGAAAGAAGATTACAGTGAATTTTGGATTAGAAATCCATGAGTGTCATTTATTCATTTTCATATACGTCGCCTTTAATTTAATTTAATTTTTAAAAATGTATTATTATTTTCTTTTCTTTCTTTTCTTCTTGGTAGAGACAAGGTCTTGCTATATTGACCAGGCTGGCCTTGAACTCCTGGGTTCAAGTGATCCTCTCACCTTGGTCTCCCAAAGTGCTGGGGTTCCAGACATTAGCCACCACACCTAGCCATGGGTAGCATTTTAAAATAAAGTAGTCAAAATAGATCTCCTTGAGAAAATTATTATTATTATTATCATTATTATTATTGGACACAGAGTCTAGCTCTGTCGCCAGGCTGGTGTGTAGTGGCGCAATCTCAGCTCACTGCAACCTCCGCCTCCCAGGTTCAAGTGATTCTCCTGCCTCAGCCTCCCGCGTAGCTAGGATTACAGGCAAGTGCTGCCATGCCCAGCTAATTTTTGTATTTTTAGTAGAGATGAGGTTTCACCATGTTGGCCAGGATGATCTCAATCTCCTGCCCTCATGATCCGCCCACCTCGGTCTACAAAGTACTAGAATTACAGGTGTGAGCCACCACGCCCAGCCGAGAAAACTATTTTTAGGCAAAGACTTAGACAGAGAGAGGAAGTTAGCTATGCACATTGTGGGTGTGGTGTGGCTAGGGTGGCCCTGAGGTAGGGATACGCTTCGTGTCTTTAAGGTACAGCTAAGAAGCCAGAGAACTAGAGCAACTTGATTGGGAAGAAGAGTAGGAGATTAGTTTTGAAAAGCAAATGGTTTGGGAATATGAATCATGTAAGAGCACATGAGATTTTATAAGGATTTCATTTTACTCAAAGTGAAATAAAAAAGCACTAAAAGATTTTGAGTAGAGTTTCATGACCTGACTTGTGTTTTAAAAGGACCCTCTAGCTGCTTGGGCTATCAGTGGTGGAAGCAGGAAGGCCAGTGAGAATGCTTTTCCCGTCATTCTAGTGAAAGGTGCTGGTGGCTCAGAACAGTGGTAGCAGTGAAGCCCACGAGAAGTGGTCAGATTCTGTGTGTGATTTAAAGGCAGAAACAGACTTCCCTGACAGGCCGGATGTGGGATATAAGAGAAAAGAAGATTATTCAAGAATTAGAGACGATGGACTTACCTTCTCCTGAGATGAGGAATACTGAGGGAGGAACAACTTCGGGGGAAGAGTAGGAAAGATGATCAGTGTTTCCTGGGGACATACTAGGTTTGATATAGTTATTAGACATTTAAGAAGAAATGTCATATAGGAAGTTGCTGTACAAGTATAGGGTTCAGGAGAGAGAGGTGTACTGAAGATTTGGGCATTGTTAGAAAATTGATGATGTTAAAAGTGTAGAGGTAGAAGAAGTATGATATCTCTCCTCCCTCCTCATAAGGCTCTGACACTCCTACAGCAAAAGACAGGATAAAAAGAGAAAAGCATAACAAATTTACTTAAAGTTTTATGTGACTCAGAAACCTTCAGAAATGAAGACCCAGAGACCCAGACAAAACTGTCCAGATTTATGCTCAGGTTCAATGAGGGATGAACAGCCATGTAGCAATGTAATTGGACAAAAAGCGTATGATTTGATAGTAACAGGCTGAGGAAGGAACCCAGCATGGCCTGTCTGTTTAGATTTGTCTTGGCCTCTCTGTATAGCAATTCTCCCTCCCAGCTATACAGCAAGATCCCCTCTGGAATCAGTCATATGACCTACTATCAGACAAGGTAGGTCAGGTAATTTCTTTATGGCCAGCTCCTACACAGAATGGCAGAGGGAAGACTAGAGTAATATTTCTAGATTTTATGGGTGATCTGGGGAGAGGGGAGCAAGAGGCTGGAAGGCAGGAGAAGGTCAGAGAGACCTTGGTTCTGGAGGCTGCTTCTGAGGCCCTCCAATCTCCTTTATTTCAAAGAGTTCAGCATGCCAAAGTGCCATACTTTGGAGTATAGTGTGCTGAGCCCCAACAAAAGCCATGAGATTAGATATGATTATGAAGAGAGTGCATGTGTCCATAGAAAAGAAAGAATAGCTAACCCCTCGGAATCTCCACCATCAAGAGGCTGGAGAGAAAGGGGAAGAACTAATGAAGATGACTGAGAACATGAGTCCAGGGATGTAGGAGAAATAATCAGGAAAGGGTGGGGTGCTGTAACTCAGCACACATCCTTGACAAGAGTGTCTGCCTTGAAGGCACCAGGCCTGAGCTCACCAGACTTTTCATCCTGTTTCTGTCACAAGAAGATCATTCTCAGGTCAGCTTCATCAAGGAGCAGGGAGCAATCAACTCTGTCAAATCCTGCTGAGCATGGAAAGTTAACCCTGTCAGGGGAGAAATGTCTTACTTCAAGTGCAAAGGCTTCCCTCATGACCACTGTTGACAGGGTGGAAGAGTCTGGGCAATTCATTGAAGAGATATCCAAATTTCTGGGTCTAGAGAAAAACAATCTTGTCCAGGAGGTGAACAGGAAAAGGGTCCACATCTGAGTCATGTTTTCATCTCAGTGGAGGGAATAAAAAGAGAGTAGGGCATCTGTGTCTCAGTGCCTGGAGATACTGTTCTCTTTTTTTAATTATTATTATTATTATTATTATTATTTTATTATACTTTAAGTTCTAGGGTACAGGTGCACAACGTACAGGTTTGTTACATATGTATACATGTGCCGTGTTTGTTTGCTGCACCCATTAACTCATCATTTACCTTAGGTATTTCTCCTAATGCTATCCCTCCCCCACACTCCCACCCAACGACAGGCCCTGGTGTGTGGTGTTCCCGCCCTGTGTCCAAGTGTTCTCGTTGTTCAGTTCCCACCTATGAGTGAGAACGTGCAGTGTTCGGTTTTCTATCCTTGTGATAGTTTGCTGAGAATTATGGTTTCCAGCTTCATCCATGTCCCTACAAAGGGACTCATCCTTTTTTATGGCTGCATAGTATTCCATGGTGTATATGTGCTACATTTTCTTAATCCATCTATCACTGACGGACATTTGGGTTGGTTCCAAGTCTTTGCTATTGTGAATAGTGCCGCAATAAACATACATGTGCATGTGTCTTTATAGCAGCATGATTTATAATACTTTGGGCATATACCCAGTAATGGGATCGCTGAGTCAAATGGTATTTCTAGTTCTAGATCCTTGAGGAATCGCCACACTGTCTTCCACAATGGTTGAACTAGTTTACACTCCCACCAACAGTGTAAAAGCATTCCTATTTCTCCACATCCTCTCCAGCACCTGTTGTTTCCTGACTTTTTAATGATCGCCATTCTAAGTGGTATGAGATGATATCTCACTGTGGTTTTGATTTGCATTTCTCTGATGGCCAGTGATGATGGTGTTCCCCTATTAATCATATCCCAGACTTCAGTACTTCTCACATTTGTCTCCATCTCCCTTCACTCCTCTAAGGACCCATCTGAGCAACTCACTTCACCACATCCTCCTTCCCTCTTATACATTCATCTCCATATCATTCTCTCTTTTCTTTTCTTTTTCTTTTTTTGAGACAGAGTCTCGCCCTCTTGCCCAGGTTACAGTGCACTGGCGCAATCTTGGCTCACTGCAACCTCCACCTCCCAGGTTCAAGCAATTCTCCTGCCTCAGTCTCCCGAGCAGCTGGGATTACAGGCACCTGCCACCACTCCCAGATAATTTTTGTATTTTTAGTAGAGATGGAGTTTTAGCATGCTGGCCAGGAATGTCTCAAACTCCTGACCTGAAGTGATCTGCCCACCTCGGCTTCCCACAGTGCTGGGATTACAGGGGTGAGCCACCATGCCTGGCCCCTCTCTCTTTTCTTTCTTCCCATTTCACTACTCTGGCCCAACAGGTTTTCTTGGAAGTTTATACTGATTACAGATATACTCTTCTCATTTTTTACAGCTTTAATTGAGGCATAATAGATAAATAAAACTTGTATATATTTAAGATGTACAAGTTGATGTTTTGCTATACAAAAGCATTGTGAGATAATCATAATAATGAAGCTAATTGACATATCTATCATCTCACATAGTTATCATTTTCTTTTCTTTTTGTGTGTTGAGAACACATGTGGTCTACACTTTTAGTAAATTTCAAGTATGCAATACAGTATTGCTAACTATAGTCATCTTGCTAAACACTACATCTCCACACCCATCTCAGTTTTGAATTGTACAAATAGAATACACATAGTACTAACATAATTCTCAAAGTAAAAAGATATTTTCTTTTCTTTCTTTATTTTTTTTTTTTCTTGAGACAGGGTCTCTCTCTATCGCCCAGGCTGGAGTGCAGTGGCATGATCTCGGCTCACTGCAACGTCCGCCTCCCGGGTTTAAGCAATTCTCATGCCTCAGTCTCCCAAGTAGCTGGGATTACAGGCACCCACCACCACGCCCAGCTAATTTTTGTATTTTTAGTAGAGACAGGGTTTCACCATGTTGGTCAGGCTGGTCTCGAACTCCTGACCTTAAGCGATCTATCTACCTTGGCCTTCCAAAGTGCTGAGATTACAGGTGTGAGCCACCGTCCCTGGCTGCAAAAAGATATTTTCTAATACTCAGTTCAATCATTAATTTTTTTAGTGTGCTTAACAAATCACTCTACCATTACTCTTCCTCAGTTGGAAACTGAGGGGTTTGGTATAAATGTCTTCAGAAGTTCCTTCCAGCTCAGACTATTTAGAAATCCAATACTCTGGAGTGCGTGTGTGTGTGTGTGTGTGTGTGTGTGTTTGTCTGTAGGAAAAGATGTAAAGAAAATTTGGTTGACATTTGTGCACTGTTTGTCTGTGTAAATCTGATTTTCCTAAATCATTACGAATTTAGGCAGAAAAAAGCATAATTATCTGAAATAAAATTACTATATTCAGATTACATCATTATTTTTAAACTATGCAAAAAAAAAAAAAAAAACACACACACACTTGTAACCAATTTCACTGTAGAGAAGATGTGAGGTCCTGTCATTTAGAACTGTTATTTAATGGAGCAAGAGAAAACATTAGCGTAAAGACTATGGGATGATTTCAAGCCCCTGAGATCTAGATTAGAGGACCGGTTAATAGCCTGGGAGATATCTCTCAGTCAACAAACAATAATGTAGTAGTTCCTCTTCTTGGCTATCTCCCTTCCCTTCGCCTACCTCCAGTCTAATAGGTGATCAAGGGGCCCAAAACTCATTACATCCAAGAGGAAGCTTTGTTTGGCAGGTGCTATCTAGCCAAGAAAATCTCAGCATCACTGAACATTTACATACATTGTAATTTTTCACTAAGCATTGGGAAAAAAGAAGGAACCCAACACCACATGGGGGTAGCCATTTCATTCAAGGCATTTTTTTAAGACTCACAACAGGACTATCTTGTAGGTAATCCTCGTCTCTACTTTTTTAGAGACACCATAGACTTTCATTTGTGCTCAGGATGCAGGGTGTCCCACCATCAGACTTACTAGGTCTGTGTATTTGTGATATAAGAAACAAAGAATGTTAACATTTCCCTGGTAGAAAAGAGAAGATAAGTGCCTTGTTTGAGGTCCCGTGTGGGTGAATAGCAGAGTTTGGAGTCAAACTCTAATCTATTTTTTTAAGTCCATTACTTTAGATGGACAACCAAGCTTGTTCCTCTTAAGAGAAGGATGTGAGCCAAATAGGAGATTCAAAGAGATGGAGTAAGGGATGATGCTCCATGAAGGAAAATATCCTGGTTTCAAAGCAAGAGCATGTCTTGACAGAGTAAGAGGCCAAGAATCCCTTTGAAGAAAAGGTACCATTTACTAAAAAATATCAGTCAGAGTGACTATTGTTGAGAAATAAAGGAATTATCACAAATTGAGAAATGTAGGCAAGTAGGCTGTTGACTTCGGCAAGCCCAACTCTCTATCTCAGGGTTTCCCAGACATCAGGCATCCCTGGACCATGCCCCCGTTCCATTTGTACTATTGACTAATATTATCTGTTTTATTCACTCTTACATTTATATAACATGGTCCTAAGCAATAATATGCATAACATTATGGACTAATGTGTTAATTATTCACTCCCATTAAAAGAAATGCATAACAATGAACAATTTTTACTATTTATGTGTACTTTCTAACATCAGTCACTTCACTTTCCACCTGTTGTACATATTTCATAATTTTGTGTTCAGTTTCATCTATGGCTGTAAATTAAACAATTCTACCTTGGAAAATATTTTCACAGAAGAATAAAGGATCCAAGGACAGTAGAAAAAAGTGAAGCTCAAGGTCAATGATTTGGCCAAATTCATCAAATTCTGTATGAAAGAGACTAAATTGTGCAAGTACTGTATTTTTATCATGAAAAGGTGCTCTAATTATTTGCTAAGACAGTTCCTCAAATTTACCACCAAACTGATGGAAAACCTAGTTTTCATGATGATCTATTTCCCTTTGTTCTGACTTCACAAGTAAATGCAAGATGTTAAAAGGTGATTTCTTCTATCTCAAATTGGGAAGGGTCCCTGAGAAACAGCGGCCCTGTCAAAATGACTTGCTGTCCACCTAAGCAGCACTTGGTCAAAAAGAGACAAAAACCTGAGCTCTAGTTCTAATGCCTTCACTTTGGGAAATAAGGAAAGGAAACAAGCATACTGTCTCATCGTAAATACCACAGAGAAGATAGCGCAGTAACGGATACTACACTAACACCTTGATTTATAAGACTGATCGTCCTCATCAAGACTTTTTTTTTCCTTTTGCAATGTTTTATGCTACATATTTCATTATTTCATACACACACATACACACAAAAATTAACACATTAAACTTCCCCTACAAACCAATGTATGTGTTGTCGTATTTTACAGATTATAAAACGGAGGCATAGAAATGATGAATAACTGTCCAACTCTTTTTTTTTTTAAATCTTTTTAAAGAGACAGGATCTCGCTCTGTCTCCCAGGCTGGAGGGCAGTGGCGCAGTATCGGCTCACTGCAGCCTCTGACTCCCGAGTTCAAGTGATCCTCCTACCTCAGCCTCCTGAGTAGCTGGGATTACAGGTGAACCCCACCATGCCTGGTTAATTTGTGTGTGTGTGTGTGTTTTGTTTGTTTGTTTGTCTTGTTTGTTGGTTTTGAGACAGAGTCTCACTCTGTCACCCAGGCTGGAGTGCAGGTGATCTTGGCTCACTGCAACCTCCACCTCCTGAGTTCAAGCGATTCTCCTGCCTCAGCCTCCCAAGTAGCTGGGACTATAGGCCCATGCCACCATGCCTGGCTAATTTTTTGTATTTTTAGTAGAGACAGGGTTTCAACATGTTAGCCAGGATGGTCTCGATCTCCTGACCTCATGATCCACCCACCTCAGCCTCCCAAAGTGCTGAGATTACAGGCATGAGCCACCGCGCCCGACCTAATTTTTGTGTTTTTGGTAGAGGTGGAATTTCTCCATGTTGGCCAGGCAGGTCTCAAACTCCTCACCTGAAGTGATCCCTCTACCTTGGCCTCCAAAAGTGCTGGGATTACAGGCATGAGTCACTGCACCTGGCCCTGTACAACTCTTATAGTAAGAGTCTCAAATAGAAAATGTCAGAGCTGGTATCTGGACAAGGCTATACAAAATCTACACCCAACATCGCTGTAACACAAAACTTATATAACAACTTCATTTAAAGAGACACTAACCTATACAATAATTCATTTTGTGTGAGCTCTGAAATCTTAGCAAATGCATCTACATGCTCAAAATGCAATGGGGATGAACAGAGGATGTTTAATGGGTACAAATATAAGAAATGACATAAGAAATAAGACCTAGTGTTTGATAGATCAGGAGGATGACTATAGTTAATGATAATCTACTGTACGCTTCAAAATAGCTAGAAGAGAATAATTTGCACGTTTCTAACATAAAGAAGAGGCAAATATTTAAGGTATTGGATATCCCAATTTCCCTGATGTGATCCTTACACATTATATGAATATATTAAATTATCACATGTACCCTGAAAATATGTACCTCTATTATGTGTCAATGAAAAGAAATAAGGGCAGGTGCGGTGGCTCACGCCTGTAATCCTAGCACTTTGGGAGGCTGAGGTGTGCGAATCACCTGAGTTCAGGAGTCCAAGACCAGCTTGGCCAACATGGTGAAACCCTATCTCTACAAAAATACAAAAATTAGCGGGACGTGGTGGCGCATGCCTGTAATCCCAGCTACTCGGAAGGCTGAGGAAGGAGAATCATTTGAACCCGATAGGCAGAGGTTGCAGTGAGCTGAGATCTTGCAACTGCACTACAGCATGGGTGACAGAGTGAGACTCCATCTGAAAGAGAAAGAAAGAAGGAAAGAAGGAAAGAAGGAAGGAAAGAAAGAAAGGAGGGAGGAAGGAAAGAAAGGAGGGAGGGAGGGAAGAAAGGAGGGAGGGAGGGAAGAAAGAAAGAAAGAAAGAGAAAGGAAAGGAAGGAAGGAAGAGAGAGAGAGAAAGAAAGAAAGAAAGAGAAAGGAAAGGAAGGAAGGAAGAGAGAGAGAAAGAAAGAAAGAACAAAGAAAGGAAAGAAAGGAAAGAAAGGAAGGAAGGAAGAGAGAGAGAAAGAAAGAAAGAAAGAAAGAAAGAAAGAGAAAAGAAAGAAAAGAAAAAGAAAGAAAGAAAGAGATTTTAAAAATGTTCAATGGGACATGAATGCAATTTTCCAGTTTCTTAGGAAACACACTTTATTTCATCCCTCCTAAGACACACTTCTCCCTAATTCCATCTGAGCTCTATTTCCCTTTCTTCCCTTTCCAGAGAAGTAAAGGACTTGTTATAGTTGAGGAAAAAGAAGAAGGCTTAGTTCTTTCCTCTTTCATGCCAGAAACTTAATCAAAGGTGTCAGATCTACTTATTTAATGGCTTTCAGAGGAGACAAGCAGGAGGCCCCACACAAGAGGGAAGGCCTAGGGCCACCTTTCTGTGGTTTAAGAGACCAGGAAGAGCTCAGTACACCAAATACCTTTAGAATTTAGGTAAGTAAAATATTACTCCATTTGGTGCAATTTAACCTACACCATATTATTATGACAATCTTGTATTACTTTTAGTGGCAAAAATCGCAATTACTTTTGCACCAACCTAGTAAATAGTGTGCATTGTCTTTCCCATAGACAGCCACTGCTGCATGAGGGAAATCTGTGTGCAGGAAGGTATCGGTGGTTTGGTACCTCCCTGTCAGCAGGTTAAGAGCAAATATTGCAAGGGTACCCTGGGGCTGAAGAAATTGCAAGCATTAAACATTATATTTTTTGCACATAAATGCTATGCAAAAAGTCATTGATCAATCCAGTGTACTCAACAGTGGTTTTTACCATAAATGCAGAAGTCTTTGTCTGGGACAATATTTTACAATGTTCATCAGTTTCCAGAAAAAGTACTTAATACTGGGGCATAATTCTGACTATTCCTCTCAGTGGAAGTGTGGATTGGGTCTGAAAATGTGTCATTAAATTAGGCTGCAAGACAAGTTATGCTAATAAAATAAAGAACCCGGGAGAAGTGGCTCGCGTCTGTTAAAGACAAAATCATGCTGAAGTCACAGAGAGTTTTGTTTAACGTTGGCTTATACTTTATTCCCGCTTCATATAAAACAGTCTTCTCCCAAAGCTCGTAAATATCAAAGTAGATCTTTTCTACAGTTCTGCAGGCAAATGAAAGTAGTTGGAAATGTACACAGGAAATCTACACAAGGGAGAATCAGAAAAATCTTATGGGCATGTTCTGAATACAATTTTAGTGATCAGGAGTGGTGGCTCATGCCCAGCACTTTGGGAAGCCGAGGGGGGCGGATCACCCGAGGTCAGGAGACCAGCCTGGCCAACATAGTGAAACCTTGTCTCTACCAAAAATACAAAAACTAGCCGGGCATTGTGAAGGGTGCTTGTAATCCCAGCTACTCGAGATGCTGAGGCAGGAGAATCACTTGAACTCGGGAGGCAGAGGTTGCAGTGACCCAAGATCGCACCACCGCACTCCAGCCTGGGGGACAACAGCAAGACTCCATCTCAAAAAAAAAAAAAATCCACAATTTTAAAGGATGAATATGGTTGCAAATTGGGCAGGTTATGGTGTGAGTTATTTCTTAAGACACTGCAACAAGTCTGATGTGTCATGAGCACAGATGTCTCCAGGAGCCAGGCAGGTGTCATCACTGAACAGACAGGATGAAAGTCAGGAGGGAGAGATGGAGTCAGAGAACAACCATGAGCTAGAGCCCCTTCCACAGAGGCAGCTTTACTCAGCTCTAATTGATACAACACAGTAAAGGAGACACGGTGCACCAACCAACATCATGTGATTTTTAAAGATAAGACAGTAATGAAAACTTTTAGTGAACTATTCCAACGTCAAACTTTACCTTCCAAACCAAACATTATAAATTGCACTGTGTATGCTGAAAAGAGGCACTTTTTAGCCAAGTACATGCCCTGGAGCTGCAGTCTACATCTTTTGCCTCGTACTATAGACACTTGAGTGCAAGTCTTTCTACCCAGTGTGGCTGTCAGCATCACAGAGGGGATACTCTACGTATCATTCACCTTTACATTCTCATCACCTACAAAAATGATCCCCACACAATATACATGAAAAAAAAAATCCTCACCTCATGATAAAGCTGCTAATGAATGTCGGCCAGAACAGGACTTCAAGGCAGAGCACTATTAGCTGCACATTGAGTCCTCACCAGGTCATCATTGTGTCCACATTTACCTAAGGACTCCAGTGATAAAATTATTGCATTTCTAAATGACAGGAAAATTGGATGGTAGTAAAAATTATGTAGATTAACTGTTGGAAGGTATATGATATCATTTAAGGGTCTAATATCAATTTTCTAATCTCAAAGCTAGACCAGATTTAACATCTCTTAGTACCCAGGCCTTACCACTGCAATTCACTTCCCACCTCTGTACAATTTCCCCACATCATCCCCTGTGCCCAGAATGCTCATCTCTTCCCTAAAGCCCCTGAAAACTCCCTGCTTATCCTTTAGGGCCCTGCTGAAATGAAACTTTTTTTTTGAAGTCTTCCTTGTCCCTCAAGCCAAGTGATTTCCTTCACCCTCGGCGTCCCCATGAAACCATGTTCACACAAGTGCAATACAATTATGTGTCTACAATTACTTTCCTGTATGTCTCTGAGGGCCAAGAATAAGTGTATGCTTTGTGTATCAAACTGTACACTTGACTTCTATACTTTCAGGAATACAGTGCTCTTTCCTTAAATGTTCATTTTGTAAATACAGAACCATTTTCTTGTTAATATCACAAAATGAAACTTACCAGGAAGATGAATGACAACCCCACAACACACTGTTTTGCAGAAAATACCATAGGCTGAAAAGATCACAGGAATACCGAGTGCTAGGTTGGAATCTTTCATGACACCAAATGTTCATTAATTCTATGCCAGATTTTACAACTTTCCTCAGTGTGTTTTTAGGTTGTGTAACTTTACACAAAGTGGAAGCAATAATCAGGGCAAGACTTAAGAGAAAGTGAATCTAATGCAAGAGGAATAAAGGAAAAAAATCCCTCAAATATGTGGCGCAGGTTGTTTTAATTATCTACAGAATCTCGTGCCTCAAGAAATTAATAGCTCAAGTTTCCAGCAAGAGTGGTGGATGAGATGGAGAGCATTTGTGTGAGAGAGAATCAAGGATATTACTAAAAATGAAAGGGAAGCTGGGTTTCTCCTGGGCAAACAGCCCTCTGTGGCTCTGTTTGTTCTAACTACTATGCCTGCCTTCATGTACTTTGGTCATTTAGTGGCCTGCCAGAGGACAGTCATAAAATCTGTGGTCATTCTGCAGGCAGCGTATAGTTTTCATCCAGAGTTCGGATCTAACCAGCAAAACTCTGTCTTACACAGGATGACTTGGAATTAGAGTGCTTACAGCAGAAAGAGCAGCAGGGCTGTCCTTGGGTATCCGTGGCTCAGCCAAGTCATCAAATAAAAAGGATGATTGCACAAGTGGACTATGTACCAATCTGTGGGTTTCTGCATGGCCAAGAGTCAGACCCTCCCTCCTGGCTCTGCTGGCCCAACCCACCAAGGGATGCTTTATTTAAACAGTTCCAAGTAGGAGAGACCAGCTGCCCCCGAACCCCAGAACAACCAGCTGGATCAGTTCTCACAGGAGCCACAGCTCAGAGACTGGGTAAGTCAACAATCCCCAGAGCTGGGACAGAAGGGGCAGCAATGGGGCAGCAACTGAGGGAGAAGGGAGCTGACGTTAGTGCTTAGGAGATGTGGCACACTTTGGGGACAGGAAGTAAAGGAAATGGGACCCCAGAGTGGCAGCAGAGGGGCCTGTGGGGTAAGACACTACAGTGTGTGTCATAACCGAGACCGGATTGGGGAGTAGTTACTTCTCTTCTTTTCTCACAGGAAACATGGTTCCAAAACTGTTCACTTCTCAAATTTGTCTGCTTCTTCTGTTGGGGCTTCTGGCTGTGGACGGCTCACTCCATGTCAAACCTCCACAGTTTACCTGGGCTCAATGGTTTGAAACCCAGCACATCAATATGACCTCCCAGCAATGCAACAATGCAATGCAGGTCATTAACAATTTTCAACGGCGTTGCAAAAACCAAAATACTTTTCTTCGTACAACTTTTGCTAATGTAGTTAATGTTTGTGGTAACCCAAATATAACCTGTCCTAGTAACAGAAGTCGCAACAATTGTCATCATAGTGGAGTCCAGGTGCCTTTAATCCACTGTAACCTCACAACTCCAAGTCCACAGAATATTTCAAACTGCAGGTATGCGCAGACACCAGCAAACATGTTCTATATAGTTGCATGTGACAACAGGGATCCACGACGGGACCCTCCACAGTATCCGGTGGTTCCAGTTCACCTGGATAGAATCATCTAAGCTCCTGTATCAGCACTCCTCGTCATCACTCATCTGCCAAGCTCCTCAATCATAGCCAAGATCTCATCTCTCCATGTACCCTGGGTATCAGCATCTGTCCCCATCAGTCTCCATACCCCTTCAGCTTTCCTGAGCTGAAGTCCCTTGTGAAGGCTGCAATAAACTGCTTTGCAAGTTCATCTGAAAGTGTCTGTGTGTCTTCGTTAGCCGCTCTGCTGTCATTTAGTGACAATCTACTCTAGAGATTTTTCTTTCCTCTAACCTGAGACTTCCGGGAAACAGAGAGATTTGAAGATAAGAGACTCTGTCATGAAGCAGCACAGACTTATCCCTCTCCCTGCTTTAGGCTGAGAAGCTGAGGTCTCAACCGATATCTAGCAACTGTCGAAGACTCTTGTTTGATCAAGCTTTAGTCATCTCCTCTAAACCCTCTTCACAACTAGGTCATCCTGTTGGGCTTCCTAGCCCTTCCTTGTAGAGCCATTTATATTTATATTTACTTTTTATTTTATTTTATTTTATTTTATTTTATTTTATTTTATTTTATTTTTTGAGACAGAGTCCTGCTCTGTCGCCCAGACTGGAGTGCGTGCTGAGATCTCAGCTCACTGCAAACTCCACCTCCCAGGTTCAAGCTATTCTCCTTCCTCCACCTCCCGAGTAGCTGGGATTACAGGTATGCAGCATCACACTCAGCCAATTTTTGTAATTTTTAGAGAGGGGGTTTCAACATGTTGGCCAGGCTAGTCTCCAACTCCTGACCTCAGGCAATCCACCCTCCTCAGCCTCCCAAAGTGCTGGGATTAGAGGCATGAGCCACCAGTGCCAGACCTAAAGTCAGGTTTAACAGAAGTCCTCCTGACTTGGTTTATCATGAGTCTCTCACACTCAATATTTGACCAAATTCCTTAATTCCCGCATCATTCTCCATGTGATAACTGATTCCTGGCCTACCTTCAAAAGACAAAAATCCAATTACATCAACTTAGCATTGATCTCCCTAGGCTTGATATCTCCTCTAGGTAATTTTCCATCTACTGACCCCTTCCCCCACACCAACCTATAACTTGAGTATAGATCTCCACTTGTTTTAGTTGTATTTCACAATTGAGCCCAATTTGATACTGAGGTCCTATTTGATGCTCTATGGTCGAAGTCTGGTTTTTATTGACATAATTTCTATCTCAAGAGATATAGGGGCTGCAGTGAAAAAGCTGAAAATGCACATGTTTCATTATGATTTATGAATGATAAATTTTGATAGGATTGAATGTTATGATAGAAAACACAAAAACGGAAAGTAGAAAAAGTGAAGAATGCTGTAAACGTGGTGAAACCAAGATAAAAATAAGTTTAGCCTCAGAGATATTCCTTTTAAATGAGCACATCAAATCTCCAGCTATTAGCAATTGTACTAGAGGTGGATCCAGGGTTTGAGTCAAATGTGGATGAGATAAATTGTTCAGACAGCAATATGGACAGATTGTAATGCTGCCTGGAGGAGAGGTGGTCATCTTTCCCAAAACTTCCATGTCCTGGAGATGGGGAGCTGCTGGTCACCTGGGAAGGGGAAATGGAAGGAGGAGGATGGGGAAGTGGGAGCACTCATGAAGGTGAGTTGGCTTCTGCCCATTCTGCCCTCCACAGATGTTCCCAATGGTGAGTCAAAGGGTTCATTCAACACCTGTCAGGAAGGGCACAGCCTTGAAAATTAGGGATTTGTAGACTCAGAGAGAGAAGAAATGGATAATGATAGCCCTTGCCCTGGACTCCATTACAGGGCTTCACTCAGGAATCCATGAGAAACAGGAAGCTGTGGACAGGTGCAACATTCAAGTGATTGTTCTGGGAACAGAGTGGGTCTTTTTGAACGGCCCGAATCAGAATGCAACAGAGATATGATGCCATCAGATCTGCACCTTGGTACTTCAGTCAGAGATTTCTGATTTCCATACCTCTGCTCCTCTTCCGGACCCTCAGAAACAGCAATTTCCATTCCTCAGATGACTCCATGTCAGTAATGATTTCTTCCATTGGCACCAGACAGCAGCTGTATTGAAGTCTCTCCTCTGGAGAAGCTATTGAGATCCTGCTTCTCCAAGCGGGGGCTGTGAACTTAAAAGTTTGCACAGACACTGGGTTTGGGAAATCTCAGTGCTCAACAGAATCCACTGACTCGAGGTAAAATAGGGCATATCAGGAAGTGAGTGCAGTCTTCCCATAACCTCAAAGTAGCAGAAGGAGAGGGTGGGACACTGAAAGCTGGAGCAACGTTTCCTGTGAAGAAAGATGGAGTGGACCTTCTCGCTTCAGGTGCCAGATCACAGGTGTCTTCTCAGTCAGGGATGCCTCGTCTCTAAAACCATAGGATAGAGGGATCAGTCCCCGCTCCACCCACGCCCTTTCCACCTTGTGTCTTCATCCCCTCTCCTGTCATTCATTCCTTCACTCATTCATTCATACAGCAGACATCTACTGAGTAGACACCTTGCTCCAGGCACAGTTTGAGGGAGTGTTGATGCAACACAGACCAAGACAGGTCACTGCTCTTTTGGGGCCACATTATACTAGGATAAAAATAAACATACAAAATTGTTCTAAGCACACAAAATTTTCCTAAGTGTCAGGAGGAAAAATACATAGCATAGTACAGATAATTACACAGAGCAGCACATATGTGTATGTGTATGTGTATGTGTATGTGCCACAGAAGTGACAGAGCAGAGTGTCACCAGGAAAGACCCATCTCAGAGAACGAAATCTGAACAGGAGGAAAAGCAGCCAGTCATGCAGACACCAAGTGGAGAATCATCCCAGCAAAGAGAAAGAGTTCAAAAGTCCTGACCTATACTAAAGCTGTAAGTAGACTTCGGTTCTGTGTTTACAATAAGTTGATTAAAACATCTGAAAGCAAATGACTACAACTATTTGCATTTTTGTATGTGTTTATTCCTTGATGTATTCAAACATTTTCATTTTTAAAAAATGGTCCTGAATAGATAGAGGTTTGGCGTGTTAGAACCACAGAAGTTGGTTGGTCAGGACAAGATCATCATAGCTATGAGTATTAATGATAGGAGTTAATGAAGTACAGACCCTTCATGCCTGTGAAGATGGAAGAATAAAATAAGTTCCTCATGGGGCACAAATCGTGCATGTTACATGCAAGAATAATGCTGCCTAAACATCAGTCCAGCTGCTGTGCAGAACTCAACTTTTTGGGAGACAAGAGTGGAAGCAAGGCCCCAATGAAGGACCACAGGTTGAGGGAGAGGGAAACAAGAGTCTTCAAATCTCAATGAATTGCACCATCATCCTCTCATGCTGCAGGCCCATGCTATTCCCCTCCCTGTTGCCATGGCCTCTCTCCAGCCCCTCCATGCCTTCCACGTCATCTTCCTGCCATCCCCACGATGAGGATTGGGCTGAGGTCAGAGGCAGCTCCCCTCTCCCACGGCGTGAGACGATTCAAACAAGACCAAGGAGGTTTCTGTGATTGACCATCAGGAAACACTTGGTGGACTCACTACCCCTTCTGCAGTAGACATCCAAGATTTTCTGATTGCCCTGGACCCAAGGCCGGCACCACAGAGACTACCAGTGGAGAAGTTAAATGGTCACACCAGCATGTTCCAAAGAAATGATCCTTGGAGACCACTTCTCTTCCTTGAACCTCTCATGTCTGATTTTACAAAATTCTCTTAATATCAAATCGTCAGGAAGTCTTGCAGGAGTAAATGCAGTTAATTGTTCTATAAGTAGGCAGGGAGGGTCTCCAGGGATTATAAGAATTTAATCAACTTGAGCAATCAGCCTGTTATACAAGCTTGCTGGTGGAAACCAGCTCCTGGCATAACCCAGCAACTTACAGACAAACTGGGATGAACATTCCTCATTACCATGCTAAAGTCTCCACCCAAGGAGGAGCTGTGGCCTCATTACCATAACATGTGAACTATGTGCTTGCAGAATCACTCACTGTGTCTGGGCAACTGGGACTCCTCCTCTACAAGTGATGATACACCCTCTGCCCTCTCCATCACCACATGTAATGTTCTTGTCACTTTCCATCAGGAAGACACTGCTTTGGAGAATACTCCCAGTGGACTTCTTACTTGAACCAAGTAATAAAACTTTTATTTATTAAAAGAACGTACGTTCTCATAGAGAGTCTTTGTTACTCCCCAGGGAAACAAGCCCTCGTGTTTTCAGCCACCAGCTCTAACACATTCTGTAAAGTCCAGCACAGAAGGAAGGTTAATTCACAATGCTATTGCTTTCACTTCGTTTTACTTTTTAATAATTGGGAACATATTAGGGTAGA